>NC_041392.1:28441138-28512689 GCF_002162155.2 Triticum dicoccoides | reverse complement strand
GCCGCCGCCGACGGCCGCCGCCTGCCGGATCCGTCGCCGGAGGTAGTCCTCGCCGCCGCCGTTTTTTTTTTGAAAAATCGTTCGGTTTTCTGACGTTTTTTTTTCTGTTTCGGTTTTTTTAATAGATCGGTTTTTCCGGTTTATTTAATTAGCGAGCGTTCGTCCGTTCGTTCGTTTTAACGAACGTTCGTCATTTTTCTTTTTCTCGGATTAAATACGCGATTTTTCTGATCGCGATTTCTGATCTGATTTTCGTTTTAGTTTAACTTTTCGCTCGTTTATCGGAATCATGCGATCAAGCGCCTGGAGTTTCGTCTCGAAACCCTCTTTCCATTTAACTAACTCAAACAAGTTTTTTTCCACTGTAAAAATTTCCCTAGATCCAGAATAGTAAACGAAGCCTTTTTCTTTTGTCGTTTGTCTTTCGTTGCTTCGTTCGTTTTGATTCTTTTTGCCAACCGGAGTTCTTAAGTTGAACTTTCTGGTTAGATCTCTTATTTGAGTTTTACCTGTGCATTAGTTGAGTACTTATTGTATGCTTGTTTGTTTGCGATAGAGTATCCGGAGTGCGCCGCTTGCTACTTCGAATCGCTAGGTTTCCCGGATCATCAGCATGGCAAGTAACACTTTGATCATGTTTTTCCCTCTACTCAGTTTTATTGCATTAGATGAACCCTCACAGATTGCATGATTAGGATCTAATTAAATTGTGGGTTTGAAAAATGGTTGAGGTAGTACCTATTACCTGTTATTATCAAACCTTTGGGAGTTACTTTTACGTTTGCTTATTATGCCATGCTATGCTAGTAGACATGGATTGGGTGAGTGTATCCATGACAGGTGTGAGATATTAATTAATGGTTTACTTAAGGTGGCAACTTAAATACACATCTGGGTGGATTGAGGCACCTGGGTATTCCAGCGATTGCTTGTTTTTCTTTATGGACCGCCACCCAGGCTCAAAGGGATCATGAGATTGTTCATGCTAGAAACTTCTGTGTGCAGCCACAAGCTACTATGGGCTCTAGCATAGTTGGTTAAGTCGTGCGAACTCTTACAGTGGTAGACTAGCAGATGTAGGGGATGTAGGTTGGTACGGTCTACCCGTTCGTAAGGTGCTAGCACTTCTGAAAGACTATGTCTCGGTCATCCGTTTCTCAAACACCATGTAGTGCGAGAATCCCAACGGAGGAGATCGAGTCTTGTGGGGAAAAGTGCGCAAACCTCTGCAGAGTGTATAAACTAATCATGGTTAGCCGTGTCCCCGGTTATGGACATCTTGAGTATCTAGTACCTGGATTATCATGTGAATCTCAACATGTTACTAAAAAATTAATTTTGTTGAGTTTTGTTTAATGATGATGCTTAATTGGGATTGAGAATGCTGTCAACCATTCTCAATGTTTAACAACTACCATGATAGTTAAATAAAATTTATTCCTTTGCAGTAGGGAAAAATTGGCTTTACGCAAACTATAACCATAGAGCTTTCCACCAGCCAAATATGCATATAGAATAGCCTGTTTCATTCCATTACTCTCTATGTGTTACTTTGCCAGCATATTCCATGTTCTGACCCATTTCGGGCTGCAACGTTAATGTTGCAGACTTTTCAGACGACGATTAAGGAGTTTTAGGTCGTGGTTCTATACTCAGTGATGCCGTTGGAGTTGATGGACTCACTTATCTTCCAAGCCTTTCGTTGTTATCGTTATTAGATGGCCTTAAGCCATATTTGTTGTAATAAGTTCTCGTTTGAGACACTCGATGTAATAAGTGTGTGATTGCTACTCTGTTATAAATCCTTCAAGTACTGTGTGGTGTCAGCATTACTGACCCAGGGATGACACCTGAGCACAGAGATTAGACCGTTTGAGGTCTGGTCCCTACAAGATGGTATTAGAGCACACACTGACTGTAGGACACGACCACTAAGCTAAAGACCTAGATCACTACTTACTCTCCTCTCTTTTCTGACTTCTCATCTTTTCTACTCTTTTAGGATGGCGGATGCAAGGAACAAGTTCACCCAACCGGATGAAGATACACCCTTTGGACATCACTTGATGGAAGGCACTAGATACCTGAACATAGGAGTACCAAGCTTCACCGGAACCTACAACGCCACTCTACCTGAAGAAGAGCGCTGGATGATTCAAGTTCAAGTTCCAGGAAGGACGTTCATGCCAGTCACTGAGCCCATAGAGTTTTCCTTTGATGCACCAACTTGGAGTCTAGAAAAGAGCATGGCAGCTCACATCGCCATGGGACGCATTGGAGAACTCTACCGCAATGATCTCAAGGATACTATCTACCAGATTTGTGGGTGCCGAGATGAGCACTGGGAGATGATCAGCACCAGAAAGGATAGATTAATTGCAACTTTTATCTAGAAGTTAAACCAGCACATTCGACGTCAGGAGAACCAGATGTGCGCAGACATGATAGATCTGAAGAAGGCGAGGACAAGAATCAAGGAACTAGAGGAAGAACTCAAGGCTACACGTGAAGATTATGAAGAGTAAATCGAAGTATTAGTGGAAAAGAATGACGTTTGGTTACATCACCAGTGTTGATTTTGCCAGACCAGACCAAGGATTATGAGGTGTATTGCGACGCTTCACGTCGAGGACTTGGAGCAGTGCTTATGCAGGAAGGAAGAGTTGTTTCATATGCCTCACGACAGCTTAAGCCCCATGAGTTGAATTACGCTACGCATGATTTGGAGTTAGCAGCCGTAGTGCATGCATTGAAGACTTGGAGACATTTTCTGATTGGAAACCATTGCGAGGTGTACACGGATCACAAGAGTTTGAAGTATATTTTCACACAGAAGGAGTTGAACCTCAGACAAAGGAGATGGTTGGAGCTCATCAAGGATTATGATATGAAATTGCATTATCACCCCGGAAAGGCTAACGTAGTAGCTGACGCATTAAGCCGTAAGAGCCATGCCAACACCCTAATGACGGGAGATTTACCAAGGGAGTTAGCCGAAAATCTTCGAGAGCTATGTTTGGAAATAGTTCCAAGAGGCTATGTAGCAACATTGGAGATTCAGTGTACTTTGATGGATAAGATCAAAGAAGCTCAAAGGACTGACAAGGAGATTGCTTCTATTAAGGAGAAAATGAGCAAAGTAAAAGCTAAGGGATTTCGTGAGGATGAGCACGATACCTTATGGTTTGAAGACCGTGTCTATGTACCAGATGATTCGGAGATCAGGAAGTTAATCTTACAAGAGGCCCATGATTCACCATATTCGATTCACCCAGGGAATACCGAGATGCATTTGGATTTGAAGGATATATTCTGGTGGACTGGAATGAAGAAGGATATTGCGGAGTATGTAGTAGTTTGTGATGTATGTCAAAGAGTGAAGGCAGAGCATCAGAAGCCAGCAGGATTGCTACAAGCATTGCCGATACCCGAATGGAAGTGGGATAAGCTAGGCATGGATTTTATTACAGGATTGCCCAGAACACGTTCAAGCTATGACTCGATATGGGTTGTAGTCGATCGTTTGACAAAGGTAGCTCATTTCATTCCCGTGAAGACTACCTATACCAGTGCAAAGTTGGCAAGGATATATATGACCAGAATCGTTTGTCTGCATGGAGTTCCAAGGAGCATAGTATCAGATAGAGGAACCCAATTTACCTCAAAGTTCTGGAATCAGTTGCATGAAACTTTGGGTACCAGACTGGAGTTTAGCACAGCTTTCCATCCGCAGACAGATGGACAGACCGAGAGAGTAAATCAGATTCTGGAGGATATGCTAAGAGCTTGTGCGCTAGATTACGGATCTAGCTGGGACGAGAATTTGCCATATGCAGAGTTCTCTTACAATAACAGCTATCAATCCAGTTTGAAGATGGCCACTTTCGAAGCCTTGTACAGAAGGAGGTGCAGGACCCCATTGTCTTGGGATGAAGTTGGAGACCGCCAGTTGTTTGGACCGGATCTGATAAAGGAGTCTGAACAGAAAGTGAAATTGATTCGTGATAGGCTCAAGGTAGCCCAGTCCAGGCAGAAGAGTTATGCAGATTCTAAACGCAAGGAGACAGTTTACGAAGTCGGAGACCGAGTTTATCTTCGAGTATCACCACTTCGACGAGTTAAGCGCTTTGGAGTTAAAGGAAAGTTAGCGTCCCGTTTTGTAGGCCCATACAAAGTTTTGGAGCGTATGGGAGAGGTAGCCTATAAGTTGGAATTGCCTGAAGGATTGTCGGGAGTTCACGACGTGTTCCATGTTTCCCAGTTGAAGAAGTGCCATGCAGAGATGGCTGACATACCGTTGAGAGATATGGTACCACTGGAAGCAATTCAGTTGGACAGTGATTTGACCTATGAGGAGAAACCAGTTAAGATTCTAGAGTATGCGAGTCGAGTCACCCGAAGTAAGGTTATCAAGTTTTGCAAGGTTCAGTGGAGCCACCATGTAACGCCCTCGAGTGAGGTAATCTTCGCAAACAACCCATGTAATACAATAAGGGGAAAGATACATAGTTGGCTTACAATCGCCACTTCACACAATTACATGAATAAAGCATTACATCATCCAAATACATTCAAGGTCCGACTACGGAACCAAAATAAAAGAAGAACCCCAAATGCGATAAGGTCCCCGATCGACCCCAACTGGGCTCCACTACTGATCAACTAGAACGAAACAACACAAAGGACAAGATCTTCAAAGAGCTCCTCCTTGAGCTTGGTTGCGTCACCTGCTCGGGAACATCGGCACCTGCAAACTGGTTTTGGAAGTATCTGTGAGTCACGGGGACTCAGCAATCTCGCACCCTCGCGATCAAGACTATTTAAACTTATGGGTAAGGTAAAGGTATGAGGTGGAGCTGCAGCAAGAGACTAGCATATATGGTGGCTAAACATACGCAAATGAGAGCGAGAAGAGAAGGCAACGCACGGTCGATAAAAGTATGATCAAGAAGTGATCCAAATCTACTTACGTCAAGCATAACTCCAACACCGTGTTCACTTCCCGGACACCACCGGAAAGAGACCATCACGGTTACACACACGGTTGATGTATTTTAATTAAGGTCAACTTCAGGTTTTCTACAACCGGACATTAACAAATTCCCATCTGCCCCTAACTGCGGGCACGGCTTTCAAAAGATCATATCCCTGCAGGCGGTCCCAACTTAGCCCATGACAAGCTATCACGGTCAACGAAGGATATTCCTTCTAGCGCGAAGACTCGATCAGACTCGGAATCCCGGTTACAAGACATTTCGACAAGGTAAAACTAAACCAGCAACACCGCCCAAATGTGCCGACAGATCCCGATAGGAGCTGCACATATCTCTTTCTCAGGGCACACTCAGATTGTCTTAGGTACGGGTAGGCCAGCCCAGAGTTGCCCCTGGTGGCCACCGGCAGCTGACAGGTTGGACCAACACTCGGAGGAGCACTGGCCCGGGGGGGTTAAAATAATGATGACCCTTGAATCTGCAGAACCCAAGGGAAAGAAAAGGCTAGGTGGCGAATGGTAAAACCAATGTTGGGCATTGCTGGAGGAGTTTAATTCAAGGCGAACTGTCAAGGGGTTCCCATTATTACCCAACCGCGTAAGGAACGCAAAATCCGGGAACATAACACCGATATGACGGAAACTAGGGCGGCAAGAGTGGAACAAAACACCAGGCATAAGGCCGAACCTTCCACCCTTTACCAAGTGTATAGATGCATTAATTAAATAAGATATATTGTGTTATCCCAACAAGTAAACATGTTCCAACAAGGAACAACATCTCCATGTTCCAACAAGGAACAAACTTCAATCTTCACCTGCAACTAACAACGCAATAAGAGGGGCTGAGCAAAGCAGTAACATAGCCAAACAACAGTTTGCTAGGACAAGGTGGGTTAGAGGCTTGGTTTAACAATATGGGAGGCATGATAAGCAAGTGGTAGGTATCGCAGCACAGGCATGGCAAAAGAGCGAGCAACTAGCAAGCAAAGATAGAAGTGATTTCGAGGGTATGGTCATCTTGCCTGAGATCCCGCAAGGAAGAAGAACGAGTCCATGAAGAAGACAAACGGACGTAGTCGAACGGATCCTCACAACTTAGGAATGAAACCGAAGCTAACGCGAGAAGCAAATCCGGAAAGAAGCAAACGACATAGTAAACAACCATCACATAAACATGGCATGATGCGCAAACAAGTATGATGCATGTCCGGTTTAAAAATGCATGGCATGGCAAAGGGCACAAACAAAACTACAAGTTAAGTGGAGCTCAATATGCAACAAGTTGCATATTGACGGAACACCACATCAATTATTTAGTTCTCTCTCGTTTATGTACTCAACAATATTAAATTTTGGTTAACATGGCAAGAGGTGGAGCATAACAAAACTATACTATCTAAACAATTTAAATGGGGCCGGATATAACAAACAACAAATCCGGTAAATCCCCATATGCAATTATCAATTTGGTGCAACAACAATTTTAAACATTTAAATGTTATTATCATGATGCGAATGACATGTGCAAGTTTTATGCAGTATTTATGAAAACATTGACATGATAAGATATGAGGCATTTGTCATCATGGCGGAAACGAAAGGGGTGCCACGACAACGACAACGGAAATGGTGCCACGACAACATTCCAATTCCAGTAACTCGATTGAGATGCCGGTGCGAAAGGAAAAGTGATGGGGGCGTGTCAAAATATGGTGGGGTGATCCCGGTTACCGGGTTCCCACGGTTCGCCGACGGTGATAAGGCAAAATAGGGGCAACGTGCACCAACAATTCGAGCATGGAGCAAGCACAAGCATCTCATACATCACCAACATGCATTCGTTCCACGGGTCATCGTCTCGGCGGTTATACCTTTGAAGTGTGCAAACGGGACGGTTCTCGTCAAGCGGTGTAGTCGTTCACGATCGTCGTGGGAAGTAGTGGAACTCGGCGATGGTAGAGGAAGTAGTCATTCTCGTGGCGACGGTAGTCGTTCACGTTCTTAGTCTCACAAGTTTCTGTAGATGTTTAGGGGCACGGCAAGAAACTTGACGTCCATGGAGTCTTCGAGGGTCGACGGTAGTGGTACTTGGCAAAATGCACGTCGACGGTAGTTGTTCTCGTATCGTCGTGGTACTAGGCGATTTCGGAGACGGCGGAAGACGAACTTGGCAGTCCTCGTTGACCTAGTACTTGGCGTTATTTCTGGTTCGGTGATCGTTTTAGGCGTCGAGGTCTCCGGCCGTAGTGGTACTTGCTGTTACGGGTAGTCGAACCTGACGAAAAACGGGTCTCCTCGTCCGAATTCTTCGGGTTTGTAGTGGTACTTGGCGTTCACAGGGTTGAGCGGGACGCAGACGAAGCCGGGAGGCGAAGGCAAGGCAACATGGCGAGGCCTGTGCTCACCGGTGGAGCAACAGCGGCAACAGCAGCTTGGCATGGCGACGAGGAGGTCTGCAGGAGGCGGGACGGGCCGGATGACATGGATCCCGTCGAAGGCGCGGCTCCGGGCGGAGGCAAGCGAGGCAAGGGAGCTCGGGGCGGTTGCATGCCTTCAGGAGAAAGCGTGGGCGCGGGCGCGCGTGGAGAGGCTCGAGGTCGAGCTCCTGGTGGCTGGTGCTCGACGAAGACGGCGCGAAGGAAGAGGAGCCCGGCAGGGGAACTGGCGAAGGAGGGGATGGAGGAGCTCGCTGAGGCGCAACATCCAGAGAAGCAGCGGGCGAAGCCAATGCTCCGGCGTTGTTGCTCCTCTCCTAGTGGAGCTCCTGGACGAGGGGGCTCGGGAGCACGGCGCGCGAGGCTGCAGGAAAGGTCCGGCGGAGGTCAAAAACAGAGCAGCAGGGCGGAGGCGCCGCGCTCCGGGTCGTCGAAGTCCAGCAGGGCCGCGACGACGGCCCCCGGCAAGGAAGCCGAACGGAGTCGAGGCGAGGCGCAGGGAGATGGCGGCTCTGGCCGGTCGTCTGGGTCGTGGAGGACGAAGGTTCAGCGGGGGGGGCGAGGGTACAGGGCGGCGGAGGCTCTCCTGGTGCTTGATGTGTACGTGCATGCAGCGATGCGGGAAGGAACAGGGAGATGGGGAATCGGGCGCAGGGGCTCTTGGCGGCGAGTGGAGGGAGACGAGGGAAGATGGGATCGGGCAGAGGGATTCGGTCAGGGCTACGGTTAGGAGGATAGGTGGGCCGGTGCGGGAGTGGATGGGCCTAGCAGGCCGGCTCTTGTTGCCTGAAGATGGATGGCCTCAGATGGTGGGCTGCGACTGGGCTGAGGCCCTGCACACACACACACACACACACACACACACACACACTCCCCTAGACTAAACTCTCTGTTTAACAAATAAACAGTGAGTAAGGAAAAGTAGAGAGAGATAGGAGAAGAATTTGAGCAGGATGTCAATTTTCTTGGACTCGTAAAATTGAGCTTGATCCAAGAAAAATAGGACTGGGCATGATTGCAAGAATTTAATTCAAAGTCATTTGAATTTAATTCAAATGGTTTGAAAAAAAAGACTAGGACTTAGAAGTGTCCAAAAATGTTAAGATTTTTGGTAGAGCTCCGGAAAAAGATGATAGAATTTATGGGCGAAGTTTGAGGAGCAAACTCGAAGCAGAAAAGACTTGAGAGTATAAATTGCAAGTGTGTTTGCGGTGATTCCAAACAATGGAATTTTTAATATAGCTCCCTAATAATCGTAGGAGACTTTTATATGTTATAAAGAGAATTCACCATTGTGAATATCCCTTGATTTAAATAGATCAACGATCTATGCAATTTATTAGTTGAGTTGAGATGCAAAGATTAATGACATGATGGCATGATGACATGATGCACTGCACAACACGCAAGCAATGACAAGGCAACAACAGCAAATAAGCGGAGGACACCTGGCACATCGGTCTCGGGGCGTTACAACACTCCACCACTACGAGAGGATCTCGTCCCGAGATCTAGAATGGCACCGGAGGGACAACGGAAGAGAAAGGGGAGAGGTAAAACTAAGTTGCTTCTTTGACAGACGAGTGAAACCAAAGAAACTTGGAAATGTTAAGACATTTCGAGAAAAGAATACAACGGAGATAAATGAAGTTGAAAACACTTTGTTAGCAAAGAGAAACAAGGAAGAACAACTTTGGGCAGCACTCCGGTTGAGAAGAAAAGGAATAGAATAAGAACTTGGTAAGATGAGGAGATACTTGACGAAATCACAACATACTGCCTTCGGAACAAAAGAATAGACGATAAATAATTGAAATAGGAGAATGGAGAAGAAAATGTCAACTTCTGCCACAAAAGAGCTTGAAGAGGAATCTTTAGGGGAAGGGTCGAACGGAGTTGTTGGAACACCAACAACGAAAAAGAATAAGCTTGATATGGTCTTATGGAATACATCTCAAAATTATGAGGTGACAACCTGCCACTCATGGGAAGAAGAATTGGATTGGTATGAACAAGGAGATGAGAAGCTTATTTCACCGGGAGGGTAGATGAAGAATTTGGATCATATATGAGCACCATAAGAGCGACAATCCTTAGGGACAGCTTTAGGTGAAATATAACCCAAGATAACTCCAATGACGCGATTGCTGGATTTAATATATGTCATTTCGATAACTTGTGCATCCCGGAGCACGAAGGGAAGTTATCAAGGAAGACATAACACCACCTTAAAAGATATGCATGGAAGAATAGCACTCTGGACTGCAAGATGAAGAAGACTTGAGGTCCTTAGAAAAGAATGTTGATGAGCACTTCGAGAAAGAAATAAATCCTTGATAAACCATCAAGTAAAGCCTCCTTGAAGAACTCCGGTAAGAAAAGGATGATCAAACGAAAAGAAAAAGAAGTTGAAAGAACAAGGTGAAGCCTTGTAATGATTTAGATGGACCTCCGTGGAGATGTAATTGCGAAAGCTTGGAATTCTTGGGAAAGAAAAGATAAAGCATTTCGAACCAAGAATGTGATATGATGCACCTCCGGAATAGGAATTAATCATTCGGATGAAACAAGAATAAGAATTACATTATGCTTATCCTTCATCAATTAAATTGATGACAATCAACGGAATTGGCATACTACTTATTCTCATAGAAAGGATTAAGCGAGATATAGCGCAAACTTGGGAATGTCTTCGACAAATCCACCGGTAGGATTGAAAACAACAAATGAATTGATAAGATTAAGAAGGAAGAGAAATCTTGAAAGAACCACCGTAAGAATTGGAGATGAACAAAATAAATGGATGAATCACCGGGTAAGAATTAGCAAATAACGAAGATGCTTGAGAGAATTTAGATCCATGAGAACGAAGAGATTACGAGCTGATTAGAGAATCCTTGATTTAAGCACCGGTATGATTTGGAGAATGAGAGCTAAAAGCTGAGAATGAATACTTCTGAGGTGATGGGCTCCGGATGATCAAACTGAAAAGACTTGAATTGCACCGGATGGGTGAAAAGAATTCCCACAATCGAAAATAATTATGAGAGGATGGCAACAAGCTAGAATCACGAATCTTGAAGAGAATGGAGCAAGATTTAAGAGAAACTCTTCTTCGGTCTTCAAAATCTGAGAATGACGATGAGAAACACCACCATGAATTGTTGAGATACTCCGAAATGATAAATAGGAAGGTTGAACCAATGATGAAAATAATTCGAAAGATCTTGGGGAAAAACATTTGACTGATGATAATTCATTCTTACGTCAAACTTTGAGAAAAAATTGAGGGTAGCTCAGGGAAAAGAAAAGAGTCAGGTAAGATCCTGGGAAAAGACCTGTGGGTTAGGGCCCACTCAAAAGAAACACCGTTGAAATGATTTAAAAGAGAGGATGCACCGGTTGAATTAAATGGCTTGAATGAGGTGACATCCTCGAAAGATCTTGAACGAAAGCAGAGTGGAAACACGAATCTTCTGAGACATCTTCGGCAGTCCGAAACAAATGAATAGCGAGGAGTAGATTATTAAGAGGTGCACCGGTATGAGAAGGTATTGAAATGAGGAAAAGATATGATCAACAAAGCTTGACTTGAAACCATCGGAGAAAAAAAAAGAAGAATGATGAACTTGAGGCCCCGTTAGAATGACCATGAGAATCACCGGATAAGAACATTGAAAGGAAAAAAAGAAGAGACTTCACATGAATAAAATGGATATTTGATTAAGAAAAATCTTAGTCCTCGAAGAAAAAGGGTGGGTGGGCGGGAAAATTAAAGGCAACTTGGGATGGATGAAACGAACACCGTTGAGAAAGCTGAGATTGAATCTTGCGGATATTGAAAATGAACGGATCCGCTTGAAGAGAAACACGCCGGTTAAAAAAGGATAGACATGACAATCTCGATTATCATGAAGGATTAGTATTCACATAGGAGTTTGAGAACACCATTTGGGAAAGGGTATGGAATCAACATTTGACTTCGAAGCAACTCGAATACCACAACTCAAAA
Organism: Triticum dicoccoides; assembly: GCF_002162155.2. Taxonomy (NCBI): domain Eukaryota; kingdom Viridiplantae; phylum Streptophyta; class Magnoliopsida; order Poales; family Poaceae; genus Triticum; species Triticum dicoccoides. The sequence continues at coordinate 28,501,246 of NC_041392.1, read as the reverse complement.
CAAAACAAAGGATTGGCTTGCATAATAAGCCGGAACAAACATATGATAGAGATTTCACCCGAAGTTTTTGTGGTGGGGCCTACACGGGCTCGATCGTACAACACCATCATGTACAAGGAAGTGCACATGACATAAGAAGCATCCCCGAGTCGGCATAGCCAAGGACTCTTTAAGACATAATGAGACCATTGTAAAACCAACCGTGTCGGGGGACTGATCCACAAACACCTATGGGACCGGCGGACCGAGTCCCTTTCGGTTCGGCGGGGGCTGAGGTCGTGCAAAGAGCGGATCGAGGCGAAGCACACGAGCGGTTTACCCAGGTTCGGGCCGCACGGATGCGTAAAACCCTACTCCTGCTTTGTGGTTTGTATTGAGTTCTTGCTCGGGAGCGTGGAGTGCTACAGTACACACCAGCGGCTAACGAGACCGAGCGTGAGTGTTCCCTGAACTAGCCAACCCCCTCTACGTTGCGCACGGGCCTCCTTTTATATGCTCGGGGGGTCACCGACAGGTGGCAAAGGAGACGAAGGGTAAAAATGGAAAGGTGCCGCGGTAGGTACAGCTACCTGCTACAGTGCATCATACCTAACCCTGACGGCAGGGGACAAGGGCATTAAATGCCCGTCTGTGTCGCCTAAACAGTGCAAAAGGGACCGTCAGGGACGCCACTGCCCGCCACGATGGCAAGCTTGTCAGCGCCGCTTGCCACTGCGCACCGCTGGGTGCACAGCCTCCCGCCACGCACGCCCGGAAGGGTCCCAGAGCGACACGTTGGTGGATGTGCTGGAGCGCGGGCACAGAGTGGTGGCTTGCCGCGGCAAGCGCCTTGGCGCGATCGTTGTCTTGTTGCGTCTGGGAGCTTGTTGCTCACCGGGCCTTGCCGGGACGCGAGGCGCGTCGCAGCAAGTTCCTTGAGATGCCTTGGGTGGCCTTCCCGGCAGGCTCCTCTTGCCAGGGTCTTGTCTCCTTAAGCGCCTTGCCTTGGTTGGCCTTCCCAGCAAGCTCCTCTTGCCGGGGTCTTGTGGTGTCTTGGTTTGGATACTTTGTTCTTGAATGGCTCCAAAGGAACCACGGAGGGCCTTGGCGGTCACCCGGCAAGCCTTGCCGCGGGATGCTGCGACTGCCCGTGCACAAGTTCGGGATACTAGGGTACCCCTACTCTAGTACACCGATAGGAGCCCCGGGCCTGGGCCATACACGGTGCCGAGCGCTGTTGGGCCAGGCCCAAAACAGGGCACGGGCACGCGCGGCCTAGGTTACGCCGTATCTCTCTCTGTATCCACCGCGCCCTCCCCGAACGGCACGCGTTGAATGCGGCGTCGTGGGAGAGATCGTGGGTGGTTTCTTTATCCGGAAATGTGGAACGTCCGCCCCCTCCCTCTTTATAAGCAGGGGAAACAGGGGTAGTTCGCCCATTCGCTGGTTGCTGCTTCCAATCTCAGAAATCTCCGCCGCTCCCTCGCCTTCCCAAAGCTGAGAGAGAGAGAGAGAGCAGCGCTCCGCCCCCCATCGCCACCAGCACCACTAACGCCGTCGACCTCCTCCACCACTTCCGCCATGGCTCCAAAAGCCGACAAGGGGAAGGTCGTGAAGTCGACCGAGGCGCAGCGGCTTACGGCGCTGCGGAAGGAGCGAGTCGTCTTCCCCCCCAAGCTTGCCGCGAAGGAGCTGAGGGAGAACTACTACCTCTTCTGGTCGACGGAGACGCGCGCGCATCCGCGCACGAAGGTACTCCCCGCTGCCGCTTGGAAGAAGGCCCCAAACGGATACCCTTTCTTCGCATTGTTCTTCTACTGTGGGCTCTGCCCCCCTTTCTCTGAATTCTTCTGCGACATCATGAATACCTACGGATTCCACCTCCTTGACTTCACCCCCAATGCCGTTCTGACCATGGCAGTTTTCGCACATCTCTGTGAAAACTTTGTCGGAGTCCACCCCAGTGTAGCCCTCTTCCGCCATTTCTTCATACCCCGAGTAGAGAGAGGAGAGCCTTTATCCGGTGGAATCGCCTGGATCTCGAGGGCTGGCAAGAAGGAAACTTATCTGGAGGGGGAATTCCACGGCAAGTGGGAGGAGTGGAGAGCATACTGGTGCTGGATTGACGAGGAGAACCCGCAGCCATTCACCACCCGGCGCCAAACCCCAGTAGCACGCGGCAGCGATTGGAGTGACGTGGCCCCGGAAGACAACAGGCTGAAGATTGCCGTCACCAGGATCCTACGCCTCAGGCTTGCCGGGCTTACTGTAGGCGCTGTTGGCGCAGACTTTCTTCGCCGCCGCATCGCCCCCCTGCAGGAACGAGGAAGACCTACCTGGGAGTTCAAGAATGCGGCAGATATCATGAGGTTGCGGCCGGGCCTCAACTTCAACTTCACTGTCCTGGAGCTCAACGCGATGCTGCAGGAGCTGTTCAAGTATGACCCCCAACATCCCGAGGTGTTCAGGTTGCCGGGGGGCGTCGTTCCGCTGTGCAACAATTCCTCGCTCGACCGCATCCGTGCAATGATGCCGGAGTGCGACTCGCATGGGATTGTGCCAACTTGGGAGGAGCCTGCGGACGATATCGTGCAGCAGTTCTTCGATGACTTGGTGGAAGTGCCGATCCGCTCCGACGAGAAGGACAGCCTCACCCGCGACACCACCGATGTAGAGATGGCGCTCATTGCCACTAGGCTGGAAGAGGCAGCGGCAGCCGCAGCCGCAGGCGATTTTGGATTCACCGTGGAGGAGGCAGACGCAGCAGAAGCGGCAAGCCGTGCCGAGCGAGGGGAGCCCGCCGGCAAGAAGGAGCTTGTCGGGCGTGATGCCGAGCCGAGCGAGCCCGCCAAGGACATGAGCGGCTCGCTGGAAATCAGCTCCTCTTCCTCCTCATCTTTGGGCAGCTCGCCGCAAGCAGAACCTTCATCCCCACCAAGAAGGCGTCTCCGCAAGGCCGGTGATGTAGCGGAGCGGCAAGCGGGTCAACAGTCGCCGCGCCGCGTGACACGCTCCACTACGGAAAACACCGTTGCCGCGGGAGCGCCTCATGCGGCGACGGCAACTGGAGCGGGATCTAGCCGGACCACCGCTTCAGTTCCTGTCGCTGCTCACGCCGCGCCAACAGCTGGAGCGGGGTCGTCTCAGACCACCGCCACTGCTCCCGTCAAGCGGCCAAGGGAAGCTTCTCCTCCGCCTCCTCGCGCCGGGCGCGCGCCGAACTTCGACTTCTCCGCGTTCAGCTCCGACGAGGAAGAAGAAGAAGAGTAAGCTTCTCTTGCTATACTTGTAGTTCTTCAATTCTTGTTGTTTTTCTTGCATCTCATTTGCTTGACTCTGAACTTGTTCCTCTTTAGGACTCTGGCCCAGAGAGAGGCGAAGAGAGCTAAGGTCCCGGTGATCTCCATCGAGGACGAGCCCACTATGACAGCAGGTGGCGCGCCCGAGACAACCTTGCCGGACCCGGTGACTTTTCTCCAGAGCAGCCCCCAGCGTAAGTGTATGATTTACTTTCCGCTACGAGGCGCGCATGGGTACTTGTCTTTGCTGATATCCGCTTGTTGATTTGTGTGGGAGCCGAGCAGCCCCACCAGGAGCCAAGGGAGAGTCCTCCGGCGAGGGAGGGATTTCCGGTAAGGGAGAAGTCTCCGGCAAGGGAGGGTTCTCTAGCAAGGGACAGCGCCAGCGGCCCTCCGACGGCGGAGAACATGACTGCTGAAACTGGCACAGGTAATCCTTTTGCTGCAAAACTTCCCTTGGGTCCTTCTTCTCTTGATCTTCCTGGGTTTTTGCTGGATTTTGCTTGACTCTTCTCCCCTTGCCGGCTGTCAGGCCCATCTGCTGCGGAGCAGATGGAGACCGAGGTCGCCGCCGAAGAAGCAGCCGGCGCTGGCGATCCCACCGGCGCCGAGGCCGCCAAGGCTGCCGCCGCAGCAACTGGCGAGGGGTCTGGCGATCGTACTGATGGCCCAGATGCCGCAGGAGCGCCAGGCGCTACGCCGACCGCCGACCCGTCCGCCGAAGCCGCAGCACCAAGCTCCGAGGAGCCCCAGCCGGGCGTCTACTTGAAGGCCGGCGATGACATCTTCATCAACCTCCCCTGGGCGTCAAGCTCCAGGGCGCCGGTCGAGGGAGAGACCTTCGACGGGGAGGTGCTCGCCTCCGCTGGGTTGACGGTGGTTGACGCGCCAAGCAGCAGCAACGAGCCTGAGGAGCGGCTGCTGCGGAAGCTGGTGTCGCTCTACCGCGCGCGGCAATCCAAGCTGGAGTCCCGCGAGGCGCTTGTCGCGAAGGCGGGAGCAGACATCGAGAAGCGCGCGGAAGAGCTCGGGGGTTTCCACCGGGAAGCCCTCCGGTCCCTGGCGGAGGAGCGGGAGCAGCTCGCCGAAGCGCAGAAGGCCTTCCTCCTCGAGAAGGCTGAAGTCGAAGAGCAACAGCGACTTGCCGCTGTGAAGCTATCCGCGGAGGAGGGCAAGCTGGCGCAGCAGAAGGTCAATCTTGACGCCCACGAGGAGGAGCTCGCCGTGCGCGAGGAAAAACTCGGCAGAGCCCTCAAGCAAGCAGAGGATGCTGCCGCCGCCGCCGAGGCCGCCAAGAAGGAGTTGGAGACGAAGGTGGCGCAGCTGGAGGCCGCTCTCGCCGAGAAGAGCAAAGAGCTCAATGCCGCCAAGGACTCCAACACGGGTCTTGAGTTGAAGCTGACCGCTTTGACCAAGACATTGGACAGCGCCAAGAAGCAGGAGGCAGCCTTGAGGGAGGAGATCAAGGCCGACAAGGCGCTGCTAGAGAGTGTTGCCGCCACCCAAAATGCCTTAAGGGAAACTGTGGAGCACTGGACGGAGAGTCTTGTGAACGCTGCCACAGACATTGACAGGGAGCTGGCGCAGCTGGGGATGGAGGATCTGGGGTATCCCTCCGACGAGAACCTCCAACCCAGCGCCAAGCTCGTCTTGTTCTTCAAGGGCGTGGCGACGGCCCTCCAGCGACTCCGGGAGAGGATCCCAAAGCAGCTGGCTGATGAGTCGTGCAAGATCTGCGAGGGAGCTCTTCAGAAAGAGTTGGTGAAGGTGGCCTTCCGCAATCCGGGCCTCAACTTCACCAACGTCCTCAAGACCTTGGCGCCGGATGCTGATCTGGAGGCGCTCAAGACCCTTGTCGCACCCATTGTGGACAAGGTGAGCGGGATCAAGAGGATCGAAGGCGACCGCGTAGATTAGGCCGCCCATTTCTTCTTTTCTTGTCGATGTTTGTCATGTTATGGAAACAGTCTGTTAGAGCTGCGACAAGCTATCTTTGTAATATAACTTTATTCTGGGTAATGATTGCAATGTTATTCCCTTTACTTGATTCCTCCCTTTGTATGTTTTCGCCCTACGCTTTTAGGGAACTTGCCGGTGCAGGCACCTAAGCCGCGAGCGCTGAGTGCGGAACGTCAGCAGCCTGCTGGCGGTGCCGCTACCGGCAAGAAACCTTGTCGCAACTAGTTGCAGCTCACTTAAGTTGTTGAGCGGACTCGAAACAAAATAAGGGCGCAACTAGCTACGTGTTGGTTCCTCTGCGCACAGGTTTTCCATACAAAGTGCGGTCGTTCAAGGGAGATAACTTAAAATTTAAAAAATCTGATTGCTCAAACTTTGGCAACTTAGCTTTTCTGTTGTTTGCTTCCCGGTAAGGCGGAATTTTCTTGAACAACGCCTGGCCCATACCATTATCTTCTCCTTTCCTCCCCGGCAAACTTGTGGGCGAGGGAACCTTCCTTTCCTTGAGGAAAAAGAAAGAAGAGAAAATAAAGATACGGAGCCTTACGGCTCGTTATTGCTTACCGTGGAGTAGGTGCTGCACAAAGTGTCAGATCATATATGCCAAAAAATAGAGAGCATGAAATTGACAAAATGTGCGGAGCACATGAGCTTTACTTATGCACGGGGTCTGCACCCGGCTTTGTACAAAGGATTACATGCAACAACGGCAAGACTTGTACAAAAGGTGGTTGCCGGAACAGATTCCGGCAACCGCGCCTTACGGGTAAAACTTACGAAGATGCTCAATGTTCCAGGAGTTGCTCACCGGAATGGCATTTTCGGTCTCAAGGCGGACAGCGCCAGGCCTAATGACTCGTTTCACCCGGTAAGGGCCTTCCCACTTCGGCGTCAACTTGTTGGAATTCTTGGTGGACTGAACGTGCCGAAGAACAAGGTCGCCTTCCTCGAGACTTCTGGCGTTAACTTTGCGGCTATGGTAGCGGCGCAAAGCTTGCTGGTAGCGAGCAGCTCGCACAGCAGCCTGAAGACGGTCTTCCTCAAGGAGCAGCGCATCATCTTGTCGCAGCTGCTCTTGCTCGAGCTCATCATAAGCGAGCACTCGAGGTGACCCGTATACGAGTTCCGTGGGGATAACTGCCTCTGCTCCATAGATTAGAGCGAAAGGTGTCTGTCCAGTGGCTCGATTTGGCGTCGTCCTGATCGACAAAGAACCACCGGCAGCTCCTCGATCCAGTTTCTTCCGCACTTGTGCAGCCTGTCGAAAGTCCTGGTCTTGAGCCCGCGCAACACTTCAGCATTTGCCCTCTCCGCTTGACCGTTGCTTCTCGGGTGAGCAACAGAAGTGAAGCAGACCTTGGCGCCAAGATCTTGGACGTACTGCATGAAGGTGCGGCTCGTGAATTGCGTACCGTTGTCGGTGATTATCCTGTTAGGGATCCCGAAGCGGCAAATAATCGACCTGAAGAACTTGACTGCTGACTATGCTGTCACCTTCCTCACTGGTTCCACTTCCGGCCACTTTGTGAACTTGTCGATTGCGACGTACAAGTACTCAAAGCCCCTGACTGCTTGGGGAAAGGGGGCGAGGATGTCGAGCCCCCAGACCGAAAATGGCCAGGATAAAGGGATCGTCTGGAGAGCTTGAGCTGGTTGGTGTGTCTGCTTGGAATGGAACTGGCACGCTTCACACTTGGTTACTTGTGCAGTTGCATCCTGGTGGGCTGTCAGCCAAAAGAAACCTTGCCAGAATGCTTTGCCGACAAGTGCTCTTGCGCCAATGTGGTGACCACATATGCCTCCATGTATCTCTGCCAACAGCTTTTGTCCGTCTTCCCGGTGAATACACTTCAATTTCACACCGTTGAGTCTTCTTCTGTACAGTGTCTTGTCGACAAACTGGTACATACTTGACTGGCGGGCTACTCTTTCCGCTTCTTCTTGCTCTTCGGGAAGTTCTCCTGTCTGAAGGAAACGGACAATCTGCTGTGCCCATGCTGGAGCTTGTGGCTCGGCAACAAGGACTAAAGGTAAATTTGCTGCTGCGGGAACATCCGCTTCCACAGAGAGAACCTGCGGCTCTGCCGGAGGTTGACGTTCCCCGGCAAGTTTGCCGGAGCAAAACTTGTCGGGAGCTTCTACTTCGACGGCGCAAACCCTAGGGTTTGCCGGAGCAGATTGCTCCTCAGCGCAAGGCAAATCTGTTGCTGCGGGAACGTCTGCTTCTACGGCGAGAACCTTCGGCCCTGCCGGAGCTTGACGTCCCCCGGCAAGTTTGCCGGAGCAAAACTTGTCGGGAGCTTCTGCTTCGACGAAACAAACCCTAGGGCTTGCCGGAGCAGATTGCTCCTCAGCGCTCTTGGCGTTGATCTTGGGGACCTTCTTGGCGGCGGCTTCGGGAAGCTCTGCCGGAAAATAGTCACCAGAAATCAACTTCCTCTTCTTGCTCTGTCCAGTTGATGGCGTCACGGACGGTTGAGTCAGCTTGAGCACAAAGATCCCTGGTTCCACAGGTAACTTAAGTGCAGCGCACTTTGACAGGCCATCGGCAATGGCGTTCTGAGCTCTTGGAACATGCTCCATCTGTAGGCCTTCAAAGTGCTCTTCTAGCTTTCTCACTTTGTCGACGTAAGCTTCCATCAACGGACTCTGATAACTCTTGTTTACTTGGCGGATGACAAGCTGTGAGTCACCCCTGACAATGAGCTTCTTGATCCCAAGGTCTGCCGCGATCCTGAGTCCGGCAAGCAAGCCTTCATACTCTGCAGTATTGTTTGTTGCTTGCTCCTTGGGAAAGTGCATCTGGACTATGTACTTGAGGTGCTCTCCGATGGGTGCGACAAGCAGCACGCCAGCGCCGGCGCCTTGCAGCGAAAAGGCACCATCAAAGTACATCAGCCACTCTTTGCTTGCTTCCTTGACGGGGATGCTCGTTTCTGGAATTTCTTCATCTGGTGTTGGCGTCCATTCTGCTATGAATTATGCCAATGCTCTGCTCTGGATAGTTGAAGTACTCTCAAACTTGAGGCCAAAGCTTGACAGTTCTAGTGCCCACTCAACAATCCTGCCTGTCGCTTCTGGATTTTGTAGTATCCTCTTCAGCGGAAAGCGAGTGACAACTGTGATCTCATGTGCTTGCAAGTAATGGCGCAGCTTTCTTGAGGCCATGAGAAGGCCGAAAAGCAATTTCTGCACACCAGAGTACCTTGACCTAGCCCCCTGCAGAAGGGAACTGACAAAGTAAACTGGGTGCTGCACCATTTTCTTTTGTATCTCCTCGCGCATCTGTGCAGATCCATCTTTGTCGGGACCAGAGCTTGTCGGGAAAGCCCCCTGCTTGTCGCTGGATGTGCCTGTCGTTGTTGCTGGCTCGTCATCTGCCTCCCTCTCTGCCACTAACGCAACACTAACCACTTGATTGGTTGCCGCTATATATAGCAGCAACTTCTCTTGTGGCTTAGGTGCGACAAGTATTGGAGGGGAGGACAGGTATCTCTTCAAGTCTTGCAGCGCAGCCTCCGCTTCCGGAGTCCATTTCACTGGACCTGCCTTTTTCAATAATTTGAAAAACCGCAGGGTGCGCTCAGCAGACCTAGAGATAAACCTGCTGAGAGCAGCCACGCAACCGGCAAGTCTTTGTACATCCTTGACGCGCTTTGGTGCTTCAATCTGCTCAATGGCCTTGATCTTGTCGGGATTGGCTTCAATTCCCCGCCGAGACACGAAGAACCCGAGAAGCTTGCCGGAGGGGACTCCAAACACACACTTCTCTGGGTTGAGTTTGAGGCTGATCTTGCGCAGATTTGCAAAGGTCTCGTCTAAATCTTGGATCAGAGTTGCCTTGTCCTTGCTCTTGACCACTATGTCATCCATATAGGCTTCCACATTTCTATGTATTTGTGGCTCAAGAGCGACATGGACTACTCTTGCAAATGTTGAACCAGCATTTTTTAATCCGAAAGGCATCCGTATGAAACAGTACGTGCCACATGGAGTAATAAATGCTGTCTTCTCCTCATCCTCTTCTGCCATGAAGATCGGATGGTATCCTGAATATGCGTCAAGAAATGAAAGCAAATCACATCCAGCTGTGGAGTCAACAATCTGGTCAATGCGCGGCAAAGGAAATGGGTCTTTGGGACAAGCTTTGTTAACATCGGTAAAATCGATACAAAGTCTCCATTTCCCATTTGCCTTGCGCACGACTACAGGATTGGCCAACCACGTAGGATGGAGCACTCCTGTGACAAGGCCTGCTGCTTCCAACTTCTTGATCTCTTCTGCAATGAATTCTTGGCGCTCCACTGCTTGCTTCCTGATCTTCTGCTTGACGGGCCGCGCATGAGGACAAACGGCAAGGTGGTGCTCAATTACTTTCCTGGGAACACCGGGGATGTCAGACGGTTGCCACGCAAACACGTCGACATTCGCCCGCAGGAAAGCAATGAGCGCGCTTTCCTATTTAGGGTCGAGAGTGGCACTGATGGTGAAGGTACCACCAGTGTCGTCCTCCTTGGCAGACACCTTCTTCGTCTCTGGCGGAGCTGCCATTGTCTTCTTACACTTGCCGGTGGAGCTCGATGGTGCGTCCTCGACGGCAGCGCATCACTCCGAAGAGGTGCGCTTGCCGGAGTGGGCATCAGAACTCTTGCCGGACTTGGTCTTCTTCTTTCCCCCGGGAGCTTCAGCGGCAAGTGACTTGCGATCTGTTGCGGCTGCCGCTTCCCGGTAGATCTTGTCGGCGCAGATAAGAGCATCCTTCTTGTCGCCGGGGACAGAGATGACGCTTATCGGGCCTGGCATCTTCAGCATGTTATATGCGTAGTGAGAGGCTGCCATGAACTTGGCGAGTGCTGGACGACCAAGTATTCCATTGTAAGGCAATGGAATATCGGCAACGTCAAAAGTGACCCTCTCAGTCCTGAAGTTCAGCTTGCTGCCAAATGTTACTGGCAGCGTGACCTTCCCCTTCGGCTTGCTCCTTCCCGGGTTGATTCCTTGGAATGTGCCGGTCTCTTCGAGCTCGCTGTCAGGGATCTGGAGTTTCTGGAGTACAGCGGAGGAGATCAGGCTCAAGCCGGCCCGCTGTCAACTAACATCTTAGTGACCTTGAGGTTGCGGATAGTTGGTGAAACCAACATCGGCAAGCACCCGACCGCAGTTATACGATCAGGGTGGTCCTCAATATCAAAGATGATAGGCGTGCTGGACCATTTCAGAAGCTTGCGTGACTCGACGGGTGGCTCCGCCGCATTGACTTCCCGCACCCACTACTTGAGTTGGCGGTGTGAAGTATGCAGAGAAGCACCGCCGTCAATGCACAAGACTTCTGTGGCTTTCTGGAATTCCTGCTCACTGGTCTCGACATCCTCCATGTCTTCGTCGTCATCGTCATCTTCATCCTTGTCGCGGCCGCGGGGAGGTCTGTCTCCTTGCCGCTACTTGGCCTTGCCGCGGCGTCCTCCCCGGCCGGCGCGCTTCTTGCCGGATTCTCCATCGCCACCTTGGGCCCTCTCCTTATCGCGTCGCTCGTACTCAGCCTTTTGTTGCTGGACAAGCTGTTCGACCTTCTTGCAGTTCTGGAGGTCATGGCCCTTGGTGTGGTGGATCTTGCAGTACTGCTTGTCGGTGCCGTCCTGCTTGTCGGCGACTGCCACAACCTGGCAGTTGGTGCATGCGGCAATCGCCTTGCCGGAGCTACCAACTTTGGCTTTCTTGGCGCCACCTTCGTTGCCGGACTGCTCAACGACTAGCACATCTTTGCCTTTCTTCTTCCTGTTCCGCCGCCGGTTTCTCTTTGCCGGGGCAGCATCCTCGCTGTCAGATTCTCCTGCTCCTGCATTCTCTCCAGGGAGTTTCCTCCCTTCTTCAGCACGTGCACACTTGTCGGCCAGGGCATACAGCTCGCCGGCGTCCTGATTTTGCACATCGCCATCTCCTCCCGCATCCTGCGGTTATGCACGTTCTGATAGAACGCGCTGATGACCGCGGCAGGATGGACATCTGGGATGTTGTGCTGTACACAGCTGAACCTCTGAATGTACTTGCGCAGGGGCTCTCCTTCCTTCTGGGCGAGCAGATGAAGGTCACTCTCTTGGCCATGGGGTTTGTGGCCGCCTGTAAAGGCGCCGACAAACTGATGGCAAAGGTCTGCCCAGGAGGATATGGAGTTGTCAGGCAAGTGCATGAGCCAGGACCTGACGTTGGGTTTGAGCACCACCGGGAAGTAGTTGGCAAGGATCTTGTCATCCCGCCCCCCGGCAGCCTGCACCGCGATGGTGTAGATGCTGAGGAACTCCGACGGATGCGACTTGCCGTCGTACTTCTCTGGTACATCTGGCTTGAAATTCTTCATGCTGGGCCACTGGACTTGCCGCAGCTCACGAGTGAACGCAGGGCAACCTACCGCGTACGGCAAGTCGCCTGGTTCCCCTGGCGCATGCATGTCGACAGAGGGCCCAGCGCGCTAGTCTGATTGACATCGCGCTTCTCTTCGGCGCTCGATGCGTGTACGAGCGTCTTCTTGCTGTCGTTCATGAAGAACTTGGCGCTGATCGCGACGAGCTCATGGATCTGATGACGCGGTGGAGTCGCTGTCGAGGTGGATCCGGCGAGTCGGCGATCTTGGCCTTCGGGGCGGAGAATGCACAGTGGTTGCACCCCCACCGGTCTTGTCGCCACCGGCTCGTGCCTGGCTGGCTTGCCGCGGCTGCGACGTGCTCGTCTGCTGTTGAGTGTCGCCGTTGGCAAAACCGATGAGACTCTGAATGGTGGCCCTCCAGTCATCGATCTTGTCCGCCGTTGGAGGGTAGTCCAGGAGCAGTTGAGCTTGTGCTAAAGCTTCTGCTGCAGTGGCGGGTGGCGGTGGCGAACGGTGCGAGGAGCGGGATATGCTCGGACTTCTAACTATGTTAGAAGGAGCAGTATCCCGTCCAGGCGATCGTGCCTCGCTCGTGCCAGCATGTTGGCGTGCATGCTGGTCTTGAGCACTCCGAGATCCGCCAGCTCGATCTTGGTCCAGCAAACGCATGGTACCGTGAGTACCATAACGCTGCCGGTCCCGCGCCTTCTGAGATGGGTGCGGTGCGTGTACGGACGCCGAGGTCTTGGAGTGCGCCCGGTCGTTGTGGGAGCCGGCTACGCCGCCGATGGGCAGCCCAGCCTTGTCCTTGGACCTGGCAGCACCGTGAGCTCCTCCGTCGACGCCCGTTCTTGCGGCGGCGTCTGCACCACCAGCCGTTTGCTCCGGCGGTGGTGGGCTCGGTGCGTACGGAGCGGCTGCCTCCGAAGCCTTCTTCTTCGGCGGCATGTCGATGAAGAGGATGAAGATCTAGCTCGCGTGAACGCCGGATCTGGTTCACACAACCTCGACGCCCCCTACCTGGCGCGCCAAAGATGTCGGGGGACTGATCCACGAACACCTATGGGACCGGCGGACCGAGTCCCTTTCGGTTTGGCGGGGGCGGAGGTCGTGCAAAGAGCGGATCGAGGCGAAGCACACGAGCGGTTTACCCAGGTTTGGGCCGCATGGATGCGTAAAACCCTACTCCTGCTTTGTGGTTTGTATTGAGTTCTTCCTCGGGAGCGTGGAGTGCTACAGTACACACCAGCGGCTAACAAGACCGAGCGTGAGTGTTTCCTGAACTAGCCAACCCCCTCTACGTTGCGCACGGGCCTCCTTTTATATGCTCAAGGGGTCACCGACAGGTGGCAACGGAGACGAAGGGTAAAAATGGAAAGGTGCTGCGGTAGGTACAGCTACCTGCTACAGTGCATCATACCTAACCCTGACGGCAGGGGACAAGGGCATTAAATGCCCATCTGTGTCGCCTAAACAGTGCAAAAGGGACCGTCAGGGACGCCACTGCCTGCCATGATGGCAATCTTGTCAGCGCCGCTTGCCACTGCGCACCGCTGGCTGCACAGCCTCCCGCCACGCACGCCCGGAAGGGTCCCAGAGCGACACGTTGGTGGATGTGCTGGAGCGCGGGCACAGAGTGGTGGCTTGCCGCGGCAAGCGCCTTGCCGCGGTCGTTGTCTTGTTGCGTCCGGGAGCTTTTCGCTCACCGGGCCTTGCCGGGACGCGAGGCGCGTCGCAGCAAGTTCCTTGAGATGCCTTGGGTGGCCTTCCCAGCAAGCTCCTCTTGCTGGGGTCTTGTCTCCTTAAGCGCCTTGCCTTGGTTGGCCTTCCCGGCAAGCTCCTCTTGCCGGGGTCTTGTGGTGTCTTGGTTTGGATACTTTGTTCTTGAATGGCTCCAAAGGAACCACGGAGGGCCTTGGCGGTCACCCGGCAAGCCTTGCCGCGGGATGCTGCGACTGCCCGTGCACAAGTTCGGGATACTAGGGTACCCCTACTCTAGTACACCGACAAACTGTGAATAGGAAGACCACTAGACGTCGAACCCCAATTTCATATCATACATCTGTCGGAAAGATATCCTAAGAGCTACTTGAATTCCCACTTACAAACTCCCGAAATTTTCCGGTTATGCAATCGGGTGTTGGGGATACAGGGGAAGCATAATATCTCACCCAAAACTAGCAAATCCTACATCCAGCTGTATCCATCCTTCAAAACATAACCAAAAAAGCTTCAGAAATCGTCTACCTCAACCTTCGAAAAGCATCCGTTATACAAGTTATGGCAATACTCCCGAACTCCCGCCCCAGTACTGGGTGGCGTCGAGGTTATCTCACCAACGAACTACATAAAAGAGATTTTCAATGTCGGCGTACTAAACTCAGGTATTCCAGAACTGCAACGATAAAATTGGGACGACAACACCTCGGAGCTCAACTCCCCGGGACACTGCCACAACCCCTAAATGACAGGAGGCACCAAGAACAATGTTCTCATCACAAATCCACCGGAGCGATTCCAAGATACCCGCGTGATGCAAAATTTTTTTTTGTGAAAATTGAGAAGAGAAGAGTCAAAACTCTACGTCAGGATGCCTTACCAGAGCGATGAAGGGACTGGGGAGTAAAAAGAATTCCTAAACTCTCCGATATATAATTCCTAAATGACTCAAAACATTTTTCTAGACTCAACTCGTCCGCTAATTCGATCAAGCAGTGGGGGATCCTAAGGTTGGGGAAGGCTCTGATACCAACTTGTAACGCCCTCGATGCGGCTATATCTCCCACGTGTCGAAGCACGACTTAGAGGCATAACCGCATTGAAAGCAATGTCGCAAGTGAGGTAATCTTCGCAAACAACCCATGTAATACAATAAGGGGAAAGATATATAGTTGGCTTACAATCGCCACTTCACACAATTACATGAATAAAGCATTACATCATCCAAATACATTCAAGGTCCGACTACGGAACCAAAATAAAAGAAAAACCCCAAATGCGACAAGGTCCCCGATCGACCCCAGCTGGGCTCCACTACTGATCAACTAGAACGAAACAACACAAAGGACAAGATCTTCAAAGAGCTCCTCCTTGAGCTTGGTTGCGTCACCAGCTCGGGAACATCGGCACCTGCAAACTAGTTTTGGAAGTATCTGTGAGTCACGGGGACTCAGCAATCTCACACCCTCGCGATCAAGACTATTTAAGCTTATGGGTAAGGTAAAGGTATGAGGTGGAGCTGTAGCAAGCGACTAGCATATATGGTGGCTAAACATACGCAAATGAGAGCGAGAAGAGAAGGCAACGCACGGTCGATAAAAGTATGATCAAGAAGTGATCCAAATCTACTTACGTCAAGCATAACTCCAACACCGTGTTCACTTCCCGGACACCGCTGGAAAGAGACCATCACGGTTACACACGCGGTTGATGTATTTTAATTAAGGTCAACTTCAGGTTTTCTACAACCGGACATTAACAAATTCCCATCTGCCCATACCGCGGGCACGGCTTTCGAAAGATCATATCCCTGCAGGGGGTCCCAACTTAGCCCATGACAAGCTCTCACGGTCAACGAAGGATATTCCTTCTAGCGGGAAGACCCGATCAGACTCGGAATCCCGGTTACAAGACATTTCGACAAGGTAAAACTAAACCAGCAACACGGCCCGAATGTGCCGACAAATCCCGATAGGAGCTGCACATATCTCTTTCTCAGGGCACACTCAGATTGTCTTAGGTACGGGTAGGCCAGCCCAGAGTTGCCCCTGGTGGCCACCGGCAGCTGACAGGTTGGACCAACACTCAGAGGAGCACTGGCCCGGGGGGTTAAAATAATGATGACCCTTGAGTCTGCAGAACCCAAGGGAAAGAAAAGGCTAGGTGGCGAATGGTAAAACCAATGTTGGGCATTGCTGGAGGAGTTTAACTCAAGGTGAACGGTCAAGGGGTTCCCATTATTACCCAACCGCGTAAGGAACGCAAAATCCGGGAACATAACACCGATATGACGGAAACTAGGGCGGCAAGAGTGGAACAAAACACCAGGCATAAGGCCGAGCCTTCCACCCTTTACCAAGTGTATAGATGCATTAATTAAATAAGATATATTGTGTTATCCCAACAAGTAAACATGTTCCAACAAGGAACAACATCTCCATGTTCCAACAAGGAACAAACTTCAATCTTCACCTGCAACTAACAACGCTATAAGAGGGGCTGAGCAAAGCGGTAACATAGCCAAACAACGGTTTACTAGGACAAGGTGGGTTAGAGGCTCGGTTCAACAATATGGGAGGCATGATAAGCAAGTGGTAGGTATCGCAGCAAATGCATGGCAAAAGAGCTAGCAACTAGCAAGCAAAGATAGATGTGATTTCGAGGGTATGGTCATCTTGCCTGAGATCCCGCAAGGAAAAAGAACGAGTCCATGAAGAAGACAAACGGACGTAGTCAAACGGATCCTCACAACTCAGGAATGAAACCGAAGCTAATGCGAGAAGCAAATCCGGAAAGAAGCAAACAACATAGTAAACAACCATCACATAAACATGGCATGATGCGCAAACAAGTATTGATGCATGTCCGGTTTAAAAATGCATGGCATGGCAAAGGGCACAAACAAAACTGCAAGTTAAGTGGAGCTCAATATGAAACAAGTTGCATATTGACGGAACACCACATCAATTATTTAGTTCTCTCTCGTTTATGTACTCAACAATATTAAATGTTGGTTAACATGGCAAGAGGTGGAGCATAATAAAACTATACTATCTAAACAATTTAAATGGGGCCGGATATAACAAACAACAAATCCGGTAAATCCCCATATGCAATTATCAATTTGGTGCAACAACAATTTTAAACATTTTAATGTTATTATCATGATGGAAATGACATGTGCAAGTTTTATGCAGTATTTATGAAAACATTGACATGATAAGATATGAGGCATTTGTCATCGTGGCGAAAACGAAAGGGGTGCCACGGCAACGACAACGGAAATGGTGCCACGGCAACATTCCGATTCCGGTAACTCGATTGAGATGCCGGTGCAAAAGGAAAAGTGATGGGGGCGTGTCAAAATATGGTGGGGTGATCCCGGTTACTGGGTTCCCACGGTTCGCCGACAGTGACAAGGCAAAAGAGGGGCAACGTGCACCAACAATTCGAGCATGGAGCAAGCACAAGCATCTCATACATCACCAACATGCATTCGTTCCACGGGTCATCGTCTCGGCGGTTATACCTTTGAAGTGTGCAAACGGGACGGTTCTCGTCAAGCGGTGTAGTCGTTCACGATCGTCGTGGGAAGTAGTGGAACTCGGCGATGGTAGAGGAAGTAGTCATTCTCGTGGCGACGGTAGTCGTTCACGTTCTTAGTCTCACAAGTTTCCGTAGATGTTTAGGGGCACGGCAAGAAACTTGACGTCCATGGAGTCTTCGAGGGTCGAAGGTAGTGGTACTTGGCAAAATGCACATCGATGGTAGTTGTTCTCGTATCGTCGTGGTACTAGGCGATTTCGGAGACGGCGGAAGACGAACTTGGTAGTCCTCGTTGACCTAGTACTTGGCATTATTTCCGGTTTGGTGATCGTTTTAGGCGTCGAGGTCTCTTGCCGTAGTGGTACTTGCTGTTACGGGTAGTCGAACCTGACGAAAAACGGGTATCCTCGTCCGAATTCTTCAGGTTTGTAGTGGTACTTGGCGTTCACAGGGTTGAGAGGGACGCAGACGAAGCCGGGAGGTGAAGGCAAGGCAACACGGCGAGGCCTGTGCTCACCGGTGGAGCAACAGCGGCAGCAGCAGCTTGGCATGGCGACGAGGAGGTCTGCAGGAGGCGGGACGGGCCGGATGACATGGATCCCGTCGAAGGCGCGGCTCCGGGCGGAGGCAAGCGAGGCAATGGAGCTTGGGGCGGTTGCATGCCTTCAGGAGCAAAGCATGGGTGCGGGCGCGCGTGGAGAGGCTCGAGGTCGAGCTCCTGGTGCTCAATGAAGATGGCGCAAAGGAAGAGGAGCCTGGCAGGGGAACTGGCGAAGGAGGTGATGGAGGAGCTCGCTGAGGCACGACATCCAGAGAAGCAGCGGGCGAAGCCGACGCTCCGACGTTGTTGCTCCTCTCCTCGTGGAGCTCCTGGACGAGGGGGCTCGGGAGCACGGCGCGCGAGGCTGCAGGAAAGGTCCGGCGGAGGTCAAAAACGGAGCAGCAGGGCGGAGGCGCCGCGCTCCGGGTCGTCGAAGTCCAGCAGGGCCGTGGCGACGGCCCCCGGCGAGGAAGCCGAACGGAGTCGGGGCGAGGCGCAGGGAGATGGCGGCTCTGGCCGGTCGTCTGGGTCCCCTACACTAAACTCTCTGTTTAACAAATAAACAGTGAGTAAGGAAAAGTAGAAAGAGATAGGAGAAGAATTTGAGCAGGATGTCAATTTTATTGGACTCGTAAAATGGAGCTTGATCCAAGAAAAATAGGAGTGGGCATGATTGCAAGAATTTAATTGTAAGTCATTTGAATTTAATTCAAATGGTTTGAAAAAAAGACTAGGAATTAGAAGTGTCCAAAAATGTTAAGATTTTTGGTAGAGCTCTGGAAAAAGATGATAGAATTTATGGGCGAAGTTTGAGGACCAAACTCGAAGCAGAAAAGACTTGAGAGTATAAATTGCAAGTGTGTTTGCGGTGATTCCAAAACAATGGAATTTTTAATATAGCTCCCTAATAATCGTAGGAGACTTTTATATGTTATAAAGAGAATTCACCATTGTGAATATCCCTTGATTTAAATAGATCAACGATCTATGCAATTTATTAGTTGAGTTGAGATGCAAAGATTAATGACATGATGGCATGATGACATGATGCAATGCACAACACGCAAGCAATGACAAGGCAACAACAGCAAATAAGCGGAGGACACCTGGCACATTGGTCTCGGGGCGTTACACACCACACGGAGGATGAAGCCACCTGGGAGCGAGAAGAAGATATGCTGAAGGACCACCCTCACCTATTTTCTAGCCAACCCGAATCTCGAGGGCGAGATTCATCTTAAGGGGGGGCGGTTTGTAAATCCCTTATTTTCAATTTGGAATGTTATACACTATATCATCATTGCATATCATATTTATTGCATTTTGGTTGATCCTAGAAATTTCACGCAACTCAAGGACCCTTGGAGAGAGTTGGGGATTTCGTTATTTTCATATTTGAGTTGTCTCAAATTTTGAAAATAGGATCGTTTGATTTTATTTATTTTATCTTCAATTATTTCTATTACAAAAATATGAGAGAGGGAATAAAATGACTTTCCCAAAATAAAGAAATATTGGGGATTTAATAAAAAAATCAAATAAGATTTTATTTGGTTTTATTTGAATTTAGGAAAAATGCGCGTTTTCCAAAATTGCATTTAGACCCCAAATAAATGTTCATCCTGTGCGGCTTGATTTTAGAAGCCGGGGAAAATTTATTTCGGGATTTTTGGAGTCCGTTTAGTATAACTTTTGTTATTTTTTTGAGCGTAACTATTTAAAAAAACGCAACCAACCTAACGGGCCGTGTCCGACCCGGACACTAGGCCCGGCCGACTTTATAAGCCGGGGAGGCCAAGCCGAACCCCCCTCAGACCCTAGCCGCCTAGCCCCGCCGCCGCCGCCTTTGCCGCCGCCCGCCCGCGCCGCCGCCCCGCCGCCGCCGCCCGCCGGATCCGTCCCCGGAGGTAGTCCTCGCCGCCGCCGGTTTTTTTTGAAAAACCGTTCGGTTTTCCGACGGTTTTGTTCATTTTTTTTGTTTCGGTTTTTTTATATAGATCGGTGTTCCGGTTTATTTAATTAGCGAGCGTTCGTCCGTTCATTCGTTTTAACGAACGTTCGTCGTTTTTCTTTTTCTCGGATTAAATCCGCAATTTTTCTGATCGCGATTTCTGATCTGATTTTCGTTTTAGTCTAACTTTTCGCTTGTTTATCGGAATCAGGCGATTCAAGCGCCTGGAGTTTCGTCTCGAAACCCTCTTTCTGTTTAGGCAACTCAAACAAGTTTTTGCCACTGTAAAAATTGCCCTAAATCCAGAATAGTAAACGAAGCCTTTTTCTTTTGTCGTTTATCTTTCGTTGCTTCGTTCGTTTTGATTCTTTTTGCCAACCGGAGTTCTTAAGTTGAACTTTCTGATTAGATCTCTTATTTGAGTTTTACCTGTGCATTAGTTGAGTACTTATTGTATGCTTGTTTGTTTCCGATAGAGTACCCGGAGTGCGCCACTTGCTACTTCGAATCGCTAGGTTTCCCGGATCATCAGCAAGGCAAGTAACACTTTGATCATGTTTTTTCCTCTACCCAGTTTTATTGCATTAGATCAACCCTCACACATTGCATGATTAGGATCTAATTAAATTGTGTGTTTGGGAAGTAGTTGAGGTAGTACCTATTACCTGTTATTATCAAACCTTTAGGAGTTACTTCTATGTTTGCTTATTATGCCATGCTATGCTAGTAGACATGGATTGGGTGAGTGTATCCATGACAGATGTGAGATGTTAATTAATGGTTTACTTAAGGTGGCAACTTATACACATCTGGGTGGATTGAGGCACCTGGGTATTCCATCGATTGCCTGTTTTTCTTTATGGACCGCCACCCAGGCTCAAAGGGATCATGAGATTGTTCATGCTAGAAACTTTCGTGTGCAGCCACAAGCTACTATGGGCTCTAGCATAGTTGATTAAGTCGTGCGAACTCTTACAGTGGTAGACTAGCAGATGTAGGGGATGTAGGTTGGTACGGTCTACCCATTCGTAAGGTGCTAGCACTTCTGAAAGATTATGTCTCCGTCATTCATTTCTCAAACACCATGTAGTGCGAGAATCCCAATGGAGGAGATCGAGTCTTGTGGGGAAAAGTGCGCAAACCTCTGCAGAGTGTATAAACTAATCATGGTTAGCCGTGTCCCCGGTTATGGACATCTTGAGTATCTAGTACCTGGATTATCATGTGAATCTCAACATGTTACTCAAAACTTAATTTTGTGGGTTTTATTTAATGATGATGCTTAATTGGGATTGAGAATGCTGTCAACCATTCTCATTGTTTAACAACTACCATGATGGTTAAATAAAATTTATTGCTTTGAAGTAGGAAAAAATTGGCTTTACGCAAACTGTAACCATAGAGCTTTCCACCAGCCAAATATGCATATAGAATAGCCTGTTTCATTCCATTACTCTCTATGTGTTACTTTGCCAGCATATTCCATGTGCTGACCCGTTTCGGGCTGCAACATTAATGTTGCAGACTTTTCAGACGACGATTAAGAAGTTTTAGGTCGTGATTCTATACTCAGTGATGCCGTTGGAGTTGATGGACTCACTTATCTTCCAAGCCTTCCGCTGCTATCGTTATTAGATGGCCTTAAGCCATATTTATTGTAATAAGTTCTCGTTTGAGACACTCGATGTAATAAGTGTGTGATTGCTACTCTGTTATAAATATTTCAAGTACTGTGTGGTGTCAGCATTACTGATCCAGGGATGACACCTGAGCACAGAGATTAAACCGTTTGAGGTCTGGTCGCTACACTCAATATCTACATCTTCCAACTTTAGGTCCACTTGCTTGAACATGATCCTTCTCGAGACAAAAGTAATTAAGCAAATTTTGTCTTGTGTTTACAACAGTGAAAAATTGCTCCATCGTTCAATAGCCTTGTCAACTTTATGGTGAGGCATATACGTGTCACATCTGATGTATTGTGGTTGTGAACACCTTTGAGCTTGGAGCTCCTGTGGTACATACATGCAAGACAACTAATTATAGGTAACTTAGGGTACACTATCATGCTACATCATGGATCTATCAAACAAATTTTGTACTACGTATATGGTGCTTGAGACATGTGAATAAGGAGGACACATGCACTGTACTAGGTCAGGAAAGATTTGGATGTTATAAGAAAAAGGCAGAAAAGTTGGAATTGCCAAAGTGCAAGCCTGTGAGGGGAGGCAACCATATCACGTCATGATGATCTGGATTTACATCTCTCAACTTCAGTTCCTCTAGACATACGACATTTCATTTTGAAGCCAAAGTAAACAAATTTAGCTCAATATTTTAAATGGTTCAAAAGCATCCATCGATAAGTAGTCTTTCCCACTAGGTGGAGACAATTATTGTTTGGCCAAACAAGCACACTACGTATAACGATTTTTTCTTCTATATTTCATTCCACAAATTATGATTTTACCACCCCTCAAAGTAAAGAATTGCAATTTTACAACTAGTAATAAGCGATTTTATGCATCAATTTGCTACACCGGTTGGCACTGAGTTCATTGATGAGATTATTTTTCTAAAAAGAGGAGGTTCTTTTTTATTACGTGCTGAGTGAGTCGAGTTCAATTACCAAAATGGAGTGTAAAAATGGTTGAATGAGAGCTGATGAAGCGTGAGGAGAGAGAACTATATCATATCTCAATAATAAGGATTTAGTTTGCTGAAATAATATCTACGTCTTCCAACATTAGTTACACTCGCCTGAATATGTTCCTTCTCAAGACATAAGTAATTAAATAGATTTTTTCTCGGTGTTTGCAGGCTGTAGAATTGCTCCCATCGTTCATAGCATTTTTCAACTTTATTGTGGCAGACTTTTGTCAGACTGATGTATTGTGAACACCTTTGGGATTGGAGCTTCTGCGGTACACACATGCAAGACAACTTATTACAGGTAACTTGCGGCACACTATCATGCTATCTTGGAACTATCAAAACAATTTTTGTGCGACGTATATGCTTATGCTTCTTGAGACGTGTGAATACAGAACATACATACTCTACTAGGTCTGGAAAGAATTAGATGTCGTGAAATCATGTGTTGTCTACGGGTCACCATATGCTTGTCGCACACCCACTCGCCCCGACTCGCGTTTCGCAGATGCAAGCTGGCTGAAGTGCTCATGATGGATTACTTCCGGCCAGTGCTTTTGGCCAAGGCATACACAGTCTGGCAATTAAGTGGTGCCTTCCAATGAGGGGTAAATCTTAGCCTAACGTATGGATTACACTCAATCATATTTCAGTTGTGTTAATATACAGCTTGGACCATGCATGTTTTGCATGTCAACCTTGGATCCGAGCGAGCTAACAGATCTTGTCTCGAAGCCAAACAACTTTTGTTCCATAGTTGGCAAACGTAATAAACAGTGTAGCTTTCACATCGAGCTAGTTATGACAATATGCTTGGAAGTGTTGTACAGCTAGCATGTAATGTGTGGTGTATCACTATCTCGAGTGTATGCAAGCGTCGTTTCATGTGAATGAAGAGATATGCTCGTACCATGTCAAAAGTGTATTGCTATTTACTAACCATCAGGTGTTCTGTTACTTACAAAAGCACCAAGTTATACAGTTGTGAAAAATAAGTTCCAGTCCTTCTAAGCCCATACATCTCTCAAACATATATGTAGGTGCATCATAGGCTACCAGCGCAGGTGAAGAACATGGAGCTCTGATTGCCTTCCTTATCGTCCTCCATTGGTGGGACCTTTTCTCTTTGACACCACCTCAGCCTCCATCTCTGTTTTTCCAATTGCTCCACAATATAGTCGTTGCCACACTCCGGTTTACAGAATCCCATCTCACCTCTGCGACAAAAAAGGCGAATCATGCATATAATATAATTAACTTTTCTTGGATGCTAAGGGGAGGTGCTGAGTTGACAATAAATTTCTTACTTGTACATGTAGACGGTGCCACTACCGATCCAGCTGCGGCATAGACCAGATGAAAGTATGGCTGCTCGGAATGGCCTCCTATTGCTCCAAATAAGGTTTGGCAGTGTAACCTCTAGGATCTCACGTGCGTTGGTGTGGATGAGAGGCCCGACGATGTGTAGGCGTGCATCGGTTGGTTCCATAATAGCCGAGACAATCCCGATGCCGGCTCTCTCTGGGTCATAGCGGCACCCTTTTCGCGACTGTGCCATGCCACTGCATCGCTTTAGCAGTGAGGTTGACGACATGGCCACGGAGCGCCGAGATGATGCCCCTGGAATTTCCATTGCAAGCACGGTCAGGTGGCAAAGGTGGTGCCTGATCGTTTGTCTTTGAGAGGATTCAAATACCCTATGTGCAGGAGGAGGAGGAGGAGGACAGGGTTTATATAGTGTTGGGAGTGCATGTTGTATTTGCAAATACTTTTTAATCTCTTTGCGTGTGTGCATGGGGAGGGGGGCAAAGGGGTTAGTATAGTGCTGGCAGCACATGATGTAATTGCAGAACTTCCAAAGGATTTTGCTTTTCTAGAAGAATTTATCCTAGGCAGTACCTTGGTATAGAAAGGTTAACACCAATACGTTGCAAGCGTCGTCTCCTCCATACACATCATGACAAGCGAAGATTGAACTGTTTCCTCTCAAATTCCAGTGGTATTGCTGCATTACATAGATATGCATTAGTTTGAAATTACAATATTGAAAGGTTTTGCGTTCGACTGTAGAGCCATTTTCCAGAATTCTTGTAGACATGATTTGGTGTTTTGAAGAGTACTTATGTTACCTTTTTCATAGCTATGCAATATGAATTCAATTTTTTGTAGTAGTACAACTAAATTATTTCTTGAGGAAATTAATCTGGATTAAGATGGCTAGTTTTGACTCGCAATTTTAGAATTACCACGTAAATGTGGAGTACATTTTATGTATGGTTTTGCACATATCTTCAACTAATTATTCCCATCATTCCTTTTTGGGAGAAACCTCACAATCCTTTTTTTAGGTGAACCAATATGTAGTTCTCCCTACCGTGTATATTTCTCTATGGGAATCTGGTATTCTTATATTCCTCTTTAGAATCACTGACCTATTTTCAGTCGGTCTGGTCCAATAGCACATACTATTCATTTGCCCTTGTTAACTCA
Organism: Triticum dicoccoides; assembly: GCF_002162155.2. NCBI lineage: Eukaryota > Viridiplantae > Streptophyta > Magnoliopsida > Poales > Poaceae > Triticum > Triticum dicoccoides. Next base: position 28,476,746 of record NC_041392.1, on the reverse strand, counting down.
AACTGCCAACAAAATATATTCACACCCTTCTCTACTTCTACTTCAAAAGGAATTTTTTCGCAATTTGAGTGTTTCTTTCATTCAGTATAGCTGCATAACGACACTTGCGAACATTAAAATTACTTAAAAGAGGGTTCCTTGGTGCATCTAATATAGTATAACACTAACAATTGCTATTAAGTGGGTAACTAGTTCTGAACCAACCAAATCTCATACCCTGTAGTAAAACGCAAACCACATCATCGAGCGATTCGAACACACAATAAATTGACGGCTAGACCTTGAGCATTGCCAGCTACATAGATTTATATATTAAGGTTGGGCACTTATTCACAAAATTAATTGTTTAATGGCATGAGAACAAATATGTGAACTTATTTAATTGTGCCATTACCAAAATAGTCTAGCTTTGTACAAAGATTCAATGGAGTATGATGTTAGAGCGAATAATACCTCGCCTCCGAACATGACTCTCATTGGAAGTTCGCTGAGAGCACACCTACGTTATTTGGTTACCTTACTTGTATTTAGGTTGTCAATGGGTGATCTGCACCTCTTGCGCCCCACCCCCCCTTTTATAGTCGTCACGCGATAAATATCCTAACTTCCACAAAACATTTAGATGTCACTTTGTCGTGTTTCGGCAGTGGAGCGAGGCAGGGAAGGGGGGTTAATTTAAAAAGTTACGAGAAGGTTAATTTTGTGTTGATGAGTGGTGCACATTTACCGAAATAGTGGTGCACATTTACCGAAATAGAGTCCAATAAAGGAAAAACCTGGAGTTGCTAAAGTGTGAGGAGAGGCCACCATCTCGTCCGGATGATCAGGATTTCTGCAAACTTTGCATATGCATATCTCAACTTAAGTTCCTCTCGACGGATTTTGGCTCAACATTCATAATGTCGAAAAACTTCGATTTGTAACCACCTTTCCCACTATGTCGATAACTATTGTTGGGGAACAAGCACATTTTTTTGGGCCAACCGTAGAAATTCCTAGAGTGTATATTTATATATGTTGTGCTTTATATGGGTTACAAAAAAAAATCTAATACAAGGAATGTATTCCCTAGCTAGGTGCTAATACAAGGCACATTATCTACAATGATTGCATTTTTCTAAATTTCCTACCACTGAATTATGATTTTGCCATTGGTAAAATAACTTACGCATCTATTTTCCACCTGTTGGTGTTGAGTTGATGGATGAATGAGGACGAGATTATTTTTTAGAAAAAGATAGGAGGGGGTTAATTACGTGGAATGCTATTACCAAAACCGAATCTTGGAAAAAGTAGAACCGAGAGCCGCCAAAGCGTGAAGAGAGAGAACCATATCAAATCTCGATAATCTGGGATAAATTTGCCGACTCAACATCTATATCTTCCAACTTTAGTTCCACTCGCCAGAACACATTACTTATCAAGGCAAGAGTACATTGTCCAATAGTTTTTTCAACTTTATGCCAATAATTGTTTGTAGGCAGACTCGTGTCACATATGACGTATTGTGAATATCTTTGAGCTTGGTAGATGCATGACAACTAATTACAGGTAACTTTTGTCACACTATCATGATCTCTTGGATCTACCAAAACAGATTTTGTACTTTGTATAAGCTGCCCAAGACATGTGAATAACGAGAACACACGCACTCTACTAGATCAGGATAGAACTGGAGGTTGTCAAATCGTGTGCTACTAGTCACTGTGTCTTTCATGGCCTCGTTGCATGCCCCTCGCCCCGACTCACGTCTCGCCCATGTAAACTGGCCGAAGTGATAATGATTGATTGCTTCGGGCCAATACTTTTTCCTGTGTTTTTTCTGTTAAATAATTCAGGTTTTCATAAAAGTTCCGAATTTCAAAAGAAGTTGCGAATTTTGAAAAATAAAGTGTACAAATCATAAAATGTCCATGAATTAGAAACAGTGTGCAAGGTTTTAAAAATATCAAGGAAATCCTAAAATGTTCGTGATTTTGAAAAATGTTCCCACATTAAAAAAATGATAAATGCTCATGTATTCAAAAAATGTAAATAAATTCAAAAAGTGTTCACAATTTTTTTAAAAAGTCCATGAATTTCTATAATATGTTAAAAATGTTAAAAAATGTTCATGTATTTCTAATATTGTTCATGAATTTCACAAAATGTTCAAAGAAATTCAAATTCACTGATTTAATAAGCATCCATGAGCTCAAGAATTTTTTTCAAAATAAAAAATGTTCCTTAATTTTTAAAATTGGTTCCAAATACCAAAAGAGCTCTTCGGTTCAAAACAATTTTCCCCTGTTCAAAAAACTGTCAAAGTTGAAAGAATATTCACGTATTTTAAAAAATCTTCACGAGTTTTAAAAGTGTTCGCCATTCAAAGACAAGTTAATGTATTTTAAGAAATGTTCACGATTTTAAAACAATGTTCATCAATTTGAAAGCTGTTCGAAAAAATGAATATAAAAACAAAAAGGCCAAAAAGAAATGTAAATCAAAAAAATACTAAATAAAATTAGAAATAAAAAGGAAAAAATAAAAAGGAAAATAAAAAGAAAAAACTAAAAACAATAAAGTGGGAGAAACAAAACTGGTTCAGGGAAGGTTCTAGATCCTTCCCAAACTAGTGGAGATGAAATCCGGTAATGGGCCTGCCACCCTTGCGTGAGTGCTCTTCTCGGCCTCGTGCGCCTGCAAAAGTAACGTTAGCTCTCCTCGGCCTGGTGCAACAAAAAACCACACACGGCTCTGCCTCATGTGCCTTGTTGCGCTAGAGCTCGAGCAGGAGAGGTTGGAAGCAACTGAACGGTCATTATATAGTCAGTCCACTCCATGTAAAACGGAAAATCTAACGAGCGAATGTTAGAATTGTAGCACTATAGCATGATCCAATCAAAATTGTTCCTTCTCTATGCAAAGAAGTTAATATCAAACTATGCTTGACATGCGAAAGAAATCATTGGTAGGTGCACATACAGGGAAGAAGTGGAATTGCTAAGTGCGCACAACCAAAAACAAATGATGGTGACATTATCTCAATTGAAGGCGTTTTCCAGAAAAGAAAAAAAGCTTTGCAGCCTAAACTGATTTGCTATTCGGTTTCTTTTTGAGTAGTTTGTATTGCTTACCACATAGGTTTCATCATTGGCTTTGTATCAACAAGGGCTTCAAAATTAGATTCCACGTGGCTAGTTTGAACTCAAAATAAAAAATCATTGAGACATAGCAACATAGGGCATAGTTTCGAAGATCTACACGCGTGATGCTATAGAGCATGGGAGATTATGTTGGCTCTCTATTCCTGTCTACAAAAACCATTTCAAGTTTTATTTAAATGACTAACCAATTCAGAGGAAGTCATAACTCAAAAAAAAAGGGTCAATCACATAGCGCACGCGAGTTAGATGACACTTTGTTAATTTTCATCTAGATGATACTCCCTCCATAAAGAAATATAAGAGCATTTAGATTACTATTTTAGTGATCTTAACGCTCTTATATTTTGATTTTGCTACTAATTATAAACCGAAAAAGAAAAACTCAGAGCAACTCGGGCCTGTCGAGGACTCCACGGGTGCTTGCCTCTATTGCCGTTTTCCAGATGAGCGCGGAACACCTGCATCGGCCAGCATACAAAGCTCTAGTAGAATTAAGAGGTGATCACAATACACTCGACTCTGGTAGGCCTCCATCAGCTGCAGCACAATCGGGCATTTCACCAACAGCGTGCTCTTACAGATGAGTACAGAACACCTGCATCGGCTAGGATACAAAGCTCTAGTAGATTCAAGAGCTGATCACAATACACTCGACCCTGGTTGAGGCCTCCATCAGCTGCAGCACAAGTGGGCATTTCACCGACAGCGTACTCGCGGACGTTGTCGTCAGGTCGCCATACTTGTACCGCACGGTGCCAACGACCCACAGGTCAACGGGGAAGACACCCGTTCCACTTCCCGTCGCGTTATCGAAGTATCCGGTGGAGCTCCCCTGGAGCACGGCTCGCACCGCGTCGGTCCGCCGGACGCCCTGGAACGACAGCGGCAAGGCGGCACGGCCGAACCGCTCTTCCTGGTAGAATCCCTCCACCTGCAGCCGGTCGTAGTAGACGGATACCCGTTTGCTCGGGTTCGAGATGGACACACCGGCTGTGAGGTTGTAGGACAGCAGCGGGAGGCTCGTCGTCGAGTTCAGGTTGAAGCTCCAGAGTGTTGCCGAGTCCACGGCCATCTGGATCGTCCGAGGACGGTAGATAAGCCAGATGAGGAGGGAGAGGACGCCTATGAAGGTGCAGACGCCGATGAAGACTCTCACCAGGATGCGGCATGGGGTCAAACGCCGGCGTGGGGGAGCTTGGGCCGGAGGGCTTGGATCAGGAGTGTAGTGGGTGGGCACGCCGTTGTCGATGTAACCCGTTCCGAAGGTGTAGACATGGCGTTCTTGCTGTGATTGGTACATGGCTAGAGAGAGACGACCCAGGTGAGGTGACCTGACACGAAGGAATTGACACATATAGTAGTGGTTGCCCTTGTTCAAAGCTGATCCGATCGATGTGGTAAGACGCAGAGACAAAAAGTGACGAAACCTTCGAGGCTCTTACCGGCAATATTAATATTAATAAACATGCTTAAGAAAACAAGGCACGTCAACACTGGACGGTGAAAGCAGGGAAGCAAACACGAGGAAATGAAGATTGCAGATTTGCAAATGCAAACAAAGACTGATGCTACAACTGTGAAAATAATTATACTAAATCGACGACAATTAATAAGGATCGAAAGAAGTACAATATTTCTTATTTCGTTTATCACTTGAGAATTGAGAAGAATAAATCAAATTGGGTAGTCAGAAATCAATGGGACCTGCACCAGAATCCGCCGTGGCCGCGCCCTACAGCGACCACAGAGGAAGGCCCAGCCACCACCGTCATCCACCGCCAACCTTTGTCTAGCGGTGATCCGGCGATGGCGACGAGATTAGGAGGAGGTGGCTGCTAGGGTCAGGGGGGGCGTCAGGCAGCGATCAAATGGTGTTCATATTTGTGGAATCAAATTTTTGTGCTGCCTGGCCACGGAGACGCCCACCTGCGTTTGGTGGCCGGATTTTGGTGTTTATGGTTGTAGATGCTCTAAATACTGCAGATTTCAAAATACATTTTATTTAATTAATCTACTTAACTACAAATGTATATTAACAAAGCTTAATTACTTCGTCAAGTCGTTGCAGGTTAATTATCCTGATTACCTCAGCACCTTTGGCACTGAAAAAGATTGACAAAATCTCTTTATTTTCTATCATGACTGAGAAAATATGTTTCTTGATAACAATCGTGTGTGCATACGTATACATGTAGGCATGGTAAGTGACGAAGGTTTTCTCAATTGAGAGAGTAGTTACCTAGCTACCAAGTCATAGTCAAGTGAGAAAGACAAAATATTTGTACAGCTCCCGTTCGACGCTCACCCAACAAATTGATATTTTAGTTCAACTCCTGTGCAGGCACGCAGTCGGTTGATTAATCTTGTACAGATCTTGTATGATCACGCACATAATTTTGTCATCTTATCTATCCTCACACACGTAATCTTCTACCGCTCTCACTTAACCTTCTCTCCTCACACACATAATTTTTGTCATCTTTGTCCATACATTTTCTTAGCATCCTTTAAGGCATCTCCAACGGCGACTCTCAAATTGCCCACAACCGTTCGAACCGCATGGTTTGAACGAATGAACGTGTTGTGTTATCCAATACCGGTCTGTATCGGTTCACAAGACGGTCCGAATGTACTTTCTCCCGCAAACCGGTGACAAACGTGGGGGGCCTTTGCAGGCGTCTCGGCTGCTTCCAAGCCTGCGTCTGACTGGCCTACCAAAAAAAACCCGCCACATCTCCTGCGCTTTTCAAAGAGCGCCCACTTGCCGCGCCGCATTCATGCTGGCCCAGAGCATGCATCAGCCGACATTGATGCTGCGATTTGACCGGACGGGAGGGCGACGCTGATAGACGCGACCTTTCGGGCATAGCCGTTTCAATGTGGACGCCGCGTCCCAAGGAACCAACTTCGGCCACTGCACCACATTGAAGCAGGCTGACCGCCCTTAGCCTGGCTTGGCCGCGGCTATTTAAGCCGTGGTCAGCGACGCACAGAGCCGAACTCCCCCTCCCCGAGCACCGCCCCCTCCCCTTCCCCATGTCCGGCCCAAGCTCCTCCCCTGACGGTTCTGGCGTCGCTACACACACTCTCCGGACCCATCGGCATCCACGACGGTTGGCTCCTACGCGAAGGAGGAGATCGTCATATCGTCTGGCGACGAGCAGGACCAAGCACCGTAGCAGCAGCCGCCCCGACTCCTTAAGAAAGCTGCTCTGACGGATAGAGATGTGGTCCGTTAGATCGAGATAATGACAGAGTGGTCGCACCATCACAGGGCCCGTCGCCACCATCGCCGGTGCACGGCAAGCAGGAGCCGGCGTCCTCGCCACGCCACTGCGTGAAGCGTGAGCCGGCGTCCCCGCTCCGGCCTATGAAGGACGAGCCGGCCTTCCCCAGCACAACCGCGTCGCCCAAATCGGACGTTGCATGAATGACAAGCCGTCATCGCCCCTGGGTGAAGGAGGATCCAGCGTCCTAGCCGCGCAGCCGGTACAGCCGCATGGACGTGCACTTGTCGCCGTCGCTGTCGGTGTCAAAACTGGCAGATCTAGGTTAGGGGGCCCCGAACTGTGCGTCTAAGGATCGATGGTAACAGGAGACAGGGGACACGATGTTTACCAAGGTTCGGGCCCTCTTGATGGAGGTAATACTCTACTTCCTGCTTGATTGACTTTGATGAGTATAGGGGTTACAAGAGTTGATTTACCTCGAGATCGTATGTTGTGGTCTAAACCCTACATGTATGATGACTAATGTCATAATAATCTACCGACTAGCCTGGCCTCGGCTTATATAATGCACTAGAGGCCTAGGATAACAGGAGTCCTAGTCGAATACGCCGGTGGAGAGGAGTCCTTGTCTTGATCACCAAGTCTTGTGGAATCTTCCTCGTGTATACATCGGCTGTCCGAACTGGCCCATGAGCATACGGCCATGGGGTCCTCAGCCCAATCTAACTGATTGGAAGATGGCGTGGTGAGTACCCCCTAGTCCAAGACACCTTAAGAAAGCCGCTCTGACGGATAGAGATGTGGTCCGTTAGATCGAGATAATGACAGAGTGGTGGCACCATCATAAGGGCCCGTCGCCACCATCACCGGTGCACGTCAAGCAGGAGCCGGCGTCCTTGCCACACCACTGCGTGAAGCGCGAGCCGGCGTCTCCGCTCCGACCTATGAAGGACGAGCCGGCCTTGCCCCAGCACAACCGCGGCGCCCAAATCGGACGCCGCATGAATGACAAGACGTCATCGCCCTGGGTCAAGGAGGAGCCAGCGTCCTCGCCGCGTAGTCGGTACAGCCGCATGGACGTGCACTTGTCGCCGCCGCGCCGCCGCCACCTCCCCGTCTTAGAGGACCCGCCACCCAGAATCAAGAAGGCGTGTGTCCACCTCCTCCACTACCTTGGAAGAGGTGGTTATAGCGGTCCCTCGGGCTCGAGGGCCATTGTATCTGAGGCGGAACATGCGACAAGGCAGCAGGCGAGGTACGACCGGCACAACGCCGGTCGCCGCTCCGCGTTCGCCAAGAGTAACGTGGCATCGGATTGGGTCCGCAATGACCCTGACCTCACCGCTGTGTGGGAAATCGACCGCTCCGTGACCAGTGCGGAGATGGCCGCCAAGCGCCGCCGCTGCTTGAAGGCGAGCTTGCACACATAGGCAAGGAATGGGTGCTTCGCAACTGCTCCGCCAACGCCGGTAGCGGCGAAGTCACCACTTGGGGTCCGAAGGCAACATCGGCAGCGGTCGCGGTGGCACTCCACCCAGCGTAGCAGGAGGCGGAGTGACTCCTACATGAGTGGCAGGCAGCCACCGGACAAGGTTGTCGTGGCCCTCCGGTGGCGTTCCGCCGCTGGAGGGACGACAACGACGAGGCGGCACAAAGGGTGACGGCGGCGTGGCAGGGCAGGGCGGCCATGTGTACGAGGTGGTTGTCTGGTATAGTGTTTTGGATATTTTTTCTAGTTTTTTGTTAAATGGTCGAAATATGGACCTTTTATGTAAATTATATCCGAACTTCAGTGAAATCCACCCGGTTTGAATGAATTTTGTCAAGTTTGTTCGTACTGAATGGCGGTCTCCGGCATCCGTGTCCGCGGACTGGTACCCCTGTCCACGAACGAATGCGGGAGAAAATCTATGGGTCACCTTTGAAGATGCCCTTACATCTTTTTTTGATTGCATAGGTTGTCATTTGTACAAAAACAAAAGTGTTGTGTGAACAACCAGACCACTTTGATTAAGGTTACGGAGCAAAATGCTCGGTGTTAAAGTTAAAGGTCAAAATAATCTTGTATACACTCAGGTTTTATTATTGAATATAAACTTGTTTGATACTCCCTCCATCCAATAATCTAGTGTTAAAAATTCTCTTACATTATGGGACTGGGGGAGTAATAGTTAGGGAATCCCCAAGGCGGACTCAAAAATCTCTCACAACCGTCCAAATGCACTGGTAGAAAAAGGGCCTATAGTCCCGGTTCGTAAGGGCCTTTAGTCCCGGTTCCGGAACCGGGACTAAAGTGTCGGTACTAATACCTCCCCCCTTTAGTCCCGGTTCAATCCAGAACCGGGACTAAAGGCCCTCCACGTGGGCAGTGCGCAGAGCCCAGTCAGGAGACCCTTTGTCCCGGTTGGTGGCATCAACCGGGACCAATAGGCATCCACGCGTCAGCATTTATGTGGCTGGGGTTTTTGTTTTTTTAAGGGGGGGGGGGGTTGGGGGTTTTGGGGGGTTAATTTAGGTGTTTCATATATTGTGTTAGCTAGCTATAATTAATAGAGAGAAGTGTCCTCTCTTATGTCCGTGCTTGGTCGACGCTACGTACTATACATACGTATGGAGAGGACTAGACACGCTGGCTAGGTAGTAAGCAAACGAAGGAAACAGAAGATCGTCATGAACATATATGCATACAGAGAGAAGTGATATCGACCACCTCTCCTTCTCCGAGAGATTGGTCGAACAACAAGTTCTCGTATATCTATCTGACACTACCGGCTACATATATACAATAATTATCTCTTACAAATATAATCATACGGACTCAGGGTCCACATAGAATTCTCCGTCTTCAGGGATCACGTGGTCAAGAAAGAATGCCGCCAATTCCTCTTGAATTGCTCGCATGCAAGATGGTGCTAGGAGTTCATCCCGCTTCCGAAACATCTAATTTGAAGAAGGGGGTCAATACATATATATATGAATGAATGAAACTCAACACAAATGATGGTAATAAAATAAAATTGTGAATGTTGTTATTTACGTACTTCATATTGTTCGTTAGAGTACCCGCCCCGCTCACAGGTCGTGTGGCGGATGGACTCGCAGATGTAGTATCCACAGAAATCATTCCCTTGTTCCTGCCACAACCACTTTACAAGAAATAGAGGTCAATCAAACTGATAAGTAAGAATGCTAAATGGTATTGATGAAACTAGTGCTTGAATCACTAGGAGATGCGCGGAACATGCTACTATAGTACTTACTTTCGGGTGTCTAAATTCCAGCTCCTTCGGCAGTCCCGGAACTGTTTTGGTGAATTTTCTCCAAACCCTGCCGGACAAAGAAAACAATTACTTGATATCAGGAAATGAACAAAGTTGTTGATATGGTGGATAATGATCGATTTAACTTACTTCTGGAGTATTTGAGTCATGTCTGCATAGTCCTGGGGATCTTTTCGTTTAGAGTCTAAGACAGTTACTACTCCCTGCTCAAGCTTAATCTCTAGGAGAATATAGTGGAAACTGCACACACATGCATAACTCATCAATTACATTACTATAACCTTGACTAATATATAAGGGAAACCGAATACGCACAAGACAGTAACACTCACCTGAAGTTGTAAGGAAAGAGTATTATATCTTTGTTTTGATTTATTACGAACGATCGTAGCAAGTTGGCCTCGGTAGCTGCGGCATGAAGTTTAACCTCAGTTGCATCTATGAGATATGTGTTAATGAACCCTATCACCGACTTGTCTTTTCTTCAATTCGGCGATCTTCAATCTGCATAATATAGTGAGGATGATCATAAATACATGCAATGAAAGAGCTAAGCTATATAGAGAAACTTAATGACAGAAGTAGTACTACTTACAAATAGTAGCAGGCGACCGTTGTTTTATCGAGGGCCAATTGATTGAAAAACTGATAGAACTCCTCAAATGGAACAGGCAACAGATCAATTCCAACGAGGTCATGCTCCTTTTTAACTTTCACATACAAAGTACTCCTCCCCCCAGAGTCTCTGCAGATTTTCAAGTACCAATCATGCAATCTTCGCATCATCGTTGATAGAGATCTTTCATCTTTGATGAGAGGCTTCCCGTACTCGTATCTTTGTATCTGCACATCCATGGGTTCATAATGTACTTCGTCGGGCAGGTAATCTGCAAGATTGCTATAACCGGGCACCATCCTCGGATCATTAGCGACGTTGTGGCTAGGCACCTTGAGCGGGGGGCACGATTGCTTCGCCTGTTCGCCGAGCTGGGCAATTTGTTTCCCAGCTCGTCGTTCTTTCAGCCTTTGATCACTGACAGTACTTCCCGACCGCTCCGCTTCGGCAAATTCCTTTCCAATAATGCGGTCATAGTTTCCTTTTGGCGGATCAAACTTCGGTGGTTTTGTCAGGGCAGCCAGAGTGCGCTTCACTTTCACCCGATCTACCTTCTACTCCGGAGGTGGATGTTTCTTTGCTTTCACCCCTTCAAAGAAGTTCCTCACTTCTTCTCGCGCGATCTCGGCGTTCTCCTCCAGGGTCCTCTCATATGGTAACTTCTCTGGAGTCTTCAGAGAAGGACCGAATCTGTATGTCCTCCCGCCTCTGGTTGTACTGCTAGACGCCGACCGAGCAGACGTAGCGGTTGTCTTCTTTACTTGCTTAAGAGGCGGAGGAGAAGGACTATGACGCGCCAGAGCAGCTGGAGCGGCGGTAGGTCTCTTCCGCCCTTGCTGACGAGGCGGAGAAGGAGGAGGCTGGCTGCTCGGGCGCGTCGGCGCAGGCGGAGTAGGAGGCGGAGTGCCGCCACGCGCCGGAGAAGGAGCCGGCCGAGGGCCCTGATCGTCACTCGCCGGAGGAGGAGGCGGTGGAGGCGGAGTGCCCTGACTCGCCGGAGGAGGAGGAGGAGGCGGTGGCGTCCAGTTCGAAAGGTTGATGAGCTCCTTCCGTCATAGGCATGGAGTCTTCAGAGCAGACCCCAGCCAAGTCTCCCCTTCACCGGTAGGGTGGTTAAGCTGGAGGTCCTCAAATCCCTCTGTTATCTCATCCACCATTACCCTAACATATCCTTCTGGAATCGGCCGGCAGTGAAAAGTTGCGCCGGGTTCAGTAGGATAAACAGAGCCAACAGCCGCCTTGACCTTCAAATTCATCCATTGCGTCATAAGGTGGCAATTCTGAGACTCCGTTATAGCATCCACGGGATAGCTGGCAGGAGCCGTCAAGGCATGCTCCGGCTGAAGCAGCTCGGTGGAAGCCACGCTGCTTCTGCGCTGAGATGGCGGGGTAGCTTCGGGGGAGGCTTCGGCAGTACGTTTGCTGCGATTTGCTTCTCGTTCCTCTATCGCGTCTACCCTTGCTTGCAGCGCCTGCATTTGGGTCTGCTGCACTTTTTTCCTCCTCTCATGGGATTTGTAACCGCCTGCGTCCGGAAACCCAACCTTCCACGGAATGGAGCCTGGCGTGCCTCGTGTCCGTCCAGGGTGCTCAGGATTCCCGAGGGCCATTGTGAGCTCGTCGTTCTCTCTGTCTGGAAAGAACGTCCCTTCCTGCGCTGCTTCGATATACTGCTTAAGCTTACTGACTGGTATGTCCATTTGATCGTTCGTCCAAATGCACTTCCCTGTTACAGGGTCCAGGGTTCCGCCAGCCCCGAAGAACCAAGTCCGGCAACGGTCTGGCTAGTTAATTGTCTCTGGTTCGATCCCTTTATGAACCAGATCATTCTCAGTCTTGGACCACTTAGGCCGGGCTACAAGGTAGCCACCTGACCCCGTGCGATGGTGAAGCTTCTTCTTCGCAGCATTTTGCTTGTTTGTCGCCGACATCTTCTGACTCTTTTCCGATGTCTTGTGGGCCACAAATGCGGGCCAGTGATCTCTGATCTTCTCATATCTGCCCTTGAATTCTGGTGTCTCATTATTTTCGACAAACTTATTCAACTCTTTCTTCCACCTCCTGAATAGTTCTGCCATCCTCTTCAGAGCAAAAGACTTGATTAATTTCTCTTTAACTGGGTTCTCTGGATTATCCTCAGGCGGTAGGGTGAAATTTGACTTCAGCTCAGTCCAAAGATCATTTTTCTGCATATCATTGCCATAAGAGACCTCAGGGTCTTCTGTAGCCGGCTTAAACCATTGCTGGATGCTTATCGGGATCTTGTCCCTAACTAGAACCCCACACTGAGCAACAAATGCGCTCTTTGTCCGGAGAGGTTCAATAGGTTGGCCGTCGGGCGCGATTGCTATGATCTCAAACTTTTCATCCGAGCTCAACTTTTTCTTCGGGCCTCGTCTCTTTACCGAAGTTGTGCTCGATCCGGAGGGCTAGAAAAAAGAACATAGACTTAATTAATATGTGTACATACCAAAACAATGAATGCATCAATCAGCTAGTCAGCATAGGCTTAACTAATATATATACCTGGCCGGACTCGCTTCGGTCACCGGAGCCGTCATCACGGTCTCCTTCTTGCACCGGCATTGGGTCACCGGAGCCGTCCTCATGTTCTTCTTCTTGCACCGGCATTAGGTCACCGTAGCCAGCTTGTTCACCCTCTCCTTCCAGACCATCGGTTTCGTTGAGAAACAACGAGATGGCATCACTTCCTTCTGCGATTATGTCCCTCAACAACGCTTCTTTTGTTGCTTCGTCTAGGGCGGTGTCCATAGTTTCTACAAATATTTACAGCATGGCAATTATTATTCAAACATGACAGATGGATATATTAGTGCCAAACGTAGAACTAGCTACCTAATCATAGTAAGCTATCGGGAGGGGGTATATATCGACAACGATGACACTACATCTATGTCCCTCGACGACCCTCGTTCCCGATAAAAAAAAGAGGAAGAAGAAGAAAAAAAAGAGGAGAAGAAAGAATAGAGGAGAAGAACCCTCGAACCCTCGACCCCTAGATGACCCTCTTCTTCCTCTCATGTTCGAGAGGATCGCCGAGGTGTCGGGAGGTTGCCTAGTGTCAAAGGATTCAACAAAACCATGTCTTCATCATTAGGCGAAAGTAACATGTGCATGATGGTACGAAGCTCTTCAAAGTTGTTCTGGAACGGAGTCCCAGATAGGATAATTCGCTTTTTGGTACAAAGTTCAGCAAGAGCCTTCCGAATATCGCTATTTGGAAGGCCTTTGCCGAATTTGTACCAAAAGGCGGATTATTCTATCCGGGACTCCATTCCAGAACAACTTTGCAGAACTTCGTACCAACATGCCCTGGTTACTTCCGGCTAATGATGAAGGCATGGATTTCTTCAATACTTTGACACTAGGAAACCTCTCTCGACCCCTCGGCGATCCTCGACCCCTCGAACCATCGACGACCCTGGAACCCTCGACCCCTAGATGACCCTGCTGGTGGCACCAACCGGGACTAAAGGGGGGCAATGGTCACGGTTGGGGCCACGAACCGTGACCAATGCCCCCTTTAGTCCTGGTTGGTGCCACCAACCGGGACCAATGGCCTTGTGCTGCCCCGCGCCCAAAAGTTTAGTCCCACATCACTAGCTAAAGGGCGCCGGCACTGGTTTATAAGCGCTGGTGTGCCTCCCCATTCGAGCTCCTCTCTAATGCAGGCTTTCGGGCCTAAACTTGCTACTGCCTGTGGGCCTATTGGGCCTTCTGCGGGCCTGAATCCTGGCCCATGTAGGGTTTCTAGTCATATTCAGGCCGTGGAGGCCCAGTAGGAGGCATTTTTTTCTATTTATTTTTTATTTATACTTACAACTAAATACTTATAGTTTTTTAGTGATTTCTTTTTGATTTTAGGTCACAAAAATTATAAACTTTCTGTTAGTGCCATTAGTTTTAAATTTTGAATAGTTTAAATTTGAATTTTTAAAAATTTGTGTGAATCACTAGTTTATGAATAACTTTACTATAAAAATAGAATTTTTTTTCTATTTATTTTTTATTTCTACTTACAACTAAATACTTACAATTTTTTAGTGATTTATTTTTGCTTTTAGGTCACAAAAATTATAAACTTTCTGTTAGTGCCATTAGTTTTAAATTTTGAATAGTTTAAATTTGAATTTTTAAAAATTTGTGTGAATCACTGGTTTGATTTTAGGTCACAAAAATTATATTCTTTTTGCTATTGAAGAATATTATAGTTTTATTTTAGTTGATCATAACATAATATTTTAATTGATTGTTTTTATTTTTATAAAAGTTTTGTAGTTCATTCTGTTTGCTATTAATTCATTCTTTGAGCTAAATGACTCTGAAATTGGAAAGCATTTCAAAATGAACTCTGAAAAGGTTGAAAGTTGGCATGGTATCATCATTTCACCCACATAGCATGTTCCAAAAAGTAGAGAGGGTTACGACAAAAACTTGATGCACTTCCTGTACAAAATGGACAATCACTTTCGAAGTATCAAAGTTTCGAACCATAAGACATGAAAGCATTTCAAATGAACTCTGAAAAAGTTGAAAGTTGGGATGGTATCATAATTTCACCCACATAGCATGTGCATGTACAAAACGGATAATGGTAGCATGTTCGTCTGTTACAAATTTGGCATGGTATCATCATAATAGTTGCGGGAGAAAGTCTTCACTTTTTCTTCGCTTGTGTCATTTGCTTATTGCGCCGTAACCATGGATAATCTTCATTGTTTATCAGGATGCTTGGGTCAGCCTTGACATTGAAGGGAGGAATTTCATGAAACTTTTCATAATCTTCAGACATGTCTGTCTTGCCGTCCACTCCCAGGATGTCCCTTTTTCCTGAAAGAACTATGTGGCGCTTTGGCTCATCGTATGATGTATTCGCTTTCTTATCTTTTCTTTTTCTTGGTTTGGTAGACATGTCCTTCACATAGATAACCTGTGCCACATCATTGGCTAGGACGAACGGTTCGTCAGTGTACCCAAGATTTTTCAGATCCACTGTTGTCATTCCGTACTGTGGGTCTACCTGTACCACGCCGCCTAACAGATTGACCCATTTGCACTTAAACAAAGGGACCTTAAAATCAGGTCCGTAGTCAAGTTCCCATATGTGCACTATGTAACCATAATATGTGTCCTTTCCGCTCTCGGTTGCTGCATCAAAGCGGACACCGCTGTTTTGGTTGGTGCTCTTTTGATCTTGGGCGATCGTGTAAAATGTATTCCCATTTATCTCGTATCCTTTGTAAGTCAATACAGTCAAAGATGGTCCCCTGGACAACAAGTACAACTCATCACAAACAGTGTTGTCACCTCTGAGACGTGTTTCCAACCAACTGCTGAAAGTCCTAATGTGTTCACATGTAATCCAGTCGTCGCACTGCTCCGGGTGTTTGGAGCGCAGACTGTTCTTGTGTTCATCGACATACGGGGTCACCAAGGTAGAGTTCTGTAGAACTGTGTAGTGTGCTTGAGACCAAGAATATCCGTCCCTGCATATTATTGAGTCTCTTCCAAGAGTGTCTTTTCCAGTCAGTCTCCCCTCATACCGCGATTTAGGGAGACCTATCTTGTTAAGGCCAGGAATGAAGTCAACACAAAACCCGATAACATCCTGTGTTTGATGGCCCATGGAGATGCTTCCTTCTGGCCTAGCGCGGTTACGGACATATTTCTTTAGGACACCCATGAACCTCTCAAAGGGGAATATATTGTGTAGAAATACGGGCCCCAGGATGTCAATCTTGTCGACTAGATGAACTAGGACGTGCGTCATGATATTGAAGAAGGATGGTGGGAACACCAGCTCGAAACTGACAAGACATTGCGCCACATCACTCCTTAGCCTTGGTACGATTTCTGGATCGATCACCTTCTGAGAGATTGCATTGAGGAATGCACATAGCTTCACAATGGCTAATCGGACGTTTTCCGGTAGAAGCCCCCTCAATGCAACCGGAAGCAGTTGCGTCATAATCACGTGGCAGTCATGAGACTTTAGGTTTTGAAACTTTTTCTCTGGCATATTTATTATTCCCTTTATATTCAACGAGAAGCCAGTCGTGACCTTCATACTGAGCAGGCATTCAAAGAAGATTTCTTTCTCTTCTTTCGTAAGAGCGTAGCTGGCAGGACCTTTATACTGCTTCGGAGGCATGCCATCTTTTTCGTGCAAACGTTGCAGGTCCTCTCGTGCCTCAGGTGTATCTTTTGTCTTCCCATACACGCCCAAGAAGCCTAGCAGGTTCACGCAAAGGTTCTTCGTCACGTGCATCATGTCGATTGAGGAGCGGACCTCTAGGTCTTTCCAGTAGGGTAGGTCCCAAAATATAGATTTCTTCTTCCACATGGGTGCATGTCCCTCAGCGTCATTCAGAACAGCTAGTCCACCGGGACCCTTTCCAAAGATTACGTAGTGTAAATCATTGGCCATAGCAAGCACGTGATCACCTGTGCGCATGGCGGGCTTCTTCCGGTGATCTGCCTCGCCTTTGAAATGCTTGCCTTTCTTTCGACATTGATGGTTGGTCGGAAGAAAACGATGATGGCCCAGGTATACATTCTTCCTGCATTTGTCCAGGTATATACTTTCAGTGTCATCTAAACAGTGCGTGCATGCGTGGTATCCTTTGTTTGTCTGTCCTGAAAGGTTACTGAGAGCGGGCCAATCGTTGATGGTCACGAACAACAACGCCTTAAGGTTAAATTCCTCCTGTCTGTGCTCATCCCACGTACGTACACCGTTTCCATTCCACAGCTGTAAAAGTTCTTCAACTAATGGCCTTAGGTACACATCAATTTCGTTGCTGGGTTGCTTAGGGCCTTGGATGAGAACTGGCATCATAATGAACTTCCGCTTCATGCACATCCAAGGAGGAAGGTTATACATACATAGAGTCATGGGCCAGGTGTTGTGATTGCTGCTCTGCTCCCCGAAAGGATTAATGCCATCCGCGCTTAAAGCAAACCATGCATTCCTTGGGTCCTTTGCAAATTCATCCCAGTACTTTCTCTCGATTTTTCTCCACTGCGACCCGTCAGCGGGTGCTCTCAACTTCCCATCTTTCTTTCGGTTCTCACTGTGCCATCGCATCAACTTGGCATGCTCTTCGTTTCTGAACAGACGTTTCAACCATGGTATTATAGGAGCATACCACATCACCTTCGCAGGAACCCTCTTCCTGAGGGGCTCGCCGTCAACATCACCAGGGTCATCTCGTCTGATCTTATACCGCAATGCACCGCATACCGGGCATGCGTTCAGATCCTTGTATGCACCGCGGTAGAGGATGCAGTCATTAGGGCATGCATGTATCTTCTCCACCTCCAATCCTAGAGGGCATACGACCTTCTTTGCTGCGTATGTACTGTCGGGCAATTCGTTATCCTTTGGAAGCTTCTTCTTCAATATTTTCAGTAGCTTCTCAAATCCTTTGTCAGCCACAACATTCTCTGCCTTCCACTGCAGCAATTCCAGTATGGTACCGAGCTTTGTGTTGCCATCTTCGTAATTGGGGTATAACCCTTTTTTGTGATCCTCTAACATGCGATCGAACTTCAGCTTCTCCTTTTGACTAATGCATTGCGTCCTTGCATCGACAATGACCCGGCGGAGATCATCATCATCGGGCACATCGTCTGGTTCCTCTTGATCTTCAGCAGCTTCACCCGTGGCAGCATCATTGGGCACATCGTCTGGTTCCTCTTGATCTTCACCAGCTCCCCCCGTTGCAGCATCACCGTATTCAGGGGGCACATAGTTGTCATCATACTCTTCTTCTTCGCCGTCTTCCATCATAACCCCTATTTCTCCGTGCCTCGTCCAAACATTATAGTGTGGCATGAAACCCTTGTAAAGCAGGTGGGAGTGAAGGATTTTCCGGTTAGAGTAAGACCTCGTATTCCCACATTCATTGCATGGACAACACATAAAACCATTCTGCTTGTTTGCCTCAGCCGCATCGAGAAACTCATGCACGCCCTTAATGTATTCGCGGGTGTGTCTGTCACCGTACATCCATTGCCGGTTCATCTGCGTGCATTATATATAATTAAGTGTCCAAATTAATAGAAGTTCATCATCACATTAAAACCAAAGTGCATACATAGTTCTCATCTAACAACATATAGCTCTCAAGAGCATCTAATTAATTAAACCATACATTGAAACTATGTAAAACATTTCAATGCGAAAACAAATGCGATCATAATCGCAACCAAGGTAACAATTGATCCAACGACATAATGATACCAAGCCTCGGTATGAATGGCATATTTTCTAATCTTTCTAATCTTCAAGCGCATTGCATCCATCTTGATCTTGTGATCATCGACGACATCCGCAACATGCAACTCCAATATCATCTTCTCCTCCTCAATTTTTTTTATTTTTTCCTTCAACAAATTGTTTTCTTCTTCAACTAAATTTAACCTCTCGACAATAGGGTCGGTTGGCATTTCCGATTCACATACATCCTAGATAAATAAAATCTATGTCACGTTGGTCGGCATAATTTTCATAAACAATAAATGAACCAATAGTTATAAAGATAATATACATACCAAATCCGAATCATAGACAGGACGAGGGCCGACGGGGGCGGATACCAAAACCATCGCACTATATAAGATGCAATAATAAATGTAAGAAAATGATACAAGTATCTATCTAAACATACAAGTAAGAATATTTTTCCTTTCAGAAAGAAGATAAGAACAATACGCTCACCATGGTGGTGTCGGTGATGAGATCGGCGCGGGTGATCGACGGCGGTGAAGACAGGGACGGGGCGTAACGGACCGCTAAATGTAGACAAATCTCGAGGAAAATGGAGCTTGGAGGTCGAGCTTCGAGAGGAGAAAGCTTAAGTAGTGTGGCTCGGGCATTCCATCAAACACCTCATGTGCATAGGAGGTGAGCTAGAGCACCACAAAGCCCTCTCCCCCTCGGCCAGAAAAAACAGAGCACTGTGCTCTGCTCTTGCGCGTATATATAGGCACCTCATTGGTCCCGGTTGATGACATGAACCGGGACTAAAGGGAAGCCTTTGGTCCCGGTTTAAGCCACCAACCGGGACCAATGGTGGTGGGCCAGGAGCGAGGCCCATTGGTCCCGGTTCGGTCCACCAACCGGGACCAAAAGGTCCAGACGAACCGGGACCAATGGTGATCCTCGCCTTGCGTGGCATGGCGAGGAGGAAGAGGGGGACCAGGCGGAGCCTCTGAGCGTGTTGGCGAGGCGAGGCAATGGCTGTGGCCACGGCGGTGCTAGTCAGCGGTGACGGCTGCGCTCGGGTTCGAGAGAGAGAGGGAGAGAGACGAGGCAGGGAGAGAGGGGAGCGGACGAGGGGGTCCAAGGGTCTGCGTGGCGCCCCCAGGGCATCGAGGAAGCGGTGGGAAGCAGGAGGTGGCTCGGCGCGTGGCCAGCGCGCGACAGCACGCGCCCTCCTGCCCACTGGCAGGAGGTTGGGGACGACTGGCACCTGGGCCTGCTGGGCTGGGCCGGCCTGCTAGGGTGCTGGGCCGGTTGGTGGGCGCCAGGTAAGGACCTGGTAAGTCTTCTGCCTTTCCATTTTTTCTGTTTTCTACTTTTGCAATTTGTTTTTGATTTAGTAAAAACACCAAATCATTTCTATAAATTCTGAAATTAATTATGGGCAATAACTGAATTTTCTAAGAGGCCCTTAGCTATTTTCAGAATTGTGGAGCATTTAATAATATGCATAGCAATTAAATGCCCCAATTCAAATACTTTATGAATTAATTCAAATATCCAGAATGGCTTGAAAATATTTGCATCATTTATGGCAGAGGTTTTCACCTTTAACAAAAATAATGATCATTTTCAAAGGCATTTTGGGTTCTTTGAAAAAGATTTTATTTGAACCTATTTGATTTCTTTTAGGTGCTAGGGTTTGATCAATCCCCATTTCAAGTTTATTTAAATTGTAAACATGATGACATGAGGAACAAGCAAAGGCAACAGGGGCTGAGCTAGGGCTGTGACAATAGACCTCCTCGATAACGTAAGGACCTTCCCATTTAGAGAGAAGTTTGCCTGCAAAAAATCTTAAACGAGAGTTGTATAGCAATACATAATCACCTACATTGAACTCACGCTTTTGTATCCTTTTATCATGCCATCTTTTAACTTTTTCTTTAAACGGCTTGGCATTTTCATAAGCCTGGGTTCTCCAATCATCAAGTGAGCTAATGTCAAAAAGCCTCTTCTCATCAGCAAGTTTGATGTCATAGTTGTGTTCTTTAATATCCCAATATGCCTTATGTTCTAATTCAAGAGGTAAGTGACATGCTTTACCATAAACCATTTTATACGGAGACATACCCATAGGATTTTTATATGCAGTTCTATAAGCCCATAATGCATCATCAAGTTTCTTGGACCAATTCTTTCTAGATCTATTAACAGACTTTTGCAAAATTAATTTGAGCTCTCAGTTACTCAATTCTACTTGACCACTAGACAGTGGGTGATAAGGAGATGCAATTATATTATTAACATCATACTTAGCAAGCATTTTACGAAAAGCACCATGAATAAAATGTGAA
Organism: Triticum dicoccoides; assembly: GCF_002162155.2. Taxonomy (NCBI): domain Eukaryota; kingdom Viridiplantae; phylum Streptophyta; class Magnoliopsida; order Poales; family Poaceae; genus Triticum; species Triticum dicoccoides. The sequence continues at coordinate 28,455,889 of NC_041392.1, read as the reverse complement.
CCACCATCAGTAATTAAATATCTAGGGACTCCCAACCTCGGAAAAATAACTTCTTTAAGCATCTTAATAGAGGTGTTATGATCAGCACTACTAGTTGGAATAGCTTCTACCCACTTAGTAATGTAATCAACAACAACTAAAATATGAGTATACCCGTTAGAGGAAGGAAAAGGTCTCATATAGTTAAAGCCCCAAACATCAAATGGTTCAATAATAAGTGAATAATTCATAGGCATTTCTTGACGTCTAATAATATCACCAATTCTTTGACATTCATCACAAGACAAGACAAACTTACGGGCATCCTTGAAGAGAGTGGGCCAATAAAACCCGGATTGCAATACCTTATGTGCAGTTCTATCTCCAGCATGGTGTCCTCCATAAGCCTCGGAGTGACACTTGCATAGGATTTGTTCCTGTTCATGCTCAGGTACACAACGTATAATAATACAATCTACTCCTTCTTTATAAAGATGTGGGTCATCCCAAAAGTAATGTCTCAAATTATAGAAGAACTTTTTCTTTTGCTGGTATGTGTAACTAGGTGGTATAAATTTAGCAACAATATAATTAGCATAATCAGCATACCATGGAGCAGTTCAAGAAGCATTTATGACATTTAATTGTTCATCAGGAAAGCTATCATCAATTGGTAGTGGGTCATCAAGAACATTTTCTAACCTAGACAAGTTGTCTGCAACGGGGTTCTCAGCTCCCTTTCTATCAATAATATGCAAATCAAATTCTTGTAGCAGTAGAACCCATCTAATAAGTCTAAGTTTAGCATCTTTCTTTTCCATAAGGTATTTAATAGCAGCATGATCAGTGTGAATAGTTACTTTAGAATCAACAATATAAGGTCTGAACTTATCACAAGCAAATACAACTGCTAAGAATTCCTTTTCAGTGGTAGCATAATTTCTCTAGGCATTGTCTAGAGTTTTACTAGCATATTGAATAACATTTAATTTCTTATCAACTCTTTGCCCTAGAAAAACACCTACAACATAATCACTAGCATCACACATAATTTCAAAGGGTAAATTCCAATCAGGTGGCTGAACAATCGGTGCAGAAATTAGGGCTTTCTTAAGTATTTAAAATGCTTCTACACAATCATCATCAAAGACAAAAGGAATATCTTTTTGTAATAGGTTAGTCAGAGGCCGAGAAATTTTTGAGAAGTCCTTAATGAACCTACTATAAAAACCGGCGTGACCAAGGAAGCTTCTTATACCTTTAATGTCCTTGGGACATGGCATCTTTTCAATAGCATCGACTTTAGCTTTATCAACTTCAATACCTCTTTCAGAAATTGTATGCCCCAAGACAATACCTTCATTAACCATAAAGTGGCAATTCTCCCAGTTCAAGAAAAGATTAGTTTCTTCACATCTCTGCAAAACTCGATCAAGGTTGCTCAAGAAATCATCAAAATAGGATCCATAAACCGAGAAAATCGTCCATGAAAACCTCACATATCTTTTCACAAAAGTCAGAAAATATAGCCATCATGCATCTTTGAAAGGTAGCAGGTGCATTACATAAACCAAAAGGCATACTTCTATAAGAAAAAGTACCGAAAGGGCAAGTAAAAGTGGTCTTTTCTTGATCATCAGCTGACACAGGTATTTGAGAGAAGCCAGAGTAACCATCTAGAAAGCAAAAATGTGTATGTTTGGACAATCTTTCTAGCATTTGATCAATAAAAGGCAAAGGGTAATGATCTTTTTTAGTAGCTTTATTTAATTTGCGGAAATCAATTACCATCCTATAACCTGTAATAATTCTTTGTGGGATCAATTCATCTTTACCATTAGGAACAACGGTGATACCTCCCTTCTTAGGGACACAATGGACAGGACTTACCCACTAGTAGAAAAGGGCCATTTGTCCTGGTTCATAAGGCCCATCTGTCCCGGTTGGGGAACCGGGACTAAAGGGTCGGTACTAATGCCATAGGCCTTTATTCCCAGTTCTTATACCAACTGGGACAAATGGGCCTCCACGTGGCCACTCCGGTGAGCCCAGGCACGAGGGCCTTTGGTCCCGGTTGGTAGCACCAACCGGGACCAATAAGCTTCCACGCCTCGGCATTTTAGGGGCTGGTTTTTTTTGAAAGGAGGTGGTTTAGGGGTTTTGGGGGTTAATTTAGGTTGGTATAGGTAGCTAATAGGATGTGTCCTTTGTTATCTCCGTGCTACTGCTACTACTATGCCTAAACATGACTTAGATTGAAGTGAGGCAACATGTGGTGCATGTCGAAAGTAATACTAATCCTAACTTGATCAAGTTTGGATTGTACTACTTTCGACATGCACCACATGCATGTTGCCTTCACTTCAATCCAATCCATGTTCATTTCACCCGCTGATATATAATAACTCTTCATGCTCGCATCACATGCATCATCATATATAATAACAAGTCTACTAATCATCATCATACAACTTCTACTCGTTATTAATAACAAGTCATACAATCATCATCCTCGTAGTCATCGAACCAACCCTACTTAATTGTTCTTAGCACATGATCATCAGTATTAGGTAGGACGTAAATACCCTCTTTAAGGTAAAATAGCATAAAACAATATAGACCCTGACTCTCCATTATGGAGAATGGAGATCATCCTGTCTCCAATTCTTGCGCTTCGCTTCCTTTTGCTTCCAAGAACCTCCTTATGATTGTCCATACATTTTTTCCATCCTTTGATTTGCATGTCTCCATTCCTTTTAGAAATCTGGTATGGACAGTTGAGATTCGTAGGATGACCTGGCTGTATGTTCAAAACATTAAGGCAACCTTTCTGATACATCAAATGAGGCACACAATTCTCTGGGATTATCTGTTGAAAAACATAGTAATAACTTCATAGTTAGCAATGTTGTACTAGTTTTAGAAGTATGCAAAAGATGCATGGATGTCGTAATAGTAAAAAATCTTACATGGGTATCTCCATGGTAGTTACCGTAGTTGAACACATGCACTAGTGGCACGTATTGACCATAATGTTGAGGAGTTTGATTGTAGATATTGTAATTCTCAATGTCAGTACAAAATCCGACCAGATGATTTTTCTCCTTGTAAGTTAATTCGGAGCCATCGGTGTAGTGGGTTTTGTCTACCATCTCCCGCACATTCTTTGAAGAATGAAAATAAGCTGTCAATGGAAATGAGTTGTCAACTATTTTGAAATAAACAATATAAATTAGCTAATAACTATGTTTGAGAAACTAAACTCACATAGCGGTAGAATTGGAGGTGTATCAAGAAGGACCCAAATGTCCATATTGTGTTGATCGATTTCAGGATCACCAAGATCCATGGTGACAAGAATACCCTCATCAAAACCATACATCTTGCAAAGTGCTTCCCATTTTTTGCAACCAAAATGGGTTACGCTCTCAGAATTGTACAACTTTACTTCAAAATCCACATCATGATGAGTCCTTAGGTGAATATTCTTTGTTTCAAAACTTTCATGGTCTTCAAAACCCATCCTCTCCAAGACATAGCGCCTTGCATGGCATGGGATAAGCTACTCGAATTGTAAAAGATGAGAATTACACGTTGAAATAGTTGTAGTCATGCTTAATTACGAAAAAAACACTTGTCGTCGTTGCGTACCGTTTCAACATCGAAGGTCTCCTCGAGCTTAATGCTGAAGCGCCGATCATCGTCCAGGTGAGGCATGTCGCACAGACCTCGATCGTCGTGGCACCAGCTGCACTCCCCCGGGAGACTTTGGTCGTCTGATGATGACTTTTCCTACGTTCATATATTCAAAGATTAAACTTGTACAATTAAATATATGTACTACAAAAACTAAATTAGATCATTATTATTCATCACGGGTTGACTATCGGTCTGTCGAATCTTTTCTTGAAAACTCTCAGCTCACGTGGTGTATATATTCGAATCTCGGTGATGGTCGCTCCTTACACCAAAATGTCTAGCACACGGGAACGAAGGAGAAGCGACCCCCATGACAACAGTCGAGATTCTTCGTCCTCTCATATATATATATATATATATATATATATATATATATATATATATATATATATATATATATATATATATGGTGGAACTCTCCCTCACTGATTCCTCTCTGACATTTGCGACCGTCGGTGATGGTCGTTACTCCTTCTTCCCCTAGTGCATAACAAAGTTCTAGCACCCGGAGAATAAGGAGAAACGACCCCCACAACAACAGTCGGGCTTCTTTGTCCTCTCATATATGGTGGAGACTCGACACACTTAAACTCAACCTGAAATATCATTTAATTATCTTTCTAAAAAAAGGATTTGGCTGGTCTCACCTCGAGGTCGGAGGGGGTCGGTGACGGGGACGATGGCGGGGATGATGGAGGGGGGCTCCTAGATTTCTACGACAACAAAAACCCTATAAGCTATCAACTAATCATATGCATACGCCTTGCATAGTGCCCTCCAATTTTAGCATTCAAAGTAGGAGTAGTTTTCCAATTTGAGCATTCAATAAGCAAAATCAAATCGCAAAATAAAGTAGTATTAAAATTAGGATGCATTCAATTATAAGCAAAAGTACATCATCTCTTGCGTCCGTACATCGTCGAATATTATCACTAATACACCTTGAATACTATCATACATATAATGTAACACCCCGGATGTAACTTTCCCAATTTGTACTCTAACTATTGCCGTTTCCGGCATTAAGCTATATTTATTTCCTCGGGTTCGGGTTTTGTCTCCGTGTGTTGTTGTCTTTGTCATGCATCTCATATCATGTCTCATGTGCATTGCATTTGCATACGTGTTCATCTCATGCATTCGAGCATTTTCCCCATTGTCCGTTTTGCATTCCGGCGCTTTGTTCTCCTCCGATGGTCATTTCTAGCTTTCTTTCGTGTGTGGGGATTAAACATTTCTGGATTGGACCGAGACTTGCCAAGCGGCCTTGGTTTACTGCCGGTAGACCGCCTGTCAAGTTTCGTATCATTTTGACTTCGTTTGATACTCCAACGGTTAACCGAGGGACCGAAAAGGCCTCGTGTGTGTTGCAGCCCAACACCCCTCCAATTTGGCCCAAAACCCACCAAACTCTGCTCCATGTCCTAGAGCGTTCGATCACGATCGCGTGGCCGAAAACCGCACCTCATTTGGACTCTCCTAGCTCCACTTATGCCTATATATACACCCCCCGTTTTTGGATCTCTTCTTCCTCCCCGAAACCCTAAAATTCCCTCGCGCCGGCCGGACGTGTCCGACCCGACCGGACAACTCGCGCCGCCACCGCCGACCAACCCAGCGCCGCCACGTGTTGCCCTCCGCCGCCAACAGCCGCCGGCCCGCAGAGCCCAAGTCCAGCCCCCGCGCGGCCCGATCCGCCCGCCGCCTCCTGCCTCGTCCGCCGCCGCGGGGTTGTTTTTTTTTTGTTCCAAGTGCCTAGATTTTTGCTTCATATGCACATGTTCGAGGCCCCGTAACTTTGCATCCGTAGCTCCGATTTGGACATATAGTATACCAAATGTTCGTCTCGACGAGTACATCATTTAGTTCCATTGCATCATTTTCATTTGAGTTCATCTTGATGCCCAAAATGCTGTTAGAAGGAGGCTTCGTGAGTTAATTGTCAGATCTGCTAGTTCATCTTAGACTTTTGTCATTTTTGCCATGATTATTGTGTGCATGATATGCCTGTGAGTCCCTCATATGTTTTGTTAAGGATTTTGTCTTCTTTCCAGAGGTGCAACCCATGCATTTTTAGGATGTGTGTGGTGACTTGTGCAAGCTTGCAAAGTGAGGCACCCGGTAAATCTGTTTTCAATGACTTAGTAGTTTTCACTAAGTCTGGGATTATTTAGTTCATGATGCCATATGTTCAGCTTGTTTCCTAGTGATCCGTGCCTCTTTTGAGGATGATCAGTAAAGGAGTTTTGTTAATCATGTTATGCTCTATCCATCCATGTCTTTGTTTGCAATTATGGAGCACCCTAGCTTGAGTCAATTGAGCTCTACTTTTGCTTCATGGTGAATCTGGGCAGATCGTCAACTCGTTTGCGATTTTGCCGATGTTATTGTAGTTGATCCGTGCATGCTATGCCATTGTTCTTGCCATGTCTAGCTTGTATTTTGTGCCTTCTTTATGGGTGTATGCTTGCCTTGCCATGACTTGCACCGTGGTGAGTGCATCAAGCTCGTTTACATGCCTTCGTGAGTTATATTTCAGCATGTCTAAGTTTTCACTAAGTCTGAAAACTGATTGTGTTTTAGCTATGTTCGTGTGCCCGTTAGTATATTTTGTGAACCCTTTTGGCCCCAGGTCACTTTGGGTCTTTTGTTAAGCTTGTTGAGTAGCTCCATGCCATGTTCTTACTTGTCTTAATCAGGTCATGTATCATGTTGTTTTGCTGCTCCGAAGAGGGCTTCGTGATCTGAAATTTCAGACAACTGTTAATTTCACTAAGTCTGAAATCTGTTTTGCATTTGCGTTTTTGCCATGCTTGTTTGAACCTCGTAATGGATGAATTGGCCGTGGCTCAGTGCTAGTCTTTTGTTAAGCATCTTGTGTGCATCCCTGCCATGTATTTTGTTGTCATGTTTGGTGGCTGTAGCATGTTCCTTTCATTGCATTTAGATGCCTACTTGCTGTAAATCACAGACCGGTGTCATTTTTGAAACGCTTGCCATTTCCAAACCGTAACTCCGATTCCAATGATCTTTATATTGTTTTCAAGCGATTTCATCTCATCTTTTCAGTGGCACACTTGGGATTCCAAGTTGAGGCCAGGTTCATGCATTTCCTGTCATATCTTGCAATTTGCATCCCGCATCGCATCCCGCATAGCATGTCATCTTTGCATTGTGTTGTTTGAGTTTGCACGTGGTTGATTGTATCTTTGTTGCTTGTTTGTCTTGTTTGGGTAGAGCCGGGAGACGAGTTCGCTACCGAGGAGCCCGTTGAGTTTGCTTGTGAGGATCCAGTCAACTCTGACAACTGTGCAGGCAAGATGATCATACCCTCGAAATCACTACTATCTTTGCTATGCTGGTTTGCTCGCTCTTTGCTATGCCAATGCTACGGTGCCTACCTTTTGCTTGTCAGCCTCCCAATTTCCATGTCAAACCTCTAACCCACCTTGTCCTAGTGAACCGTTGATTGGCTATGTTACCGCTTTGCTCAGCCCCTCTTATAGCGTTGCTAGTTGCAGGTGAAGATTGGAAGCGTTCCTTGTTGGAACATTTATTTACTCGTTGGGATATCATTAGATTGCTATGTTATCTTAATGCCTCTATATAATTGGTAAAGGGTGGAAGGCTCGGCCTCTCGCCTAGTGTTTTGTTCCACTCTTGCCGCCTTAGTTTCGGTCATATCGGTGTTATGTACCCGGATTTTGCGTTCCTTACGCGGTTGGGTTATAATGGGAACCCCTTGATATTTCGCCTTGATTAAAGCTTTTCCAGCAATGCCCAACATTGGTCTTACCATTTGCCACCTAGCCCTTTTCTTTCCCTTGGGTTCTGCAGACTCATGGGTCATCTTATTTTACCCCCCGGGCCAGTGCTCCTCTGAGTGTTGGTCCCACTGAGCGATGTCCGGGGCTACCAGGGGCAACTCTGGGCTGGCCTACCCGACGTCTTGCTCATCTGAGTGTGCCCTGAGAAAGAGATATGTGCAGCTCCTATCGGGATTTGTCGGCACATTCGGGCGGTGTTGCTAGTCTTGTTTTAACATGTCGAAGTGTCTTGAGTTACCGAGATACCGAGTCTGATCGGAACGTCTTGGGAGGAGGTCTATTCCTTCGTTGACCGTGAGAGCTTGTCATGGGCTAAGTTGGGACTCCCCTGCAGGGATTGAACTTTCGAAAGCCGTGCCCGCGGTTATGGGCAGATGGGAATTTGTTAATGTCCGGTTGTAGATAACTTGAATTAAACTTAATTAAAATGAATCAACCGTGTGTGTTACCCTGATGGCCCCTTTCCGGCGGAGTCCGGGAAGTGGACAGGGTGTTGGAGTTATGCTTGCGCAGGTTGTTCTTCTAGATTCTCGCTTGCGCTTTGCCTCCTCTTCTCGCTCTCTTTTGCGTATAAGATAGCCACCATATATGCTAGTCACTTGCTGCAGCTCCACATATATCTGCCTATCCTTCCTATAAGCTTAAATAGTTTTGATCGCGAGGGTGCGAGATTGCTGAGTCCCTGTGGCTCACAGATACTATAACTCCAGATGCAGGTCCAGATGTTTCCGCTCCAGGTGTCGAGTACGAGCTCAAGTGGGAGTTTGACGAGGACTCTCAGCGTTACTACGTGTCTTTTCCTGACGATCAGTAGTGGTGCCCAGTTGGGGTTGATTCGGGGCCTTGTCACATGTTGGGTTCTTTTCAATTTTGGCGCCGTAGTCGGGCCATGAGTGTTTGTATGATGGATGCTATTTATGCACTCTGATGTGACGTGGCGAGTGTAAGCCAACTATGTTCTCCCCTTTATTATTCATATTACATGGGATGTTGTGAAGATTGCCTAACTTGCGACATATGCCTTCAATGCGATTATGTCTCTAAGTCGTGCCTCGACACGTGGGAGCTATAGTCGCATCGAGGGTGTTACAAGTTGGTAATCAGAGCCTTCCCCGACCTTAGGAGCCCCATTGCTTGATCGTTTTAGCAGCCGAGTTGTGTCTAGAAAAAAATGTTTTGAGTCATTTAGGAATTATATATCGGAGAGCTTAGGAATTCTTTTTACTCCCCAGTCTCCTCATCGCTCTGGTAAGGCATCCTGACATAGAGTTTTGACTCTTCTCTTCTCAAATTTCACTAAAAAAAATTTAGGATCACGCGAGTATCTTGGAATCATTCCGATGGCTTATGATGAGAACATTGTCTTGGTGCCTCCTGTCAGGGGTTTAGTGGAAGTGTCCCGGGGAGTTGAGCTCTGAGGTGTTGTCATCATAATTTTATCGTTGCAATTCTGGAATACTTGAGATATGTTCGCCGACATCGAAAATCTCTTTTATGTAGTTCGTTGGTGAGATAACCTCGACGCCACCCAGTACTGGGGCGGGAGTTCGGGAGTATCGCCATAACTTGTATAACGGATGCTTTTCGAAGGTTGAGGTAGATGGTTTCCGAATTTTTCTTGCTTATGTGTTAAAGGATGGATACAGCTGGATGTAGGATTTGCTAGTTTGGGTGAGAAATTATGCTTCCCCTGTATCCCCAACACCTGATTGCATAACCGGAAAGGTTCGGGAGTTTCATAGGTGGGAATTCTCGTAGCTCTAGTTCTTCTTCCACGGATATTGGTTTGAGATTGGGATTTCTTACCGATTATTCGTTCTTGATCCGTACCTTGTTGATTTATTTCTCTACCTTAATTCTACGTGGCTTCTCAATTTGTGGATATGTGACCATTGAAGAGGAATGCATTCGTTCATTTTGTTCGGATGTGAAGACTTTATGTTGCAATTGTCATTCCGTTGGTTTCAGCTTCATTTATCTGTCTATGTGCTAACGGTGGTCAACCTCTTCAGCATGGCTCCCGCTAAGAGCACCAGTCAGAACTAGAATCAAGATCCGCCACCGCCTCCACCTGCTCCAGAGGCATGGCAAGCTGTGATGGCCGCAACCAATGCAAACACTCAGCTGATCATGCAAATTCTCCAAGAGCGCAATCAAGGCAGTCAAGGGAATCAAGGCAGCAATCAGAGTCACTTTGCTACACTCAACCAGTTTCTTGCTAACGGGCCAAAGACTTTCAGCAATTGTGTTGAGGCAACCGATGCTGACGATTGGCTTGTGGATCTGTGTAAGCATTTCGAGTGCAGTAACGTCAGGCCTGAGGACTTTGTGAAGTTCGCTTCCTTCCAACTCAAAGATCAAGCTGCAGAATGGTTCCAGCAGTACAAGGACTCCAGAGGTGGACGTGTTATCACTTGGGATGATTTCCGTCGAGATTTCCGAGCTCATCATTTTCCGCAGAGTGTGGTTGAAAGCAAGCGTGAGGAATTCCGCAATCTGAAGCAAGGCTCTTTGTCTGTCTATGACTACAACAAGTTGTTCCAGAAGCTCGCCCGCTTTGCCAAGAAGGACGTCCCTGATGAGAAGAGCATGATATACCAGTTCAGGGGTGGTCTCAGAGAAGATATTCAGCTCGCTCTTGTCCTCTTTGAGCCGTTGAGATACGATGAGTTCTACAACATGGCACTGAAGCAAGAGGCTGCTCAGTGAGGTGTGATGCTTCCAAGAAGCGAGTCAGAGATGCTACTCCTTCTTCCTCTACTCAAGTGGCCAAGCAGCAGAAGTTTTGGCTTCCTCCTCCTCCGTTCCGTCAGCCGTTTTAGCATAAGAGCAAAGGTGGCAGTGGTTCTTCCCACCCACCCAACCCTGGCTTTCAGAACAAGACTTCGTCTCAAGCTCCAAGATCGAGTGCTCCGTATCACCGTCCGCTTTCAGAGGTCACGTGCAACAAGTGCCAACAGAAGGGTCACTATGCCAACAAGTGTTTCAACCAGAGGCGTCTTCCTCCTCCTCCTCCCTTCAGATCGGCAAGTACAGCTGTGGTCAAGCATAACCCCAAGTCCGCCAAGGTCAACTTGCTGAATGCAGCTCAGGCAGAGGAATCACCAGATGTGATCATGGGTAACCTTCCTGTTAATGACATTCCCGCAAGAGTTCTTTTTGACACTGGTGCATCTTTATCATTTTTGTCGAAGCCTTTTGCATCCATGCATGATGTGCATACTATTGATTTGCCTAAGCCGATAGCGGTTTCTTCTCCGGGTTTGTTCATGAACACCAAAATGATGGCTCCGGATGTTACTATCACATTGGGCGACTACAAGTTCCTTTCTTCTCCTATGGTGCTTGGTAACTCGGATATTGATCTTATTCTCGGAATGGATTGGCTTTCTAAGCACAAGGCTCAGCTTGATTGTGCAGCCAGGCAGATTCAATTGACTCATTCGTCTGAGGATGTAATTGTCTTTGCCGCTCGTGAGGATACCATCCGTCTGTTTTCTCTCAATGAGAAGGGTGAATTGGATGCCATCTCGCAAATTCCAGTCGTTTGCGAATATCAAGACGTCTTTCCAGAAGAGCTCCCAGGAATGCCTCCGCACCGGCCAGTTGAATTCGTTATTGAACTTGAGCCTGGCACGGAACCTATGTGCAAACTTCCTTACAAGCTCAGACCTGAAGAGTTGAAGGAGCTGAAGAAGCAACTCGATGAGCAAGAAAGAATGGGTCTCATCCGGCCTAGCTCCTCTCCGTGGGGTTGTGGTGTTCTTTTTGTGAAGAAGAAGGATGGAACGGACCGACTTTGTGTTGATTACCGTCCAGTGACAAGAAGACCATCAAGAACAAATACCCACTTCCCAACATCAATGAACTGTTCGAACAAGTCAAAGGTGCTCAAGTATTCTCCAAGCTTGATCTCCGTATGGGTTATCACCAGATTTGCATTCGTGAAGAAGATATACCCAAGACAGCATTCAGAACAAGCTTTGGTTCATATGAATACACTGTCATGTCTTTTGGCCTCGCCAACGCTCCTCCGACGTTCTTTCGCATGATGAACTTCATCTTCAACGCCTACACCAATGACTTCGTTTTGGTCTATCTCGACAACATTCTGGTTTTCTCGAAGAACAAGGAAGATCATGCCAAGCACTTGAGTTTGGTTCTTGATAAGCTCAGAGAACATCAGTTCTACGCCAAGTTCTCCAAGTGCGAATTTTGGCTTGATGAGGTTCTTTATCTTGGTCATATCATCTCTGCCAAGGGCATTTCCGTGAATCCTGAGAAGGTGTCTGCAATTGTGAATTGGGAACCTCCTCAGAACGTGAAGCAACTCCGCAGTTTTCTCGGTCTCGCAAGCTATTGCCGAAGATTCGTTGAAAACTTTTCTAAGATCGCGAAGCCTCTCTCAAATCTTCTTCAGAAGCACGTCAAGTACGGTTGGTCTCCGGAGTGTGATATTGCTTTCAACACTTTGAAAGAGAAATTGATCACTGCTCCAGTTCTGACTCCGCCTGATGAATCCAAGCCGTACGAGGACTTTTGTGATGCCTCTCTCCAAGGTCTTGGCGCAGTTTTGATGCAAGAGAAGAAAGTTGTTGCTTATACATCTCGCCAGTTGAAGCCTAATGAGAAGAACTACCCCACTCATGATCTCGAGTTGGCGGCAGTTGTGCATGCTCTTTTGACTTGGAGACATCTTCTATTAGGAAGAAAAGTGGACATTTTCACTGATCACAAGAGTCTCAAGTACATCTTCACTCAGCCTAATCTCAACCTCAGGCAAACTCAATGGGTCGAAATGATTCAAGAGTATAATCCGAGTATTGAGTATACTCCAGGCAAGGCCAATGTGATTGCTGACGCTTTGAGCAGAAAGGCCTACTGCAACAGTTTGATTCTTAAGCCTTATCAACCCGAGCTTTGTGAAGCTTTCCGCAAACTGAATCTGGAAGTTGTTCCTCAAGGTTTCCTCGCCAACCTTCAAGTCTCTCCTACCTTAGAAGACCAGATTCGCCAAGCCCAGCTTCTTGATGCTATGGTGAAAAAGGTGAAGATTGGGATTGCCAAGAGTCAGTCCAAGTACAAGTGCTACCGCCTTGATGACAAGGACACTCTCTTCTTCGAGGATCGTATTGTTGTGCCCAAAGGTGACCTCCGTAAAGTGATCATGAACGAGGCTCACAATTCTCTCCTCTCCATCCACCCTGGGAGCACGAAGATGTATCAGGACCTCAAGCAAGCTTATTGGTGGACTCGAATGAAGCGCGAGATCGCTCAATTCGTGAATGAGTGTGACGTCTGCAGAAGAGTGAAGGCAGAACACCAAAGGCCAGCTGGTCTCCTCCAACCTCTTGCCATTCCAGAATGGAAGTTTGATCACATTGAAATGGACTTCGTAACTGGGTTTCCAAAGTCCAAGCGTGGCAATGATGCTATATTCGTTGTCATCGACAAGCTCACCAAAGTGGCTCATTTTCTGCCTATCAAAGAGTCGATCACTGCAGCTCAATTGGCGGAACTCTATACCTCTCGAATTGTCTCTCTGCACGGTATTCCTCAAGTGATATCTTCAGACCGTGGCAGCATCTTTACCTCCAAGTTTTGGGATTCTTTTCAGAAGGCCATGGGTACCAACATCCGCTTCAGCACTGCTTTCCATCCTCAAACAAGCGGTCAAGTCGAGCGTGTCAACCAGATTCTTGAAGATATGCTCAGGGCTTGTGTGATCTCCTTCGGCATGAAGTGGGAGGACTGTCTTCCTTACGCTGAATTCTCCTACAATAACAGTTTTCAAGCAAGTTTGGGCAAGGCCCCATTTGAAATTCTATATGGCAGGAAGTGCCGTACCCCGCTCAACTGGTCTGAAACCGGTGAACGTCAGCTGCTGGGTAATGACTTAATCATAGAAGCAGAAGAAATGTGCAAAGTCATTCGTGATAACCTCAAAGCAGCCCAATCCCGCCAGAAGAGCTACTATGATAGTAAGCACCGTGATTTGGCTTTCGAGATCGGAGATCATGTTTACCTCCGTGTCTCTCCTATGAAAGGTACTCGTCGCTTCGGTATCAAAGGGAAGCTTGCCCCTAGATATGTGGGACCTTTCAAGATTGTCAGCAAGAGAGGCGACCTCGCCTATCAACTCGAGCTTCCTTCAAACTTTGCAAATGTTCATGATGTGTTCCACGTCTCTCAGCTTCGAAAGTGCTTCAAGACTCCTGACCGCACAGTCAACTTCGAGGACATTGAGCTCCAAGAAGATCTCTCTTATCGTGAACACCCAGTTGCTATTCTTGAAGAGACTGAACGCAAGACTCGCAACAAGTCGATCAAATTTCTCAAAGTCAAGTGGTCACACCATTCCGAACGTGAAGCTACCTGGGAACACGAGGATCACCTCCGTTCTGAGTACCCAGAGTTCTTTCAGTCCTAGATCTCGGGACGAGATCTTTTTGTAGTGGTGGAGTGTTTTAACACCCCGGATGTAACTTTCCCAATTTGTACTCTAACTCTTGCCGTTTCCGGCATTAAGTTATATTTATTTCCTTGGGTTCGGGTTTTGTCTCTGTGTGTTGTTTTCTTTGTCATGCATCTCATATCATGTCTCATGTGCATTGCATTTGCATACGTGTTCATCTCATGCATTCGAGCATTTTCCCCGTTGTCCGTTTTGCATTCCGGTGCTTCGTTCTCCTCCGATGGTCATTTCTAGCTTTTTTCATGTGTGGGGATTAAACATTTCCGGATTGGACCAAGACTTGCCAAGCGGCCTTGGTTTACTACCGGTAGACCGCCTGTCAAGTTTCGTATCATTTGGACTTCGTTTGATACTCCAACGGTTAACCGAGGGACCGAAAAGGCCTCGTGTGTGTTGCAGCCCAACACCCCTCCAATTTGGCCCAAAACCCACCAAACTCTTCTCCATGTCCTAGAGCGTTCGATCACGATCGCGTGGCCGAAAACCGCACCTCATTTGGACTCTCCTAGCTCCACTTATGCCTATATATACACCCCCCGTTTTCGGATCTCTTCTTCATCCCCGAAACCCTAAAATTCCCTCGCGCCGGCCAGACGTGTCAGACCCGACCGGACAACTCACGCCGCCGCCACCGACCAACCTAGCGCCGCCACGTGTCGCTCTCCGCCGCCAACAGCCGCCGGCCCGCGGAGCCCAAGTCGGGCCCCCGCGCGGCCCGATCCGCCCGCCGCCTCCTGCCTCGTTCGCCGCAGCCCTCTCCAGCGCTGGTGG
>NC_041392.1:28435464-28440330 GCF_002162155.2 Triticum dicoccoides | reverse complement strand
TCGGCTCCGGTGCCAGGCCGCCGCCGCCCGTCCACGGCCGGCCCCGGCCTCGCCTCCCCTCCGTCCGGCCGCCACCGCCATCGTCGCCGGCGAGCGCCCTCGCCCGATCAAGATCCGCGGTTGCTACAGTAACCCTAATCCGCGGGGTTATTTTTTTTGTTCCAAGTCCCTAGATTTTTGCTTCATATGCACATGTTCGAGGCCCCGTAACTTTGCATCCGTAGCTCCGATTTGGACATATAGTATACCAAATGTTCGTCTCGACGAGTACATCATTTTGTTCCATTGCATCATTTTCATTTGAGTTCATCTTGATGCCCAAAATGCTGTTAGAAGGAGGCTTCGTGAGTTAATTGTCAGATCTGCTAGTTCATCTTAGACTTTTGTCATTTTTGCCATGATTATTGTGTGCATGCTATGCCTGTGAGTCCTTCATATGTTTTGTTAAGGATTTTGTCTTCTTTCCAGAGGTGCAACCCATGCATTTTTAGGATGTGTGTGGTGACTTGTGCAAGCTTGCAAAGTGAGGCACCCGGTAAATCTATTTTCAGGGACTTAGTAGTTTTCACTAAGTCTGGGATTATTTAGTTCATGATGCCATATGTTCAGCTTGTTTCCTAGTGATCCGTGCCTCTTTTGAGGATGATCAGTAAAGGAGTTTTGTTAATCATGTTATGCTCTATCCATCCATGTCTTTGTTTGCAATTATGGAGCACCCTAGCTTGAGTCAATCGAGCTCTACTTTTGCTTCATGGTGAATCTGGGTAGATCGTCAACTCGTTTGCGATTTTGCCGATGTTATTGAAGTTGATCCGTGCATGCTATGCCATTGTTCTTGCCATGTCTAGTTTGTATTTTGTGCCTTCTTTATGGATGTATGCTTGCCTTGACATGACTTGCACCGTGGTGAGTGCATCGAGCTCGTTTACATGCCTTCGTGAGTTATATTTCAACATGTCTAAGTTTTCACCAAGTCTGAAAACTGATTGTGTTTTAGCTATGTTCGTGTGCCCGTTAGTATATTTTGTGAACCCTTTTGGCCCCAGGTCACTTTGGGTCTTTTGTTAAGCTTGTTGAGTAACTCCATGCCATGTTCTTACTTGTCTTAATCAGGTCATGTATCATGTTGTTTTGCTGCTTCGAAGAGGGCTTCGTGATCTGAAATTTCAGACAAGTGTTAATTTCACTAAGTCTGAAATCTGTTTTGCACTTGCGTTTTTGCCATGCTTGTTCGAACCTCGTAATGGGTGAATTGGCCGTGGCTCAGTGCTAGTCTTTTGTTAAGCATCTTGTGTGCATCCCTGCCATGTATTTTGTTGTCATGTTTGGTGGCTGTAGCATGTTCCTTTCATTGCATTTAGATGCCTACTTGCTGTAAATCGCAGACCGGTGTCATTTTTGAAACGCTTGCCATTTCCAAACCGTAACTCCGATTCCAATGATCTTTATATCGTTTTCAAGCGATTTCATCTCATCTTTCCAGTGGAACACTTGGGATTCCAAGTTGAGGCCAGGTTCATGCATTTCCTATCATATCTTGCAATTTGCATCCCGCATCGCATCCCGCATAGCATGTCATCTTTGCATTGTGTTGTTTGAGTTTGCACGTGGTTGATTGTATCTTTGTTGCTTGTTTGTCTTGTTTGGGTAGAGCCAGGAGACGAGTTCGCTACCGAGGAGCCCGTTGAGTTTGCTTGTGAGGATCCAGTCAACTCTGACAACTGTGCAGGCAAGATGATCATACCCTCGAAATCACTACTATCTTTGCTATGCTAGTTTGCTCGCTCTTTCCTATGCCAATGCTACGATGCCAACCTTTTGCTTGTCAGCCTCCCAATTGCCATGTCAAACCTCTAACCCACCTTGTCCTAGCAAATCGTTGATTGGCTATGTTACCGCTTTGCTCAGCCCTTCTTATAGCGTTGCTAGTTGCAGGTGAAGATTGGAAGCGTTCCTTGTTGGAACATTTATTTACTCGTTGGGATATCATTATATTGCTATGTTATCTTAATGCCTCTATATAATTGGTAAAGGGTGGAAGGCTCGGCCTCTCGCCTAGTGTTTTGTTCCACTCTTGCCGCCTTAGTTTCCGTCATATCGGTGTTATGTTCCCGGATTTTGCGTTCCTTGCGCGGTTGGGTTATAATGGGAACCCCTTGATATTTCTCCTTGATTAAAGCTTTTCCAGCAATGCCCAACATTGGTCTTACCATTTGCCACCTAGCCCTTTTCTTTCCCTTGGGTTCTGCAGACTCATGGGTCATCTTATTTTACCCCCCCCCCCCGGGCAGTGCTCCTCTGAGTGTTGGTCCCACCGAGCGATGTCCGGGGCTACCAGGGGCAACTCTGGGCTGGCCTACCCGACGTCTTGCTCATCTGAGTGTGCCCTGAGAAAGAGATATGTGCAGCTCCTATCAGGATTTGTCGGCACATTCGGGCGGTGTTGCTGGTCTTGTTTTAACCTGTCGAAGTGTCTTGAGTTACCGAGATACCGAGTCTGATCGGAACGTCTTGGGAGGAGGTCTATTCCTTCGTTGACCGTGAGAGCTTGTCATGGGCTAAGTTGGGACTCCCCTGCAGGGATTGAACTTTTGAAAGTCGTGCCCGCAGTTATGGGCAGATGGGAATTTGTTAATGTCTGGTTGTAGATAACTTGAATTAAACTTAATTAAAATGAATCAACTATGTGTGTTACCGTGATGGCCCCTTTCCGGCGGAGTCCAGGAAGTGGACACGGTGTTGGAGTTATGCTTGCGCAGGTTGTTCTTCTAGATTCTAGCTCGCGCTTTGCCTCCTCTTCTCGCTCTCTTTTGCGTATAAGATAGCCACCATATATGCTAGTCGCTTGCTGCAACTCCACATATATCTGCCTATCCTTCCTATAAGCTTAAATAGTTTTGATCGCCAGGGTGCGAGATTGCTGAGTCCCTTTGGCTCACAGATACTATAACTCTAGATGCAGGTCTAGATGTTTCCACTCTAGGTGTCGAGTACGAGCTCAAGTGGGAGTTCGACGAGGACTCTCAGCATTACTACGTGTCTTTTCCTGACGATCATTAGTGGTGCCCAGTTGGGGTTGATTCGGGGCCTTGTCGCATGTTGGGTTCTTTTCCATTTTGGCGCCGTAGTCGGGCCATGAGTGTTTGTATGATGGATGTTATTTATGTACTTTGATGTGACGTGGCGAGTGTAAGCCAACTATGTTCTCCCCTTTATTATTCATATTACATGGGATGTTGTGAAGATTGCCTAACTTGCGACATATGCCTTCAATGCGATTATGTCTCTAATTCGTGCCTCGACACGTGGGAGCTATAGTCGCATCGAGGGCGTTACATATAACATCGCTAGTACAGCTAGAACCGTAGCGCCCGACGGGTATCGGCACGGGCGGTGGACACCCAAAGAGAAGGAACCATCACAGGATCGCTCCTGTGAGATCCCTAAAGAACCTGCCAGATATTGTCGAACCTACCCTCCAACGCAACCATGTAGCGATGGATGTGCTCGTCCTCCTCGCTGACACGGTGACGTACCACCTCCGCGGTGTCCGGAATCCTCGGCACCGTCACTGGCCCACGCGACCGCCACCAAACAAGGATCGGGTCAACGACGGGCTGGCTCCTCACCAACCTACGCCCCATGGAAGGTAGGACCTCCCAATACCAGCCCGGCGGAGCCCAGTCCCGGACATGGCCCCTCTGATCAAGCTGGCCTCCTCCGCCGAGTCGACGATGAGGATGCGGGATAGGCATTGTCGACGGCGATGCGGGAATAATTGCTTGAACTAAAAAAATAAAGTAGTTCTATTAATTTACTTGCTAAAAATAAACTACTTCTATAGTAAAATAAAGTAGTTTTATTAAATCAACTAGTTCAACTACTACTAAGCACTTAATTACTATAAATAAAATAAAGTAGTACTTACTAAAAATAAACAACTTCTATATATAGTAAAATAAAGTAATTTTATTAAATCAACCAGTTCAACTACTAATTAAGCACTTACTATAAATAAAATAAAGTAGTACTTACTAAGAATAAGAAGAGGAAGAAGAAGGAAAAAAAGAAAGAAAGAAAAAAGAGAGGAGAAGAAGAAGGAATAGAGGAGAAGAAGAAAAAATAGAATAAGGAATAGATGAGATCTATTCTATTTTTTCTTCTTCTCTTTTTTTCCTTCTTTTTCTTCTTTGTTTTCCTCTTCATTTTCTTCTTCTTTTTCCTCTTCTTTTTCTTCTAAATATGAACATATACATAAAAGACTTTGATCATACACAATTTTAATATTAGTTTTAACTTAGTAAATTCTATGAACAAAAAAAATTCCACAAACATCTCATCTCGTCTCCATAAAACACATCTCATCTCATCTCATTTCATCGAAAAATAATTCTTTGCACAGTCGTTGCATATGAACATGCATACATTTACTTTTTTCTTAAATGTAACATATGAACATTTTCTTAAATGAGCATATGAACATACATATCACCAAAAAATAGACCTTTTTCTTTGCACATGTACATAAAAAAATCTATACACATCAATCCATCCATCCATCCATATATATAAATACATCAATCCACCCATATATATATATGAAAACAATTAAAGGAAAAAAATTCTATGAACCTAAAAAATTCTAGGAAGCAGGGGCAGGGCCGGCGACGGCAACGCGTAGGGGCAGGGGCAGTGGCGGCGGCAACTCGCAGGGCAGGGGCGACAGCGGTGGTAGCGCAGGGCAGGGGCGGCGACGGTGGCAGCACAGGGCAAAGGCTGCAGCGCGCAGCGGAGGCGCAGGGGGAACGGGAGTGGAGCTCACTGGGGGCGACGGCGGCAGCTCGCAGGGGCAGGGGCGGTGGTGGC
>NC_041392.1:28420489-28434923 GCF_002162155.2 Triticum dicoccoides | reverse complement strand
ACCAACCGGGACCAAAGGCATGCGCATGCCAAAGCCGCGGTGCGGTGGGATGTTTAGTCCCACCTCGCTAGCCGAGGAGCGGCAGGACCTGTTTATAAGCCCTGCCCCGCCATCTCCATTGAACTCCTCTGAATTGTAGGCCTCTGGGCCTAATCTCGCACTGCTATGCCCGTGGGCCTGCTGGGCCTTCTGCGGGCCTGAATCCTGGCCCATGGATGGGTTTCTAGTCATATTCAGGCCGTGGTGGCCCAGTAAGTGGCATTTTTTTAATTTTTTCCCAGTTTATTTTGTTTCTCCTTACAACAAAATACTTATTTATATTATTTTGTTTCTAATTACTTATTTATTTTATTTTATGATAATTCTTTCTACTATTAAAGTTTCTAACAAAAAAAGTTCTATATGAAAATTCTTTTTGCTTTGAATGATTTTGAGCAGAAAAACTTTGATAGTTTTAGTTGCATCAATTTTATAATGTTTTAATAATACTAGAGGTTGCTTATAATGTTTTGAACAGAAAATACGTTGATAATTTTAGTTTCATAAATTTTATTTATGCTATGAAAGTTTATTTTATTTTATTTTATTTTGTTTCTACATATATATTTTATTACAGTTTATTTTATTCTATTTATAATTACTTATTTATTTTATTTGTTATTTTACTGATTATTTTGGGTTATAAGACCCTGAAATTGAAAAGCACTACAAATGAACTCTGAAAAGGTTGAAAATTGACATGGTATCATCATTTCACCCACATAGCATGTGCAAGAAAGTAGAGAGGGTTACGGCAAAAACTAGATGCACATCGTGTACAAAACGGACAATCCCTTTCGAAGTATCAGGGTTTCATCTCGTCTCTTACAAAGGGATTTCATTTTTTTAGAACTTATTTGAACTCCATAGTTTTTCTGTTTTCAAAATGCACCATTCAAAGTCACATCATCAATTTTCAACCCTTTCTGACTTCATTTGTTATTTTGTATGCATTTACTAATTATTTTGAGCTATAAGACCCTGAAATTGAAAAGCACTACAAATAAACTCTGAAAAGGTTGAAAGTTGACATGGTATCATCATTTCACCCACATAGCATGTGCAAGAAAGTAGAGAGGGTTACGGCAAAAACTGGATGCACTTCGTGTACAAAACGGACAATCTCTTTCGAAGTATCTGGATTTCATACGGAAACTCGTCTGTTACAACATGCATTTCAAATGAACTACGAAAAGGTTGAAAGTTGGCATGGTATCATCATAATAGTTGTGGAGAGAAAGTCTTCACTTTTTTTCGCTTGTGTGCTTTACTTATTGCACCATAACCATGGATAATCTTCATCGTTTATCAGGATGCTTGGGTCAGCCTTGACTTTGAAGGGAAGAATTTCATTAAACTTTTCATAATCTTCAGACATGTCTATCTTGCCCTCCACTCCCATGATGTCCCTTTTTCCTGAAGAAACTATGTGGCGCTTTGGCTCGTCGTATGATGTATTCGCTTCCTTATCTTTTCTTTTTCTCGGTTTGGTAGACATGTCCTTCACATAGATTACCTGTGCCACATCATTGGCTAGGACAAACGGTTCGTCGGTGTACCCAAGATTGTTCAGATCCACTATTGTCATTCCGTACTATGGGTCTACATGTACCCCGCCTCCTGACAGATTGACCCATTTGCACTTAAACAAAGGGACCTTAAAATCATGTCCGTAGTCAAGTTCCCATATGTCCATTATGTAACCATAATATGTGTCCTTTCCCCTCTCGGTTGCTGCATCAAAGCGAACACCGCTGTTTTGGTTGGTGCTCTTTTGATCTTGAGCGATCGTGTAAATTGTATTCCCATTTATCTCGTATCCTTTGTAAGTCAATACAGTCGAAGATGGTCCCTTGGACAACGAGTACAGCTCATCACAAACAGTGTTGTCACCTCTGAGACGTGTTTCCAACCAACTGCTGAAAGTCATGATGTGTTCACATGTAATCCAGTTGTCACACTGCTCCGGGTGTTTGGAGAGCAGACTGTTCTTGTGTTCATCGACATACGGGGTCACCAAGGTAGAGTTCTATAGAACTGTGTAGTGTGCTTGAGACCAAGAACGCCCGTCCCTGCATATTATTGAGTCTGCTCCTAGCGTGCCTTTAGGGAGACCTATCTTCTTAAGTCCAGGAATGAAGTCAACACAAAACCCAATGACATCCTTTGTTTGATGGCCCATGGAGATTCTTCCTTCTGGCCTAGCCCAGTTATGGACATATTTCTTTAGGACTCCCATGAACCTCTCAAAGGGGAACATATTGTGTAGAAATACGGGGCCCAAAATGACAATCTCGTCGACTAGATGAACTAGGACGTGCGTCATGATCTTGAAGAAGGATGGTGGGAACACCAACTCGAAACTGACAAGACATTGCGCCACATCACTCCTTAGCCCTGGTATGATATCTGGATTGATCACCTTCTGAGAGATTGCCTTGAGGAATGCACATAGCTTCACAATGGCTAGTCGGACGTTTTCCGGTAGAAGCCCCCTCAATGCAACAGGAAGCAGTTGGGTCATAATCACGTGGAAGTCATGATACTTTAGGTTCTGGAACTTTTTCTCTGGAATATTTATTATTCCCTTTATATTCGATGAGAAGCCAGTCGGGACCTTCATACTGAGCAGGCATTCAAAAAAAGATTTCCTTCTCTTCTTTGGTAAGAGCGTAGCTCGCAGGACCTTCATACTGCTTTGGAGGCATGCCGTCTTTTTCATGCAAACGTTGCAGGTCCTCTCGTGCCTCAGGTGTATCTTTTGTCTTCCCATACACGCCCAAGAAGCCTAACAGGTTCACGCAAAGGTTCTTCGTCACGTGCATCACGTCGACTGAAGAGTGTACCTCTAGCTCTTTCAAGTAGGGTACGTCCCAAAATATAGATTTCTTCTTCCACATGGGTGCGTCCCTCAGTGTCATTCGGAACAGCTAGTCCGCTGAGACCCTTTCCAAATATTACGTGTAAATCAGAGACCATATCAAGTACGTGATCACCGGTACGCATGGCGGGCTTCTTCCGATGATATGCCTCTCCTTTGAAATGCTTGCCTTTCTTTCGACATTGATGGTTGGTCGGGAGAAATTGATGATGGCCCAGGTACACATTCTTCCTGCATCTGCCCAGGTATATACTTTCAGTGTCAGCTAAACAGTGTGTGCATGCATGGTATCCCTTGTTTGTCTATCCTGAAAGGTTACTGAGAGCGGGCCAATCATTGATGGTTACAAAAAGCAACCCATGCAGGTTAAATTCCACCTTTTTGTGCTCATCCCACGCACGTACTCCATTTCCATTCCACAGCTGTAAAAGTTCTTCAACTAATGGCCTTAGGTACACATCAATGTCGTTGTCGGGTTGCTTAGGGCCTTGGATGAGAATTGGCATCATAATGAACTTCTGCTTCATGCACATCCAAGGAGGAAGGTTATACATACATAGAGTCACGGGCCAGGTGCTGTGATTGCTGCTCTGCTCCCCGAAAGGATTAATGCTATCCGCTCTTAAACCAAACCATACGTTCCTTGGGTCACCTGCAAACTGAGCCCAGTACTTTCTCTCGATTTTCTCCACTGCGACCCGTCAGCGGGTGCTCTCAACTTCCCGTCTTTCTTACGGTCCTCACTGTGCCATCGCATAAACTTGGCATGCTCTTTGTTTCTGAACAGTTGTTTCAACCGTGGTATTATATGAGCATACCACATCACTTTCGCAGGAATCCTCTTCCTGCAGCGCTCGCCCTCAACATCACCAGGGTCATCTCGTATGATCTTATACCGCAATGCACCGCATACCGGGCATGCGTTCAAATCCGTGTACGCACCGCAGTAGAGGATGCATTCATTAGGGCATGCATGTATCTTCTCCACCTCCAATCCTAGATGGCATACGACCTTCTTTGTTGCGTACGTACTGTTAGGCAATTCGTTATCCTTTGGAAGCTTCTTCTTCAATATTTCCAGTAGCTTCTCAAATCCTTTGTCAGGCACAGCATTCTCTGCCTTCCACTGCATCAATTCCAGTACGGTACTGAGCTTTGTGTTGCCATCTTCGCAATTGGGGTACAACCCTTTTTGTGATCCTCTAACATGCGATCGATCTTCAGCTTCTCCTTTTCACTTTTGCACTTTTCCCTTGCATCAACAATGACCTGGCGGAGATCATAATCGGGCACATCGTCTGGTTCCTCTTGATCTTCAGCTTCCCCCGTCGCAGCATCACTATATTCAGGGGCACATAGTTGTCATCGTCCTCTTCTTCTTCGTTGTCTTCCATCATAACCCCTATTTCTCCGTGCATCGTCCAAACATTATAGTGTGACATGAAACCTTTATACATCGGTGGGTGCGAAGGATTTTCTTGTCAGAGTAAGACCTCGTATTTCCACAATCAGGGCATGGACAACACATAAAACCATTCTGCTTGTTTGCCTCAGCCACTTCCAGAAATTTACGCACGCCCTTAATGTACTCGAAGGTGTGTCTGTCACCGTACATCCATTGCCGATTCATCTGCGTGCATTATATATAATTATGTGTGTCAAAAGTAAGAAAATTAGACAAGTATCTATCTAAAGTAAGTTTTTTTTCTTTCAGAAAGAAGATAAGGACAAGAGGCTCACCACGGTGGTGCCAGCGACGAGATCGGCGCGGGCGATCGATGGCGGTGAAGACAAGGACGGGGCATGACGGGCCGCCAAACCTAGACAAATCTCGAAAAAAATGGAGCTCCGAGGTCGAGCTTCGAGAGGAGAAAGCTTAACTAATGTGGCTCGGGCATTTCATCGAACACCTCACATGCATAAGAGGTGAGCTAGAGCACCCAAATGCCCTTCCTCGCCGGCCAGCAAAAAACAGAGCACTGTGGAGTGCTCTGCTCATCAGCGATGGGTATATATAGGAAACTCATTGGTCCCGGTTCTTGGCTGGAACCGGGACTAAAGCCCAGCCTTCTCTGCCGGTTCGAGCCAAGAACCGGGACCTATGTTTGTGGGCCAGGAGTGAGGCCCATTAGTCTCGGTTCGTGCCAAGAACCGGGACAAATGGACCCAGACGAACCAGGACCAATGCCCATGAGGCCACGGTCGGCCCCCTGGGCTCACGAACCGGGACGAATGCATCCATTGGTCCCGGTTCATGGAAGAATCGGGACTAATGGGCTGACCAGACCTGAACAAAAAAAGCCCCTTTTTCTACTAGTGCCCACTGACTATCAGCAACGAGATAAATTATACCTGCCTCAAGGAGCTTTAGTATTTCTTTTCTTACCACTTCTTTCATCTTAGGATTCAGCCGTCGTTGGTGATCAATAACTGGTTTGGCGTCTTTCTCTAAGTTTATTTTGTGTTGACATAGAGTGGGACTAATGCCCTTAAGATCATCAAGAGTATATCCAATAGCAGCACGATGCTTCTTCAGAGTTTTCAATATTTTTTCTTCCTCCTTCTCTGAAAAGGTTAGCACTAATAATAACAGGATATATCTTCTTTTCATCAAGGTAAGCATATTTAAGAGTATCAGGCAATGGTTTAAGCTCAAACATGGGATCACCCTTGGGTGGAGGAGGATCCCCTAGGATTTCACCAGGCAAATTGTGTTTCCGAATGGGTCCTTGTTTAAAGAATAATTCATCTATTTCCCTTCTTTCATTCATAAACATATCATTCTCATGGTCTAGCAAATATTGTTCTAAAGGATCATTAGGAGGCACAACAATAGAAGCAAGACCAATAATTCCATCTTTACTAGGCAATTCTTCATCACGGGGTTGTCTACGAAATTTAGAAAAATTAAACTCACGGGACATATCATCCAAACCAATAGTAACAACATCCTTCTTGCAATCTACCTTAGCATTAACAGTATTCAAGAAGGGTCTACCAAATATAATGGGACAAAAGCTATCTTGAGGGGAACCAAGAACAAGGAAATCAGCAGGATATTTAGCCTTCCCACACAAGACTTCAATGTCTCTAACAATCCCAATTAGTGAAATAGTATCTCTATTAGCAAGCTTAATGGTAACATCGATATCTTCTATCTCAGCTGGTGCAATATCATGCATAATTTCTTTGTATAAGGAAATAGGTATTGCACTAGCACTAGCACCCATATCACACAAGCCATGATAACAATGATCTCCTATTTTAACAGAAATAATAGGCATGCCTACCACAGGTCTATGTTTACCTTTAGCACTAGGTTTAGCAATTCTAGCAGTCTCATCACAAAAGTAAATAACATGCCCATCAATATTATCAGCCAAAAGATCTTTAATAATAGAAATATTAGGTTCAACTTTAACTTGCTCAGGGGGTGCATAAGTTCTAATATTACTTTTACGAACCATAGTTGAAGCTTTAGCATGATCCTTTATTCTAACAGGGAAAGGTGGTTTCTCAACATAAGCAGTCAGAACAATAGGATCATTATAAGTGATAGTATTTTCTTCAACTTTAATAGGTTCAACTACTTTTACTTCTATGGGAGGATGATATTTAAACCACTTCTCCTTAGGGAGATCAACATGAGTAGCAAAGGATTCACAGCAAGAAGCTACTATCTCAGAGTCAAGTCCATATTTAGTGCTAAATTTACGGAAAACATCGGTATCCATAAAAGATTTAACACAATCAAACTTAGGTGTTATACCTGACTCCTTACCTTCATCGAGATCCCAATCTTCAGAGTTGCATTTAATTCTCTCAAATAAATTCCATTTGAATTCAATAGTCTTCATCATAAAGGAATCAGTACAAGAAGTATCGAGCATGGACCTATTGTTGTTAGAAAGCCGAGCATAAAATTTTTGAATAATCATTTCTCTTGAGAGCTCATGATTGGGGCATGAATATAACACTGACTTAAGCCTCCCCCAAGCTTGAGCGATGCTTTCTTCTTCGCGAGGACAAAAAATATATATATAATTACGATCACGATGAACAAGATGCACAGGATAATACTTCTGGTGAAATTCCAATTTCAATCGCTTATAGTCCCATGATCTCATATCATCACATAGCCTATACCATGTCAATGCATCTCCCTTCAAAGATAAAGGGAAGACCTTCTTCTTGATAACATCATCGGGCATACCTGCAAGTCTAAATAATCCACAAACTTCATCCACATAGATTAAGTGCAAATCGGGATGCAATGTTCCATCTCCTGCAAAAGGATTAGCTAGCAGTTTCTCTATCATACACGAAGGAATTTCAAAGTAAACATTTTCAGTAGGTTCAGTAGGTTGAGGGGTAACTAATTATGGTTCCGGACGAGGTGAAGATAACCCGAACAAACCCCTCAAAGGATTATGTTCCATAGTAACAAGTCACAGTAAATTTCAGCACACTATATAAATTTTTACTTACCAAATTCCACCTACCAAAGGTGCTTCACTCCCCGACAATGGTGCCAGAAAAGAGTCTTGATGACCCACAAGTATAGGTGATCTATCGTAGCCTTTTCAATAAGTAAGAGTGTCGAACCCAACGAGGAGCAGAAGGAAATAATAAGCAGTTTTTAGTAAGGTATTCTCTGCAAGCACTGAAATTATCGGTAACAAATAGTTTTGTGATAAGGTAATTTGTATCGAGTAGCAAGTAATAAAAGTAAATAAGGTGCAGCAACATGTCCCAATCCTTTTGTAGCAAAGGACAAGCCTGGAGAAACTCTTATATGAAGGAAAGCGCTCCCGAGGACGCATGGGAATTATCGTCAAGCTAGTTTTCATCACGATCATATGATTCACGTTTGATACTTTGATAATTTGATATATGGGTGAACCGGTGCTTGGGTGCTGTCCTTACTTGGACAAGCATCCCACTTATGATTAACCCCCATTGCAAGCATCTGCAACTACAACAGAAGTATTAAGGTAAACCTAACCATAGCATGAAACATATGGATCCAAATCAGCCCCTTACGAAGCAACGCATAAACTAGGGTTTAAGCTTCTGTCACTCTAGCAACCCATCATCTACTTATTACTTCCCAATGCCTCCCTCTAGGCCCAAACAATGGTGAAGTGTCATGTAGTCGACGTTCACATGACACCACTAGAGGGATGACAACATACATCTCATCAAAGTATCGAACGAATACCAAATTCACATGACTACTAATA
The DNA here is from genome assembly GCF_002162155.2 of Triticum dicoccoides. NCBI lineage: Eukaryota > Viridiplantae > Streptophyta > Magnoliopsida > Poales > Poaceae > Triticum > Triticum dicoccoides. The sequence continues at coordinate 28,426,760 of NC_041392.1, read as the reverse complement.
GCAAGACTTCTCCCATGTCCTCAGGAACAAATGTAACTAATCACAAAGCATATTCATGTTCATAATAAGAGGGGTATTAATGTGCATAATGGGTCTGAACATATGATCTTCCACCAAGTAAACCAACTAGCATCAACTACAAGGAGTAATCAACACTACTAGCAACCCACAGGTATCAATCTGAGGTTTGGATACAAAGATTGGATACAAGAGATGAACTAGGATTTGAGATGAGATGTTGCTGGTGAATATGTTGATGGAGATTGACCCCCTCCCGATGAGAGGATCGTTGGTGATGACAATGGTGATGATTTCCCCCTCCCGGAGGGAACTGTCCCCGGCAGAACAGCTCTGCCAGAGCCCTAGATTGGTTCTGCCAAGGTTCCGCCTCGTGGCGGCGGAGTCCCGTCCCGAAAGCTTGCTTATGATTTTTTTTCTCGGACAAAAGACCTCATATAGCAGAAGATGGGCATCGGAGGGCCATCAGGGAGCCCACGAGGCAGGGGGCGCGCCCAGGGGGTAGGGCGCGCCCTCTACCCTTGTGGCCAGGGTGTGGCCCCCCTCTGGTACTTCTTGCGCCCAATATTTTTTATATAGTCTGAAAAGTGCTCCCGTGGAGTTTCAGGACTTTTGGAGATGTGCAGAATAGGTCTCTAATATTTGCTCCTTTTCCAGCCCAGAATTCCGGCTGCCGGCATTCCTCCTCTTCATGTAAACCTTGTAAAATAAGAGAGAATATGCATAAGTATTGTGACATAATGTGTAATAACAGCCTATAATGCAATAAATATCGATATAAAAGCATGATGCAAAATGGACGTATTAGGCCCATCTAGGCCCATTAGTTCCCCCGAGGGGTTCGGTAACCCTCCGGCACTCCGGTTTTATCCGAAACCACCCGGAACACTTCCGGTGTCCGAATATAGCCGTCCAATATATCAATCTTTATGTCTCGACCATTTCGAGACACCTCGTCATGTCCGTGATCACATCCAGGATTCCAAATTAACTACCTTCGGTACATCAGAACACACAAACTAATAATACTGATCGTCATCGAACGTTAAGCGTGTGGACCCTATGGGTTCGAGAACTATGTAGACATGACCGAGACTCATCTCCGGTCAATAACCAATAGCGGAACCTTGATGCTCATATTGGTTCCTACATATTCTACGAAGATCTTTATCGGTCAAACCGCATAACAACATACGTTGTTCCCTTTGTCATCGGTATGTTACTTACCCGAGATTCGATCGTCGGTATTTCAATACCTAGTTCAATCTCATTACCGGCAAGTCTCTTTGCTCGTTCTGTAATGCTACATCATGTAACTAACTCATTAGTTACATTGCTTGCAAGGCTTATAGTGATGTGCATTACCGAGAGGGCCCAGAGATACCTCTCCGATACACGAAGTGACAAATCCTAATCTTGATCTATGCCAACTCAACAAACACCATCGGAGACACCTGTAGAGCATCTTTATAGTCACCCAGTTATGTTGTGACGTTTGATAGCACACTAAGTGTTCCTCCGGTATTCGGGAGTTGCATAATCTCATAGTCATAGGAACATGTATAAGTTATGGAGAAAGCAATAGCAACAAACTAAACGATCATCGTGCTAAGATAATGGATGGGTCAAGTCGATCACATCATTCTCTAATGATGTGATCCCGTTTATCAAATGAAAACTCTTTGTCCATGGCTAGGAAACTTAACCATCTTTGATCAACGAGCTAGTCAAGTAGAGGCATACTAGTGACACTCTGTTTGTCTATGTATTCACACATGTAGTAAGTTTTCGGTTAATACAATTCTAACATGAATAATAAACATTTATCATGATATAAGGAAATATAAATAACAACTTTATTATTGCTCTAGGGCATATTTTTACAGGTGGTACTTTGCAGTGGGAGTTGAGTGGTGTGGGTTCGCGACCCTTGAGACTCGACCGGGACAGTGGAGGCTCGACGCGGTAATAGCGACGAGGCATGTGGTTTGCATGGGACATGAAGACAGGCCAGGGCTCTGGTGGTCATACATGTGGTGAGACAACTACGAATTTGATCGGGATGACTACAAGGAACGGTGAAATTCTTTCAAGTTTCAGACAAACGGTCAAGAAAGGAGCGGTGATGTTGAGTTCAGGTAACTCTTATGTGTGACACCCAATATGTGAGTTGTTCACTTTCACGCAAGTCAGTGATCAGTGCGCAATGGCGTTGCATGGATACTCTGGAAGTTGGGAGCACAAACTAGAGTAACAAGGAACTTAATTTTGCTCGAGTGTTGACTGTGGTCAAGAAAAGAAGGGACTATAAATTGCAGGTGGAGTCACATGGAGTCTTTGGAGTAGCAGCGGTACTCACGCGATAAACTCAAGTCCAATGTACATGGAAGTTTGACGCATGAACAAATTCAAGGTGGTGGAGAATTAATATTCGTCAAGGTGGAGTTTGTTAGAGTTATGTTGAATATTGTATACAAGGTAGGTTACAGTTGGACTCTGAGTAGTATTGTGTTTAGATGGATATGGAGTCGTGTCCTAGTAGTATCCTATGCCTCTTATAGTAGGGGTAGACACATGATGTAACCTATGCCAACATAATAGTACAGGCATGCGGGGGAGCCGATGACGTGTGCCGGTGCCCGGACGGCCGGTGTGCCATATTATAGCGGTGTTATAGGAAGGAGCGCCCGTAGTTAGACCCCGGGATGTAGCCATATCAGTAAACCTCGTTAACAAATTTGATGTCGTGTTTGTGTGATTGCTTGGTCTTTATAGATTATGAACGATATGCCTGGGATTGAATTCTAACAGGATCGGATCGCCCATCCGCTTAGAGCACTGGTCTCCTTCTGAGATCGTGTGCAGACTGTACACACGTTAAATATTCGGGTATGGATCTGGGAGAGCTTGACCCGCCAAACCTCACCTGACCCGACTGCTAGGTTGATGCGGATTTGAAAATGATTCATAGTTTTGAAAAGAAATAGCAGGGTCGGCCCAAGCGTTTATTGATCTGAAAAAGTTCATTAATTTTGAAAAAAAATCGCAGGCTTTGTAAAAAATTGAAAAGAGTTTGTGGATTTGAAAACAAAATTCATGAATTTAATAAAATGTTCATGAATTGAAGGAAAAGTTCATGAATTTTTCAGAAGAAAAGAAAATTGAGAAAAACAAAAGAAGAACCGGACAAACGAAAACTTGAAAAAAAAAATAGGCTCTAGTTGGTTAGTGTTATATTTGAAGAAGAAAAAGAAGGTAATCTTTATCTTTATCTTTACCTAATATTAAAAGATGAAGGCTTTCATAGTTCTTCATAAGTCATCCTTTTATATCCATTGATCTTGTGTTAATGTGAAAAATTAATGGCTGAGATTCAAAAATAGATCTATGTAATAGTTTGGAAAGAACCTTCTCAATATGAGAAGAAAACCGAAAACAAAATCTGAACGCCACGTCCAAAACCTCGATCCGTTCCGGACGATCTCGACCAGGAGCCTAGCACCGAACTGCACGGAACGTCACGTCCAAAAATCGATTCGTTTCATAAAAAGACAGATGCTAATCAATCCCTGAAAAATAGGAAACTGCATTGCCTCTAAACGCAAATAATCACGTCAAGGACCACACATGATCGCTCATGAAGTTCAAGGAAGCCTTTGGTCCGCTGCAATCATTTTCTTCAAAAAACATCTAAAGGAAAAGGACAGGCTTGGCGCGAGCGTCCCTGCTCTTCGCCACGAAGGGCCGGTTCCGAGCAGCCGAGCGACGTCGCCGTGAGGACCAGGGAGGAGCGCCCTGACGGACCGGAAAGCTGCTGCTGTGAAGCGCAGTTACGGGCCGGGCAGGATCACCGCCGTAGATCGAGGAGGACCGCCGCCCAGACCAAGCTCCTCACGCCGCCGCACATCACGAGGTGAACCACACTTCCTGGACCGAGCTCCTCACGCGGCCGCAGATGAAGGAGGATCGCCGCCCCGACCAAGCTCCTTGCTTTCGCCACCCGGACACGCCCGCCTCTCTGAAAACATGTTTTAGAGCCTATGCATGCGGGTACTCCTTATCCAACCACTCATTCCTGCATCACGATTTGTGCAAATAATTTTCTCTTTTTTGTTTCTTTCATATAGAACATGTATTTGCACTTCAACTTTGCAGCACAACAAAGCTTTCTATGTAGAATATGGGATAAAACTTACAGATTTTTTGGTCCAACATAAATATACAAAATGAGATTTGTTTGATTAAAAAATCTTATTTTTCATATTTATGTCGGACAAAAAAATCTAAAAGTTTTATCTCACATTCTAGTTACAAAGTTATGTTGTACCGCAAAGTTTGAAGTTCAAGACATGTTTTATATGAGAGGAACAAAAAAGAGAAAATTCCATGTAATAAGATAGTTGTGTAACACAGATCTCAAAGCAACATTGGAGTGCTAGGATAGTAAGGCCCGGGTGCATAAGCTCACAAAATCTGCATTCCCCGCCTCTCCCCAACGCCGGCACGCTAGCCACCATGTGAGTGAGGCAACCCTACCCCAATTCCATCTCCTCCCACCGGCAAACCCGGTATCCTCGTCGCCGGCTGTTTGTGTGGTTCTTGGTGGAGCGTCACCGCTGGTTCTTATAGCATATATACAAATAGTGGATTATATTGGATTGGATTGACTGATAATGCAAAGAATTGACCTTACCGTGGATGCTTTTGAATTTCAGTGACAAGTAGCATGGAAATTGACATGTACTGATATTGCTAGGAATTGACCTGTACTGGTTCTTATAGCATATGTGTGCATCCAGTTCATTATTTGGATTGACTGGTAGTTAATTGCCTAATATATCCAGTGTTCAGTGCTACAAATTTGTTCAGCTGTACCTTGCTACAAATTTGTTCTGTAGCTGTTCGATTTTTCATTTGTAGAATTTGAAGGATCAAAATTTATATGTTAATGCTACACATTTTCAATGTTCCGTGCTACAAATTTGTCCAGTTTGTGCTTTTCTGTAGTTGTTGTTTCTGGTGTCATTTCGTTGTTGTTTCTGGCGTCCGGTCTCTCGACGGGATCAACCGTGCTCTCATTGCCCTGCTCCCGAAGAAGGATGGTGTGCCGAGCCCCGGCGATTTCCGTCCCGTTTCGCTTCAGAACGGTGATGTGAAAATCCTCTGCCGGGGGCTGACCTCTCGGCTTCAATCGCAGATCGGAGCCATCATCGATGATGACCAGACAGGGTTCCTGTCTGGGCGCAGCATCTCGTAGAACTTTGTGTATGCGGCTGAGTTGGTGCGGTGTTGCCACTGGCGGGGGGCTCCCACGCTTGTCTTCAAGCTGGATTTCGCCAAGGCGTTCGACTCCATCGCCTGGCCGAGCCTTCGCCGAATCATGGAGGTCCGGGGGTTCCCGGCTCTCTGGTGTGACTGGATGGACATCATCCTCCGTTCCACTAAGGCCGCGGTCCTTCTCAACGGCGTGTCGGGGCGCTGGTTCGCGGTCCGGAACGGGCTGCGCCAGGGGGATCCCATCTCCCCTTACCTGTTCCTCCTGGTCGCGGACGTCCTCTAGCGCATGATCAGGAGCGACGGGGCTCTCTGCCACCCTCTGGTGGGTGGGGCGCCGGCGGTGGTCCTCCAGTATGCGGATGACACGCTGATCATCATGCGTGCTGATTCCGCGGCCGCTGCGCGGCTTCGGGTCATCCTCGACCTCTTCGCGGCGGCTACCGGCCTCATCATAAACTTCTCCAAGAGCACGCTTGTACCGATGAACGTCGAGCGCGGGTCCTCGACTCTGTCCTGGCGTCCTTCGAGTGCACTGTGGGGGCCTTCCCCCAATCGTACCTTGGCCTGCCTCTCTCGTCCGACAAGCTCAAGCTCGACGACTTCGCCCCCATGCTCGCTAAGGTAGACCGTTACCTGGCTGGGTGGCGAGCGCGGCTGCTCTCGCCGGCTGGCAAGTTGGTGTTGATCAACGTCGTCATCGACTCCATCCCCACTTACGCCATGGCGGCCATGCGCCTTCCGCGGGCGGTTCTGGATCGCCTGGATGCGCTGCGCCGGGCGTTTCTCTGGAACGTGGCGGACCGGGCCTCGGTAGCTCAGTGCCTGGTCGCCTGGGAGCGTGTCTGCCGCTCCAAGGCCGAGGGAGGACTCGGCGTCCGGTCTCTCCGGGATCAGAACGACTGCCTCCTGCTCAAGCTGCTTCACAGGCTGCACTCCCGGGCGCCGTCTCGGTGGGCCTATTGGGTCTGGGGCCTAA
>NC_041392.1:28419138-28420119 GCF_002162155.2 Triticum dicoccoides | reverse complement strand
TCGAGCTGTTGCCGACCTACCGGGCCCTTACAAGGGTGGAAGTGGGGGAGGCGGACGGACGTCGTTCTGGCATGATCGGTGGCTTCCGTGCGGGGCGCTCATCGTGGCCTTCCCCGCCTTGTTCTCGCATGCACTTCGCCGGGAGGTGTCGGTTTGGGAGGCCCGCCACAGCGGCGTCCGTGCCCTTCTCGTTCCCCGGCTCACCCCCTTGGCGGTGCGTGAGTGCGCCTCCGTGCAGCGTCTCATGGAGGAGGTGCCGCCCCTGGATGGTCCTGACTCCAGGGTGGCTGTCCTTTGCTCGGGACCGAAGGGGAAACTCCCGTCGCGGGGGGTTTACACCCTTGCCCGCTTCGGGGGGACCACGTGGTCGCCGGCGCCCTTCCTTTGGTCGTCCCGGGCTCCATCGCGCGTTGCGTTCTTCGGTTGGCTACTGTCCCTGGCTCGCATCCATACGAGGGATGTGCTCCTGCGGAAAACCATCCTGGCGGTGGTGGAGGCTGGGTGTCCCTGCTGCTCGGCCGCGCTTGAAACTGCAAACCACCTCATCTTCGGGTGCCCCTTTGCGGCGCAGTTCTGGCAATGCCTCGGCATATCGACGGATGGGAGAACGGTGGAGTCCATCCACTGCCTAGATGCGTCTCCCGCTGTGGGGGGGCGTCGCCCGCTGCCTTCATCCTCCTCTGTTGCTGGAGGCTCTGGAAACGTTGGAATGCGGTCGTCTTCCGCAATGACCGGCAGTCCCTTGCAGTCACCCTCAAAGCCTGCCGTGACGATGCCGTTCTCTGGCGGGCGAGGCTGCCCCCCGGTGACCGGGCTCATATTGATGTGTGGCTAGCTGCTCTTAGGGGTTGAGTGGTTGTGTGGTTTTGACCACCACCACCACCCCCCCCCCTCCCTCCTTCACTTTGTACATCTATGCATCTCTGTACTCAGGGCCGTGGTCCTTTTTTGGGTAATATATTCAGGTGGTGGAGGGGCCCC
>NC_041392.1:28414990-28418925 GCF_002162155.2 Triticum dicoccoides | reverse complement strand
AAAAAAAAAACAAATTTGTTGAAGTGCCATGTGGATGTGTTTCTATGCTTGTGCTTTTCTTTAGCTGTTGTGGCTTGTCTTCAGTTGGGCCAATGTAAACTGGATCGCATTGTAAAAGCATTGGATCTGCATTAGAGGGCAGATGAGAGGGTGCTGCAGAGGCAAGTCACTAGATCGCAGTCCTGTGCCGCCAGCCTACCGCGATCGACGCGCCCCATCCCAGTGTGCCTGTCGGCCAGCCGTCGCGATCGTCCTCATCACACCACGTCACTCTGCGCTCGCCAGCCATCCCGATCGTCCTACATGCATGAGGTTGGTGGATTTTTGGATTACATGCTTTTCAATCAGCAATGATGAGCAGGCATTTAGCACGTTGAAGAGCAGGCGGTTTGTATCTCATAACTGCACTTGCAATGGGACCTAGAAGTAGTGGCAGAGGTACAATTTTTTTTCATAATTGTGTAAGTCTAACACAAGAGCGTATTGCTAGTTGAACCATGTCTACGTCCAATTGTTCAATTGTTCAGAGTGTCTATTAATTTCTTTGTCTAATCTATGGATGTTTATTGGCTGTTATAAATAATTGGAATGACAGTTTCCAACATATCTGAGCAAAGATTTGCTAGCACTTCAAAGGAAAATTTGCCTCAATTCATACTTTCCTGTGGTTTTGTGACGAAAGCTTTGTACTCAATAGAGAAGCACATGCAAGCATTTGGCATACCTTCTACCACTACTAGGAAAAGGTCTACTAGTGGCGCACCTGTTTTGCCTACTAATGGCGTGCTATTAGTGGCGCACCTGTAGTGCGCCATTAGTATAGCTCACGGTGCGCCATTAGTATACCTCCCAGGGGGCCATATTTACCCATGTGCTTTGGCATACTAATGACGCACTGGTGGATGATGCGCCATTAGTGTGCTCTGGCTACTAGTGGCGCACTATGTGGTGGTGCGCCACTAGTATGAATATTAGGGATTTTTTTTCTTTTCTGATATTTTCACAGGTTACAAAATATATTATTGGACAGAATATAGCTAGCACCACACAGCAACAGCAGATTCATCGAATACAATAGAAGATTGGTCTCCAAATACAATTCATCATATGAGTCTCCGAATTCAAAAGACCGAACAAAGATAGAACATTACAAGTCTCGAGACCGCGAGTAGCGAGTTTGTCGGAAGTAATACTAATCCTAACAAGTCCTACTAATCATCATCATACAACTTCTACTCGTTATTAATAACAAGTCATACAATCATCATCTTGATAGTCATCGAACCAACCCTACTTAATTGTTCTTAGCACATGATCATCAGTATTAGGCAGGACCTAAATACCCTATTTAAGGTAAAATAGCATAAAACAATATAGACCCTGACTCTCCATTATGGAGAATGAAGATCATCCTGTCTCCAATTCTTGCGCTTCGCTTCTTTTTGCTTCTAAGAACCTCCTTACGACTGTCCATACATTTTTCCATCCTTTGATTTTCATGTCTCCACTTCTTTTAGAAATCTCGTATGGACAGTTGAGATTCGTAGGATGACCTGGCTGTATGTTCAAAACATTAAGACTACCTTTCTGATACATCAAATAAGGCACGCAATTCTCTGGAATTATCTGTTGAAAAATATAGTAATAACTTCATATTTAGCAATGATGTACCAGTTTTAGAAGTATGCAAAACATGCACGGATGTCGTAATAGTAAAAAATCTTACCAGGGTATCTCCATGGTAGTTACCGTAGTTGAACACATGCACTAGTGGCATGTATTGACCATAATGTTGAGGAGTTTGATTGTAGATATTGTAATTCTCAATGTCAGTACAAAATCCGACCAGATGATTTTTCTCCTTGTAAGTTGTTAATTCGGAGCCATCGGTGTAGTGGGTTTTGTCTACCATCTCCCATGCATTCTTTGAACAATAAAAATAAGCTGTCAATGGAAATAAGTTGTCAACTATTTTGAAATAAACAATATAAATTAGTTAATAATTAACTATGTTTGAGAAACTCACATAGCGGTAGAACTGGAGGCGTATCAACAAGGACCCAAATGTCCATATTGTCTTGGTCGATGTCAGGATCACCAAGATCCATGGTGACAAGCATACCCTCATCAAAACCATACATCTTGCAAAATGCTTCCCAATTTTTGCAACCAAAATGGGGTACGCTCCCAGAATTATACAGATTTACTTCGAAATCCACATCGTGATGAGTCCTTAGGTGAATTTTCTTTGTTTCGGAAATTTCATGGTCTTGAAAATCCATCCTCTCCAAGACATAGCGTCTTGCATGGCATGGGATAAGCTACACTCGAATTGTAAAAGATGAAAATTACACATTGAAATAGTTGAAGTCATGCTTAATTATGAAAATAACACTTGTCAGTCATTGTGTACCGTTTCAACTTCGAATGTCTCCTCAAGCTTAATGTTGAAGCGCCGATCATCGTCCAGGTGAGGCATGTCGCACAGACCTCGATCGTCGTGGCACCAGCCGCACTTCCCCGGGAGACTTTCGTCGTCCGATGACGACATATCCTACGTTCATAATTCAAAACTACGTCATCCCTTGTGTTGGGTCCAATAAGATAATCCACAGTGTGGTGAAAACACACCCTTCGAACTGGTTTGAGCTATTGGTGAATGGAGATGGTCTAAGATTTTCAGTAGTAAGAAGTGAAGTGGTAATTTTGAGAGCAAATGGTTAGGATGAGTGGTTCCTCTTTCCTGTTTAGCTTTACAATAGAATATTGTTAGTCATGCACACTTGTGCATTTTCAGCTAGGCCCAGTGGAGTTGGCCTAAAAACATTTCTTTCTTTAAGCCTGCTACATCCATCTCAAGTATTTATGGTCAAGGGTTAGCAGGGTCATCCAAATAGAATATGTATAACACAAGAGGCAGTTGATTCTACTTAATTAAGTACTAAGATACCCCGGCCTATGCATTAGTCGCAAGTACCCCATATGTCCTATTTTTAGCAAAGTCATGCTAAAATTCACGGAAAAATTCAGCATGACCTTTGTTGAAAATAGGACATATGGAGTACCCGAATTTGCCGGAACGGAAGTTAATCGACATTCCGGCAAACTCAAGGGCCTCTCAGGGTACCTGCAAAATCATCACGACACGATGGTCGGAGACAAAACCCGGCAAACTAGCACCACAATGTGCCTCTACTTTCATATGGATGAAAAGGCCACAGACCATATGGTCCTCTGCTTTCATATGGACAAAAATCAGCTCAACTTATGTGAGCTTCCATTCCAGATCTAATAGGTCACCCAACAAAAAATCATCAGTAGTTTTAGCTGAAAAAAATCATGAATGTTGGTCTTATACTTGTTTTTTTTAATGTACTTATGACAATCGGCAGCATGTCTATCCATGTCAACAATCTCTAGATGTTCAACAAAACATGTGCTATTTAATTAGGAAAGTAGGACCAAACTACATTCACCTGTCAAACGATGTTACCATTCATCTAGCAATACAAAAAAAACACAGAAATTGCAAGGTCTGGACTAAATGCTTTTGAGTTTGTTAAGTACCTTCAGTTCTGAGCTTTAAATGTCAAAAGAGCTTCACAGAATCTTGAATCCTCCAAATCACTCTTAACAGTTCTGCGTTGCACAAAGGCAGCAATGAGCCAATGATATCAGTAGCAATAATAGGTACTGCAGTTATATAACTTATCAAACAGGCCCAACTTAGTTAGCATTCTATCTACACAACTGGCCAAAGAAAATAGATGAACTATTCATAAATGTTTTGCAGTTTTTATTATTTTTGCGATAAGTGTTTCTGAATAGAGGAAGTATATATTTCGTCTAAATGAAAAGATGGTGCACCCATGCAAACTTGGTGTACCTAGGCAACGGCGGAGCTTCTGGGGGGCGAACCTGGGCGGTCGCCCCCC
>NC_041392.1:28404174-28414814 GCF_002162155.2 Triticum dicoccoides | reverse complement strand
GAAACGTTTTTAATACCCCATCATAGTAATGAGGCGGCACTGCACATACCAGCCTGTACGGCCCTTTTAACATCTCCTTACGGAGACAAACTAGCTCCGACCTAGTGCAGCCAGCGACCAACTCTAATTTCTATCATCTTCTATTCTTTCCTCTTGCCATCTTGTGTTGAATGAGCATGGGTGAGCGCCTGCGTAGAGGTAGAGGTGAGGCACTGATCAGCGTGCCTGCGTGTGGGTTGGCGGGCAGCTAGCAAGGCGTCCATCCAGAGGTGGCGAAGAGGTTAGAGCTGAGATCGGCGCCGCACGCAGTGAGCTAGTGAGCAGCAAGCAAGAGCAGTTTGCCCACCCACTCCCCGCTGGAAATTTCTTCCTTGTATAGATTCTTGCATCTTAATTTCTTGGGGAAAGTTTTGAATAGGTCATAGATTTTGTACTAAGGACAAAGAAACGAAGAGCTGATTTTTTTGCGGGAAGATTGAGTGTTTTATTGATTAGTGAATAGGATTACAATCCATAGCCAAAAGCCAAGAGGATTCTCTGGGAACTCAACTCAATACTCCACGGTTAAATAATATTTTGGTATTTTTTTCATGGACTAGCTTTCATATATATAATCAGCGTTAGAAATGTGATTAATATACTTATCGAAGTTTCTCAATAGTTTTCAATGTCTAATTTGTCGTAGTGGTATAATTCCATATTCGGGAAGAAAAAATGTTTGCCCCTCCTAAGATTTCTTTCAAGCTCCGCCACTGTACCTAGGTGTGTTCGTTGTTGGACTTACTTGGTGTGTTCGTCAAGAAAAACTTAGGTGTACCTAGATGTGTGTTTGTTGTTGGACTTGCTTATTAGCTCAAGACGAAACGAACGATGCATGGGTTAGCGAAGTGTACCTAGGCTGATAATCTATCTACTCTAGCTAGTAAGTGGTCATCTGGAAGGCTAGAATGAGCAGGAACGTGTGAGGTTAGGCATTTATTCGGTTAGAACTGAATAAACTGCAGAATGATCTCGCTCCTTTCTGCCAACTCATGAACGCAGTCCAGTCCCCATTACCAATCCAAACGGTCGAGGGGAGGGAGGGAGGGAATGGGGAGGAAGGGTGGAGAGGGAGGAAGGAGGAAGGAGGAGAGGTACCTGGGCGGGCGCGGCCGGTCGCCGGAGGGGTCGGGGTCGGGGTCGGTGGCGGCGGCGGCGTTGAAGGGATGGCTCGAGGGCGTCCGAGCTCGTCCGGGTCCTCGTAGTCGAAGAGGAAGACGTCGGCGGTCCTCCTGGGCGCCTCGGTTGGTCGTGGGGAGGCCGGCGACCACGTGCTTCGCGGGTCGGCGGCGTTGTCGTCCTGCACCCCGTGCGGTCGTCGGCGGTGCAGCGAATGCAGTGGTGGGGGGCGCGGGGGCGTGGTGGCGGTCGCGTGGGGGAGACGGAGCGGGTGTAGAGCGGGCGCGGGGAGGCAAGGGGGGTCTGGCGAGGGAGAGGGAAGGGGGGATCGGGCGAAGGGGTATCCAGTTAGAGGGGGAATGTTAGTAATGGCACACCATCTACGTGAAGGAAATATGCCCTAGAGGCAATAATAAAGTTATTATTTATTTCCTTATATCATGATAAATGTTTATTATTCATGCTAGAATTGTATTAACCGGAAACATAATACATGTGTGAATACATAGACAAACTTAGTGTCACTAGTATGCCTCTACTTGACTAGCTCGTTAATCAAAGATGGTTATGTTTCCTAACCATGAACAAGGTGTTGTTATTTGATTAACGAGGTCACATCATTAGTTGAATGATCTGATTGACATGACCCATTTCATTAGCTTAGCACCCGATCGTTTAGTATGTTCCTATTCCTTTCTTCATGACTTATACATGTTCCTATGACTATGAGATTATGCAACTCCCGTTTACCGAAGGAACACTTTGTGTGCTACCAAACGTCACAACGTAACTGGGTGATTATAAAGGAGCTCTACAGGTGTCTCCAAAGGTAGATGTTGGGTTGGCGTATTTCGAGATTAGGATTTGTCACTCCGATTGTCGGAGAGGTATCTTTGGGCCCTCTCGGTAATGCACATCACATAAGCCTTGCAAGCATTGCAGCCAATGAGTTAGTTGCGAGATGATGTATTACGGAACGAGTAAAGAGACTTGCCGGTAACGAGATTGAACTAGGTATTGGATACCGACGATCGAATCTCGGGCAAGTAACATACCGATGACAAAGGGAACAACGTATGTTGTTATGCAGTCTGACCGATAAAGATCTTCGTAGAATATGTAGGAACCAATATGGGCATCCAGGTCCCGCTATTGGTTATTGACCGGAGATGTGTCTCAGTCATGTCTGCATTATTCTCGAACCGTAGGGTCCGCACGCTTAACGTTACGATGACAGTTATTATGAGTTTATGCATTTTGATGTACCGAAGTTAGTTCGGAGTCCCGGATGTGATCACGGATATGACAAGGAGTCTCGAAATGGTCGAGACATAAAGATTGATATATTGGAAGCCTATGTTTGGATATCGGAAGTGTTCCGGGTGAAATCGGTATTTTACCGGAGTACCGGGAGGTTACCGGAACCCCCCGGGAGCTGTATGGGCCTTAGTGGGCTTTAGTGGAAAGGAGAAACGGGCATCCCAAGGTGGGCCGCGCGCCTCCCCCCTCCCCTAGTCCTATTAGGACAAGGAGAGGTGGCCGGCCCCCCTCTCTCTCTTTCCCCCTCGGGGAATCCTATTCCAACTAGGATTGGGGGGGGGGGGGAGTCCTACTCCCGGTAGGAGTAGGACTCCTCCTGCGCCCTTCTCCTGGCCGGCCGCCCCCTCCCCCTTGGATCCTTTATATACGGGGGCAGGGGGCACCCCTAGACACACAAGTTGATCATTGAGATCGTTCCTTAGCCGTGTGCGGTGCCCCCTGCCACCATATTCCACCTCGATTATATTGTAGCAGTGCTTAGGCGAAGCCCTGTGACGGTAGAACATCAAGATCGTCACCATGCCGTCGTGCTGACAGAACTCCTCCCTGACGCTTTGCTGGATCGGAGCCCGGGGATCGTCATCGAGCTGTACGTGTGCTAAGAACTCGGAGGTGCCGGAGTAACGGTGCTTGGATCGGTCGGATCGGGAAGATGTACGACTACTTCCTCTACGTTGCGTCAACGCTTCCGCAGTCGGTCTGCGTGGGTACGTAGACAACACTCTCCCCTCTCGTTGCTATGCATCACCATGATCTTGCGTGTGCGTAGGAAACTTTTTGAAATTACTGCGTTCCCCAACAGTGGCATCCGAGCCTAGGTTTATGGTTTGATGTTGTATGCACGAGTAGAACACAAGTAAGTTGTGGGCGATATAAGTCATACTGCCTACCAGCATGTCATACTTTGGTTCGGCGGTATTGTTGGACGAGACGACCCGGACCGACATTACGCGTACGCTTACGCGAGACCGGTTCTCCCGACGTGCTTTGCACATAGGTGGCTTGCGGGCGACAGTCTCTCCAACTTTAGTTGAACCAAGTGTGGCTACGCCCGGTCCTTGCGAAGGTTAAAACGGAGTCTATTTGACAAACTATCGTTGTGGTTTTGATGCGTAGGTGAGATTGGTTCTTGCTTAAGCCCGTAGTAGCCACGTAAAACTTGCAACAACAAAGTAGAGGACGTCTAACTTATTTTTGCAGGGCATGTTGTGATGTGATATGGTCAAGGCATGATGATGAATTTTATTGTATGAGATGATCATGTTTTGTAACCAAGTTATCGGCAACTGGCAGGAGCCATATGGTTGTCGCTTTATTGTATGCAATGCAATCGCGATGTAATGCTTTACTTTATCACTAAACGGTAGCGATAGTCGTGGAAGCATAAGATTGGCGAGACGACAACGATGCTACGATGGAGATCAAGGTGTCGCGCCGGTGACGATGGTGATCATGACAGTGCTCCGGAGATGGAGATCACAAGCACAAGATGATGATGGCCATATCATATCACTTATATTGATTGCATGTGATGTTTATCTTTTTATGCATCTTATCTTGCTTTGATTGACAGTAGAATTATAAGATGATCTCTCACTAAATTATCAAGAAGTGTTCTCCCTGAGTATGCACCGTTGCCAAAGTTCGTCGTGCCCAGACACCACGTGATGATCGGGTGTGATAAGCTCTACGTCCATCTACAATGGGTGCAAGCCAGTTTTGCACACGCGGAATACTCAGGTTAAACTTGACGAGCCTAGCATATGCAGATATGGCCTCGGAACACAGAGACCGAAAGGTCGAGCGTGAATCATATAGTAGATATGATCAACATAACGATGTTCACCATTGAAAACTACTCCATCTCACGTGATGATCGGTTATGGTTTAGTTGATTTGGATCACGTGATCACTTAGAGGATTAGAGGAATGTCTATCTAAGTGGGAGTTCTTAAGTAATTTGATTAATTGAACTTAAACTTATCATGAACTAGTACCTGATAGTATCTTGCTTGTTTATGTTGATTGTAGATAGGTGGCTCGTGCTGTTGTTCCGTTGAATTTTAATGCGTTCCTTGAGAAAGCAAAGTTGAAAGATGATGGTAGCAATTACACGTACTGGGTCTGTAACTTGAGGATAATCCTGATTGCTGCTCAGAAGAATTACGTCCTGGAAGCACCGCTGGGTGCCAGGCCTGCTGCTGGAGCAACACCAGATGTTATGAACGTCTGGCAGAGCAAAGCTGATGACTACTTGATAGTTCAGTGTGCCATGCTTTAGGCTTAGAATCGGGACTTCAACGACGTTTTGAACGTCATGGAGCATATGAGATGTTCCAGGAGTTGAAGTTAATATTTCAAGCAAATGCCCGGATTGAGAGATATGAAGTCTCCAATAAGTTCTATAGCTGCAAGATGGAGGAGAACAGTTCTGTCAGTGAGCATATACTTAAAATGTCTGGGTATAATAATCACTTGATTCAGATGGGAGTTAATCTTCCAGATGATTGCGTCATTGACATAATTCTCCAATCACTGCCACCAAGCTACAAGAGCTTCGTGATGAACTATAATATGCAAGGGATAAACAAGACTATTCCTGAGCTCTTCGCAATGCTGAAAGCTGCGGAGGTAGAAATCAAGAAGGAGCATCAAGTGTTGATGGTTAACAAGACCACTAGTTTCAAGAAAAAGGGAAAAGGGAAGAAGAAAGGGAACTTCAAAAAGAACAGCAAGCAAGTTGCTGCTCAGGAGAAGAAACCCAAGTCTGGACTTAAGCCTGAAACTGAGTGCTTCTACTGCAAGCAGACTGGTCACTGGAAGCGGAACTACCCCAAGTATTTGGTGGATAAGAAGGATGGCAAGGTGAACAAAGGTATATGCATGTTATTGATGTGTACCTTACTAGAGCTCGCAGTAGCACCTGGGTATTTGATACTGGTTCTGTTGCTAATATTTGCAACTCGAAACAAGGACTACGGATTAAGCGAACACTGGCGAAGGACGAGGTGACGATGCGCGTGGGAAACGGTTCCAAAGTCGATGTGATCGCGGTCGGCACGCTACCTCTACATCTACCTTCGGGATTAATATTAGACCTAAATAATTGTTATTTGGTGTCAGCGTTGAGCATGAACATTATATCTGGAACTTGTTTAATGCGAGACGGTTATTCATTTAAATCAGAGAATAATGGTTGTTCTATTTATATGAGTAATATCTTTTATGGTCATGCACCCTTGAAGAGTGGTCTATTCTTATTGAATCTCGATAGTAGTAATACACATATTCATAATGTTGAAGCCAAAAGATGCAGAGTTGATAATGATAGTGCAGCTTATTTGTGGCACTGCCGTTTAGGTTATATCGGTGTAAAACGCATGAAGAATCTCCATACTGATGGGCTTTTGGAACCACTTGATTATGAATCGCTTGGTACTTGCGAACCGTGCCTCATGGGCAAGATGACTAAAACACCGTTCTCCGGTACTATGGAGAGAGCAACAGATTTGTTGGAGATCATACATACAGATGTATGTGGTCTGATGAATATCAAGGCTCGTGGCGGATATCGTTATTTTCTCACCTTCACAGATGACTTAAGCAGATATGGGTATATCTACTTAATGAAACATAAGTCTGAAACATTTGAAAAGTTCAAAGAATTTCAGAGTGAAGTTGAAAATCATCCTAACAAGAAAATAAAGTTTCTACGATCTGATCGTGGAGGAGAATATTTGAGTTACGAGTTTGGTGTACATTTGAAAAATTGTGGAATATTTTCGCAACTCACGCCACCCGGAACACCATAGCGCAATGGTGTTTCCGAACGTCGTAATCGTACTTTACTAGATATGGTGCGATCTATGATGTCTCTTACTGATTTACCGCTATCGTTTTGGGGTTATGCTTTAGAGACGGCCACATTCACGTTAAATAGGGCACCATCAAAATCCGTTGAGACGACGCCTTATGAATTGTGGTTTGGCAAGAAACCAAAGTTGTCGTTTCTTAAAGTTTGGGGCTGCAATGCTTATGTGAAAAAGCTTCAACCTGATAAGCTCGAACCCAAATCGGAGAAATGTGTCTTCATAGGATACCCAAAGGAGACTGTTGGGTACACCTTCTATCACAGATCCGAAGGCAAGACATTCATTGCTAAGAATGGATCCTTTCTAGAGAAGGAGTTTCTCTCGAAAGAAGTGAGTGGGAGGAAAGTAGAACTTGACGAGGTAATTGTACCTGCTCCCTTGTTGGAAAGTAGTACATCACAGAAAACTGTTTCTGCGACACCTACATCAATAAGTGAGGAAGTTAATGATAATGATCATGAAACTTCAGAAAAAGATACTACTGAACCTCGTAGATCAACCAGAGCGAGATCCGCACCAGAGTGGTACGGTAATCCTGTTCTGGAAATCATGCTGCTAGATCATGATGAACCTACGAACTATGAAGAAGCGATGGTGAGCCCAGATTCCGCAAAGTGGCTTGAAGCCATGAAATCTGAGATGGGATCCATGTATGAGAACAAAGTATGGACTTTGGTTGACTTGCCCGATGATCGGCAAGCAATTGAGAATAAATGGATCTTCAAGAAGAAGACTGACGCTGACAGTAATATTACTGTCTACAAAGCTCGACTTGTCGCAAAAGGTTTTCGACAAGTTCAAGGGATTGACTACGATGAGACCTTCTCACCCGTAGCGGTGCTTAAGTCTGTCCGAATCATGTTAGCAATTGCCGCATTTTATGATTATGAAATTTGGCATATGGATGTCAAAACTGCATTCCTGAATGGATTTCTGGAAGAAGAGTTGTATATGATACAACCAGAAGGTTTTGTCGATCCAAAGGGAGCTAACAAAGTGTGCAAGCTCCAGCGATCCATTTATGGACTGGTGCAAGCCTCTCGGAGTTGGAATAAACGCTTTGATAGTGTGATCAAAGCATTTGGTTTTATACAAACTTTTGGAGAAGCCTGTATTTACAAGAAAGTGAGTGGGAGCTCTCTAGCATTTCTGATATTATATGTGGATAACATTATTACTGATTGGAAATGATATAGAATTTCTGGATAGCATAAAGGGATACTTGAATAAAAGTTTTTCAATGAAAGACCTCGGTGAAGCTGCTTACATATTAGGCATTAAGATCTATAGAGATAGATCAAGACGCTTAATTGGACTTTCACAAAGCACATACCTTGACAAAGTTTTGAAAAAGTTCAAAATGGATCAAGCAAAGAAAGGGTTCTTGCCTGTGTTACAAGGTGTGAAGTTGAGTAAGACTCAATGCCCGACCACTGCAAAAGATAGAGAGAAAATGAAAGATGTTCCCTATGCTTCAGCCATAGGCTCTATCATGTATGCAATGCTGTGTACCAGACCTGATGTGTGCCTTGCTATAAGTTTAGCAGGGAGGTACCAAAGTAATCCAGGAGTGGATCACTGGACAGCGGTCAAGAACATCCTGAAATACCTGAAAAGGACTAAGGATATGTTTCTCTTATATGGAGGTGACAAAGAGCTCACCGTAAAAGGTTACGTTGATGCAAGCTTTGACACTGATCCGGACGATTCTAAATCGCAAACCGGATACGTGTTTACATTAAACGGTGGAGTTGTCAGTTGGTGCAGTTCTAAACAAAGCGTCGTAGCGGGATCTACATGTGAAGCGGAGTATATAGCTGCTTCGGAAGCAGCGAACGAAGGAGTCTGGATGAAGGAGTTCATATCCGATCTAGATGTCATACCTAGTGCATCGGGTCCAATGAAAATCTTTTGTGACAATACTGGTGCAATTGCCTTGGCAAAGGAATCCAGATTTCACAAGAGGACCAAACACATCAAGAGATGCTTCAATTCCATCTAGGATCTGGTCCAGGTGGGAGACATAGAGATTTGCAAGATACATACGGATCTGAATGTTGCAGACCCGTTGACTAAGCCTCTTCCACGAGCAAAACATGATCAGCACCAAGGCTCCATGGGTGTTAGAATCATTACTGTGTAATCTAGATTATTGACTCTAGTGCAAGTGGGAGACTGAAGGAAATATGCCCTAGAGGCACTAATAAAGTTATTATTTATTTCCTTATATCATGATAAATGTTTATTATTCATGCTAGAATTGTATTAACCGGAAACATAATACATGTGTGAATACATAGACAAACTTAGTGTCACTAGTATGCCTCTACTTGACTAGCTCGTTAATCAAAGATGGTTATGTTTCCTAACCATGAACAAGGTGTTGTTATTTGATTAACAAGGTCACATCATTAGTTGAATGATCTGATTGACATGACCCATTTCATTAGCTTACCACCCGATCGTTTAGTATGTTGCTATTGCTTTCTTCATGACTTATACATGTTCCTATGACTATGAGATTATGCAACTCCCGTTTACCGGAGGAACACTTTGTGTGCTACCAAACGTCACAACGTAACTGGGTGATTATAAAGGAGCTCTACATGTGTCTCCAAAGGTAGATGTTGGGTTGGCGTATTTCGAGATTAGGATTTGTCACTCCGATTGTCGGAGTGGTATCTCTGGGCCCTCTCGGTAATGCACACCACATAAGTCTTGCAAGCATTGCAGCCAATGAGTTAGTTGCGAGATGATGTATTACGGAACGAGTAAAGAGACTTGCCGGTAACGAGATTGAACTAGCTATTGGATACCGACGATCGAATCTCGGGCAAGTAACATACCGATGACAAAGGGAACAACGTATGTTGTTATGCGGTCTGACCGATAAAGATCTTCGTAGAATTGTAGGAACCAATATGGGCATCCAGGTCCCGCTATTGGTTATTAACCGGAGATGTGTCTCAGTCATGTCTGCATTATTCTCGAACCATAGGGTCCGCACGCTTAACGTTACGATGACAGTTATTATGAGTTTATGCATTTTGATGTACCGAAGTTAGTTCAGAGTCCCGGATGTGCTCACGGACATGACAAGGAGTCTCGAAATGGTCGAGACATAAAGATTGATATATTGGAAGCCTATGTTTGGATATCGGAAGTGTTTCGGGTGAAATCGGTATTTTACCGGTGTACCGGGTGGTTACCGGAACCCCCCGGGAGCTGTATGGGCCTTAGTGGGCTTTAGTGGAAAGGAGAAAGGGGAAGCCCAAGGTGGGCCGCGTGCCTCCCCCCTCCCCTAGTCCTATTAGGACAAAGAGAGGTGGTCGGCCCCCCTCTCTCTCTTTCCCCCTCGGGGAATCCTATTCCAACTAGGATTGGGGGGGGGAGTCCTACTTCCGGTAGGAGTAGGACTCCCCCTGCGCCCTCCTCCTGGCCGGCCGCCCCCTCCCCCTTGGATCCTTTATATACGGGGGCAGGGGGGCACCCCTAGACACACGAGTTGATCATTGAGATCGTTCCTTAGCCGTGTGCGGTGCCCCCTGCCACCATATTCCACCTCGATTATATTGTAGCAGTGCTTAGCCGAAGCCCTGTGACGGTAGAACATCAAGATCGTCACCACACCGTCGAGCTGACGGAACTCCTCCCCGACGCTTTGCTGGATCGGAGCCCGAGGATCGTCATCGAGCTGTACGTGTGCTAAGAACTCGGAGGTGCCGGAGTAACGGTGCTTGGATCGGTCAGATCGGGAAGACGTACGACTACTCCCTCTACGTTGCGTCAACGCTTCCGCAGTCGGTCTGCATGGGTACGTAGACAACACTCTCCCCTCTCGTTGCTATGCATCACCATGATCTTGCGTGTGCGTAGGAATTTTTCTGAAATTACTGCGTTCCCCAACACTACGGGTGCGCCATAAAAACACTCATAGCAATGGCGCACAATCCTCTGGTGCGCCATTAGTAAATTTTTTTCTGATAGCAATGGTGCACCCTCCTCCGATGCGCCATTAGTAACTTCTTTTTATTATTATTTCTTGTTGCATCTAATAATTTGTTTTTTATCAAATTTGTTATTTTCATGAGGACTAGAACAGAAGATATCATCAAATATCATCAAATTTGTTTTTTTTTAATATCATCAAATTTGTTTTTTATTTTTAATTGAAAATATCATCAAATTTGTTATTTGAAAATATCATCAAATTTGTTATTTAAAAATATCATCAAAAAGCGGGGGAGGGTGCGCGGTGTCGGCGGCGGCGATGGAGCGGGCCGGGGAAGG
>NC_041392.1:28399772-28403630 GCF_002162155.2 Triticum dicoccoides | reverse complement strand
CGGCAGCGGCGGTGAAGCGGGGGGAGGGTGCGGGGGGTGCTCGGCAGCGAGGGAGATAGCGATCGAGATGGAGGGGGATCGAGATCGAGTGTCCTCATGAATATTCAATATTTTTTCATATTGAATATGAAAAAATATCATCAAATTTGAAAAAATATTCATGAATTCAAAAAGTACCCATGAATTAAATTTAAAAATATTCATGAGTTCGAAAAATAAAAATGATAGTAGTTTTGCAAAAAAAAATAGTAGTTGCACATTGTGTTGGAGGTTCGCCATTACTAATTAAACTAGTAATGGCGCATTCTTCCCTGGTGCGCCATTAGTATTTTTGGAAAAACAATGTTACTAATGGCGCACCAGCTCATGGTGCACCATTACTATATAGTAGTGACGCACCACGTTTCTGGTGCGTCATTAGTGGTCATATCATCTATAGCCCTTTTCCTAGTAGTGTACTTAATAATCAGATTACATGTTGCACTTGATGAAACTTTTCTGTGTGCTCTTCCCTTTCCAACCACATCCCTTCCACTTGAGAGCAATGCACATCTAAAGCAAATGGATTCGGAGGAAATGAGAGCATTTTTTTACTTCTAAAATCAATGATCCGGATGGCAACCCGTAGCAATGCACGGCCATCATTTCCTTGACTAATTTTGTAGGTTTCTTGTGTTCACCACAAGTTCCTTCTAGGAGTCATAAATTTCCTTTTCCCTTGCCTATTCCAGGAAGAGTGCTTACTGATATCAGTATAATAGTTCAAATAGAGGGCGTTGGGTATTGAGTTAGGTGCATGTGGTATATATTTTTTTTTTCCGTTGCAAACCGTAGGTTGAGAATTTTTGCAGCTAATATCATTACAGGTTTGTTTGCTTGCTATTGTTGCAATTGTTATTTCAGGTTGATTTGTTTGCTGCTACTGTTACTTCAGATTTATTGATATTGCTATTTTTTTCATGTTCTACTTCTAAATTTCAGAATGAACACGCATGTCAATTTACTCAAAATCTCAAGTCACAATATACTCAAATCATCCATCTTCTTATTTCTGATCAGCGCCCTCTCGACTCGGGTAACTATGATTCATAAAAGGCGGTGTATTCTCCCGTTGCAATGCACGAGCATTTGTGCTAGTTAGACACAATAAGAAAGTTGGCCAGTTCGTCATTGTTGTTGTACTAAGCAAATAGGTGCTGGGTTCGAATGTTGTCAAGGCATTTATTTTTTAAAGGTTTACCAAAGTGAAAAAATGTATAAAATGTGTTGGCCCAGGCCGGGGAGAGTGTGTGTGGGACGTACACAAGCCACATATAAAAAAATACTTTAAAAAAGACCATCTTGCCCTTTGTTACGAAGGGATATTGACAGATTTGGTACATTGATGTGTTTAAGGTGGTTGTACTTGTACTGAAGAGGAAGTGATTTGTATACATTTCTAAAGGAGTTGTACGAAGCAAACCCCAACTTTCAAAACAGAAGTTGTAGATGATGTAGATTAGATCTACAAAGCGAAACCAACATTTGCCAGGCCTTCTGTGAAACGTCAAGTCTTCTTATTATTCTCTTGAAATAAGCTTTCGCTTTGATGTATAGATCAATGAACTGAAGTATCCGCCATAGTTTATACATTATAGAAGTATTAATTTGAAAGAATGAAGCAAATAATCTGTTACGGCAACAGCGACGGCCTTGGCTTAACCAGCAACTGATCTTCTTAGCATCTTGCGAGATGGTGCTTTTTGGTTTTTGCCTTGTATTATGTCGGAGTTTCTGTGAAGGTTGTCAAAAACTTGTAATGACTAGATGATATCCCACGCGTTGCTGCAGTAATTTGTTAAAAAATGCACAAATAGTTGGTAAAAATAACTAAATCTAATGAAAAGAAAATATAAGACTGAAATGAACTATTTGTTGTGAGAATTGGAACAACTTCTTAAGAATGTAAGATTCATGCTTGTGAGTTGTCACGGCGCTGTAGGTGTTCAGACGGCAAGCACCTCGCAGCAGGTTTTCCACAAGTGCGTCGAACTCATCAGCTAGAAAAGGGATCAGAGACATGTGGTTTATTTTAGCTCTGTAGAATCAAATGGAGATGATGTTGGGGATGCCCTTGCCGGTGACGCCGGGCTGGGAGAATGGTTTCATGAGCTGCTACGGCACGATGCCGGCACGGCACCGGTTCTTGAGCTTCCTGTCCTTGTTCCTTCCGTCGATGATCCCATCCACCTCCTTAAGACACTCGTTGAACCTCAGTTACGCCGCCTGCACCATGGTGTCGTCGCCCCAATGTGCGCTCTCCATCCCTCCGAGGTACTCCTCGTCAGGAGAGTGACTGGACAACACGTCCAAAACCGTCATCACCAGCTTTGCCTGCACCTGCGACGGGAAGCATTCTCGGAGCGCCTGGTTGTCCACAGGCTCCTCCACCGGCATGTTGGTGCGAGCGATGGAGGGGCGGTTCGGGAAGTGTCCCCCGAAGTCATACTACCGGAAGTTGACCGCCGTGTGGTGCGCCGCCGCGACCCAGATGATGGTGGTGAGCGTGTGCGCTAGGCTCTCCGGCGTATCTAGCTTAGGCTACCAGGGCGCATGCTTCTTATCGCCGTGTCCCAGGTGCACACCTCCTTCCAGAACGCCTGTAGGTCCACGTCGCCGGCGACGGTGGCAACGTCCCAGTAATACCAGGAGACGTATGCCAGCACCCACCCCTTGAACGCGCCCCAGATGAGGATCCCGTCATTAGCGAAAGGGTAGTCTTTGATGGCAAGCTTGAGGCCGTGCTCCGCCGTGGGGTCCTCCTCTGCCATCGGTAACCAACTTTTCCATTACGCGGATAACTATTGTTAGAGTGTGTATTTATATATTTTGGGGGTTTATATGGGTTACAAAAAAATGAATATATCTAATACAAGGAATGTATTCCCTAGGTGCTAATACAAGGCACATTATATACAGTGATTGCATTTTTCTAAATTTCCTTCCACCGTATTATGATTTTTCCACTGGTAAAATAATTTATGCATCAATTTTCCACCTGTTGGTGTTGAATCGATGGATGAATGAGGATGATTATTTTTTACAAAGAGAGAGGAGGGGTTAATTACGTGGAATGCTATTACCAAAACCGAGTCTTGTAAAAGGTAGAACCACGAGCTGCCAAAGTGTGAACAGAGAGAACCATATCAAATTTCGATAATCTGGGATTAATTTCTTGACTCTACATCTACATCTTCCAACTTATGTTCCACGCACGAGAACACGTTACTTATCAAGAAAAAAGTACATCATCCAATAGTTTTTTTTAACTTAATGCTGATAATTGTTTCTAGGCAGACTCGTGTCACATATGACGTATTGTAAACATCTTTGAGCTTGGAGGTTCACTAATTACAGATAACTTCTGTCACACTATCATGATATCTTGGATCTACCAGAACAATTTTTCTACTTCGTATGTGCTGCCCAAGACATGTGAATAACGAGAACACACACACACACTCTACCAGATCAGAGCAGAATTGGAGGTTGTCAAATCGTATGTTGTCTAGTAGTCACCGTGTCTTCCACGGCCTCATTGCGTGTCCCTCGTCCCGGCTTACGTCCCGGCCATGTAAACCGGCCGAAGTGATAACAATTGATTGCTTCCGGCCAATACTTTGCGCTGACACATACACATGAAAAAGAACTAATCAATTTTTACAGCTGGTGGATTCCTGATAGGATGCATGTGAACAAGGTTTGTTGCCGGAGGTTTGTCGTGGATGGTTACAAGTAGTGTATACATGCGAATATATGCACGGGCCTGTCGACTCCCACTTCTCCTAAGACATTTTGGTCGTTACACCTGATTTATTC
>NC_041392.1:28388007-28399139 GCF_002162155.2 Triticum dicoccoides | reverse complement strand
CTTCAGGACACACCAGATCTGGGTTTTTTTCGGTCTAACCAATGCCTTGGTCTGGTTTTTTAAACTATGCCTCTCACTCACCTCCACATCAGCCCTTATGTGCTAGCAGGGAATCATAACTCTCTCTTCTCCCATGAAGTGTGTTGGGCTGGGCCATCTCGGTCTTATTTTTTCATCCTGAGGGCTGACAATCATGCAGACAAAAAATCTGTTGTGCTTGCGTGAGTGCTCTTCTGGGCCTCATGAGCCTGCAAAAAGAACGGTTGCACGAACCAATCTGTAGAATTGCTCCCATCGTTTGCAGCATTTTCAACTTTATTGTGATGATTGTTTGTAGGCATACTTGTGTCACACTGGTGTATTTTGAACACATTTGAGACTGGTTCTTCTGCGGTACACACATGTAAGACAACTTATTATAGGTAACTCATGGCACACTATCATGCTATCTTGAAACCATCAAAGCAATTTTTTGAGCGACGTATATTCTTATGCTTCTCGAGACATGTGAATACTGAGAACACACACACTCTACTAGGTCTGGAAAGAATTAGATATTGTCAAATCATGTGTTATCTACGGGTCACCACGGGCTTGTTGCGCACCCACTGGCCCCGACTCGTGTTTCACTGATGCAATCTGGCCGAAGTGCTCATGATGGATTACTTCCGGCCAGTGCTTTTGGCCAAGGCATACACAGTCTGGCAATTAAGTGGTGCCTTGCAATGAGGGGTAAATCTTAGCCTAACGTATGGATTACACTCGATCATATTTTAGATGTGTCAATATACAGCTGGGACCATGCATGTTTTGCATGTAAACTTGGATCCGAGCGAGAGCTTACAGATCTTGTCTCGAAGCGAAACAACTTTTGTTCCATGTTAGCAAAAGTATAAAACATTATAGCTTTCACGTCGAGCTAGTTGTGACAGTCTATACGTTAGAGTGTTGCATAGCTAGCATGCAATACGGTGAACACTATCTCGAGCGTATGCATGCCTCATTACATGTGAAGGAAGAGATATGCTCGTACCACGTCAAAAGTGTATAATTATTTACTAACCATCAGGTGTTCTATTACTTACAAAAGCACCAAGTTATACAGTTGTGAAAAATAGGTTCTGGTCCTTCTAAGCCCATACATCTCTCAAACATAGACGTAGGTGCATCATAGGCTGCCAGCGCAGGTGAAGAAAATGCAGCTCTGGTCGCCTTCCTTGTCCAACATTGTTGGCACCTTTTCTCTTCCACACCATCTCACCCTCTCTGTCTCCTTTTCCAATTGCTCAGTGATATAGTCGCAAAGACACTCTTGTTTACAAAATCCCATCTCGCCTCTGCCACAAAAAATGTGAAACATGCCATGCATGCATAGAATATAATTAACATTTCTTGGATGCTAAGGGGAAGTGTAGACTTGACAATCAATTGCTTACTTGAACATGTAGACGGTGCCACTACCGATCCACCTGCGGCATAGACCGCATGACAGTATGGCTGCTCGGAATGGCCTCCTATTGCTCCAACAGAGGTTCGGTCGTGTAATCTCTAGGATCTCACGCGCGTTGGTGTTGATGAGAGGCCCGACGATGCGTAGGCGTGCAACGGCTGGTTCCATAACAGCCGAGACAATACCAACGCCGGATCTCTCTGGGTTGTAGCGGCACCCTTTTGGCGACCGTGCTACATCGCTGAACCGCTTTAGTAGTGAGGCCGATGACATGGCCATGGAGCACTGGGATGATGCCCCTGGAATATCAATTGCAGGCACGGTCAGGTTGCAAAGGTGGTGCCTGATCGTTTGTATTTGAGAGGATATCAACTGCCCTATGTGTAGAGGAGGAGGAGGAGGATGGGTTTTATATAGTGCTGGGAGAGCACGTTGTATTTGCCAAACCTTTTTAATCTCTTTGTGTGTGTGTGCACGGGAGGGAGGGCGAGGGGTTAATATAGTGCTGGCAGCGCATGTTGTAATTGCAGAACTTCGAATGGATTTTGCTTTTGGGGAAGAATTGATCCTAGTTAGTACCTTGGTATAGAAAGGTTAACACCAAGAGGTTGCAAGCGTCATCTCCTCCATACGAATTGCGACAAGCGAATATTGAACTGTTTCCTCTCAAATTCCAGTGATATTGCTGCATTACATAGATACGGCCTTAGTTTGAAATTACAATATTGAAAGCTTTTGCATTGGACTATGGAGCCATTTTATACAATTCTTGTAGACATGACGTGATGTTTTCAAGAGTACTTATGTTACCTTTTTCATAGCTATACCATATGAATTCAATTTTTCCGTAGAAGTACAGCTAAATTGTTTGATGAGGAAATTAATCAGGATTAAGATGGCTAGTTTTAACTCACAAATTTAGAATTACCATGTACATGAAGAGTACATTTTATGTATGGTTTTGCACATATCTTCAACGTATTATTCCAATCATTCCATTTTGGGACTAACCTCATAATCCTTTTTTACGCGAACCAATATGTAGTTCTCCATACTGCGTATATTTCTATTTGCAAATTTGCTATTCTTATAGTCCTCTTAAGCACCACTGGCCTATTTTCAGTCGTTCTGGTCCAATAGCACATACTATTCATTTGCGCTCATTAACTCAAACGGCCAACTAAATATATTCACACCGTTGTCTACTTCTACTTCATAAGGAAATTTTACACAATCTGAGTGTTTCTTTCATTCATTATAGCTACATAATGACACTTACTAACATTAAAATTATTTAAAAGATAGTTCCTTGGTCCATCTAATATAGTATGACACTAACAATTGCTAATAAGTGGGTAACTAGTTCTGAACCAACCAAATCCCGTACCATGTAGTAAAACACAAACCCCATCTTCGAGCGATTGTAGCACACAATAAATCCACGGCTAGACCTTGAGCATTGCCAACTACATAGGTTTGCATTGTAAGGTTGAGCACTTATTCACAAAATTAACTTATTAATGGCATGAGAACAAATTTGTAAACTAATTTACTTGTGCCATTACCCAAATAATCTACCTCTGTACAAAGATTCAATAGAGTATGATGTTAGAGCGAATAATACCTCGCCTCTGAACACGACTCTCATCGGAAGTTCGTTGAGAGCACACCTAGGATATTTCGTTACCTTACTTGTATTTAGGTTGTCATGGGGGATCTGCACCTCTTCCGGCCGCTCCCCCTCCCCCCTTTTATAGTCGTCACGCGATAAATATCCTAACTTCCACAAAATATTTAGATGTCACTTTGTCGTGTTTCGGTAGTAGTGTGTGGAAGGGAAGGGGAGTTATTTTAAAACTAAAATGAAATAGGAGAGGGTTAATTTTGTGTTGGTGAGTGGTGCACATTTACCGAAATAGAGTCCAACAGAGGAACAACCTGGAGTTGCTAAAGTGAGAGTAGAGGCCACCATCTCATGTCCGGATGATCAGGATTTCTGCAAACTTTGCATCTGCATATTTCAACTTAAGTTCCTCTCGACGGATTTTGGCTTAGCATTCACATTGTCAAAATGCATCCATCGGTAACCATCTTTCGACTACATCGATAATTATTGTTGGGGTAAAAGCACATTTTTTGGGGCTAACAGTTGGAATTCCTAGAGTGTATTTATATATGTTGGGGTTTATATGGGTTACAAAAAAGTGAATAAACCTAATACAAGGAATGTATTCCCTAGGTGCTAATACAAGGCACATTATATATAGTGATTGCATTTTTCTAAATTTCCTTCCACCAATTATAATTTTGCCACTGGTAAAATAGTTTGTGCATTCCACCTGTTGGTGTTGAATCAATGGTTGAATGTACACGAGATTATTTTCTTAGAAAAAAGAGAGGAGGGGTTAATTACGTAGAATGCTATTACCAAAACCGAGTCTTGGAAAAGGTACAACCATGAGCCGCCAAAGCGTGAAGAGAGAGAACCGTATCAAATCTCAATAATCTAGGATTAGTTTGCTGACTCAACATCTACATCTTCCAACTTTAGTCCCACTCGCCTCCACACGTTACTTATCAAGAAAAATGTACATAAAAACGTACATCGTCCAATAGTTGTTTCAACTTTATGTTGATAATTGTTTGTAGGCAGACTCGTCTCACGTATGACGTATTGTGAACATCTTTGAGCTTGGAGCTTTGGTGGTAGATAGATGCAAGACAACTAATTAGAGGTAACTTCTGTCACACTATCATGATATCTTGGATCTACCAAAACAAATTTTGTACTTTATATGTGTTGCCCAAGACATGTGAATAATAAGAACATGCACTGTACTAGATCATGATAGAATTGGAGGTTGTCAAATCATGTGCTACTAGTCACCGTGTCTCCCACAGCCTCATTGCGTGCCCCTCGCCCAACTTACGTCTCGAAGTGCAAATGATTGATTGCTTCCGGCCAATACTTTTGGCTGACTCATACACATGAATAAAGCTAATCCATTTCTAAAGCCGGTGGATTCATGATAGGACGCATGCGAATGAGGTTCATTGTCAAAGGTAGTCGTGCCCTGGTTTTCCCCCTCCTTTAGTCCTTAGTGTCACGGTATGGTTACAAGTAGCGTATACATCATACATGCCAATATATGCAAGGGTCTGTCGACTCCCACTTCGCCTATGCCATTTTGGTCGGTACGCCCGGTTTATCCCCAAATTAACATGCCCGTTTGACTTACACACACAAAAACCATGACTGTTTGACCAATTCTCATTGGTTTGATGGGAGGTGGGGTCTTATCTAGAGCTTCTGGACACACCAGTTCTGGGTTTTTTGGGTCCAACCGACGCTTTGGTCCGGTCTTTAAAACTAGAGTCAATTACGCCACTGATGCTAAAACTTGGCGTGAAAAATCACTTTAGTGCCATAACTTGCGGCATAGATTGAACTGGTGCTACAACTTGGTTTTGACGTGTATATACGGTGCAAATCGCATTTGTATACGGACACGGTGCTGACTAGGCACGCCACGTGGCGTGGGACCTGTTGTCAATCATTGAATGGTAGAGATAGGGCTTGTGGCCTGTTTATTTTGTGAAATCCCATCAAAATTATTTTTTCTCACAAAAAGGCCACTGCCACGTGTCGGTCTATCTTTCAGCAAGCAAATTATGTGCAAAAATGGTGGCTGACAGCATAGATGTGCGTCTGCCTAACCAATGGACCAAGAAGCGTTTTTTGTACTTTTTTTTGAGACAATGGACCAAGAAGCGTTTTTTGTACAAAATGGATATGATATGCACTCTATATATTCGGTAGGCCTTAAGTGGGCTCGACACCCTATCGACCATTTTGCACTGTTATTTGTTACAAAAAATTTAAATTACATGCAACTTATAATTGAGCATTATAAACAAAATAAACTGCAGAATAAAAATGAACACTTTTATATAATACATAAATATTTTATTGAAAGCACGAAAATTTTAAATATATATTATCATTTATTTAAATATATAGAAAAATTACTTTGATATTTTTATTGAATATGAAAATTATTACGTGCATAATTTTCTAATTTGCAATTTCAACATATGGATATTTTTTTAAATAATACGTGAATAATTTTATAATGTAATATTATTATGTATGTTGGTTGCTACGCGCACCTGATGACTACATGTCACTGGTTTGAATCCTAGGCAACGATTTTGACATTATATGAAAATATGTTTCTTAAAACACGAACAATTTTATAGACTACATGGGTATTTTCTTAAAACAATGAAGATTTATAAACTTATATAAGCATTTATTAAAATATATAGAAAAATTATTAAAGCATGAACACTTTTATATACTACATTAATATTTTGGTAAAACTGTGAAGATTTGTTTCTAAAAAAACTGTGAACATTTTAAACTTATGTAAGCATTTAAATATATATAAATCTATTATATAATTAAAATAGAAGTCAAAGAAGACACCACGTTCTTCCACATAATCCAAAATAATATACATCGTTGATCAATAATACTTACGGCTGAGATTTACAGATATTACGTTACATGAAAAAAAATATAAAGACATGTGTATTGAACTGACACGTACAAGGTCTTAGAAGTTACATTGAACAATCATGTACACATATGTTGCATCTAGCACGTTACGAGCAGACTTTACTTTTTTTAAGGAAAAATTACAATGCCAGGCACACGTACGTATTGTTGTGTTCGGATAAGAAAACGGCAAGAAAACACATGATGGCAGTATCAGACATGCATCTTTATTTTGGAAACTATCTTTTTCCTATAGAAAAGTACGGCAGCAACTAAGGAAGAGTCTCTAAAAAAACGAAAAGCCTGAGCGTGACGCAAGAAAACAGAGTCCAAGCAGAATACAAGGGATGAATCAATCCGGACTCTCCAGCAAATTATTCTATCCGGCCGGTATTCTTCTTTCTTTTCTTTAAAATATTCAAATAGGACTACAACATTAGTGCTTCATGGTAGAAATAAACTTTTTCTATCCAGATATAAGAAAAAAAGAAAATATATATGTACACATAACATAAAGAGTGGACCAAAAGAATACCAAAATGCTTTTGTTTGTTTTTTGTGAATAAATGATTTTATTTAATAATAAAGATGAAGTATCCCCTGCAAATCATAACAATAATTATGAAGTATCCCCGGCAGAAAATAATAATAATGATGAAGTATGCCCGTAATAGAGGAATAAGATATTAGCGCTAATTAATTATTATGGACAGCTGAGACCCAAAATACATGAAAATCTAAATGCCAGTAATTCATGTTTCCTATCTTGCAAAAAAGAAACTTCCAATGAATCGTGATGTGCGCTCTAATGACAATAGTGATATTTTAAATATACCGTACAAAAAAGTTATAAATATCAGTAGAAAGAAAGAACACATGCAAATTCTTAGAATAAATTAAGTACTCTCCATGGACAATAATTCATGAAAATACACCATCGTTTCCCACAATATAAGATGTATTAGTAACCAACAATTGTTGATCACGCTCAATCATATTAATCCTTTTTCATGTAGAGCTAAGTCAGATTATTCTGATATATAATATCGTCAACAACAAACGATTAACATTTCTGAACGTGTCTAGAAGAAATAGTCATCCATATAGGCTAAATACTTCAAGTAACTACAAATGATTAATATTTAAATTAAAATATTTCTGAAAGTGTCGTACAAAAGTATTGTCCTAAAACATAGACAGTAGGATGGCAAAACCTACAATACATAAAGCTAAATATTGTATTAGTATAAAACTCGATAACTTTACATTGCCACTTAAATATCTCTAGACCATCCATTGTCACACATCAAAATACTTTTGAGCTTTTACAGAAGTCATTTCGTTTAGCCATGTATTAAACTCAAGATTCCGTTTCCAAAAAAAATATTGATATGTTTTGAAACAATTAATTCAAATTGTTGTATGAGGGTGAACAAATGACAAAGATTAACAACTGATAATGTTGCCACACAACTGGGCGGGTCACTTTGTTAATTAGAAGTTGGTACGACATATAACGACTGAGATTAAAAATCAATACATAAACTTCTGAAGACATGCTATTAAGAGCCAGCAGTACGGGTGGTGTACCAGTTAATTTAGTATCGACATGATGACATCATTGATAAAAATATTATTTGGCTGCTCTGCCACTAGCCTCAATTGGGAATTATATTGTAATAGTAGACACAATCAAATTTCTCATAACTAAAGTACAATATATGATTTTGCAACATATCGTACTGAAGAAAAATGATGTGGTGACTACATCACTAAAGGTTCGAAGTAGCATACAACTTTCATGAACATTATGTGATAATTCATTTCGGTCATGCTAAAAGTTATATGTAATATTAGAACCACAAGGGAAATCCTGGGGGACAAGCTCTGAGAGGGTTACGTAGTCAAGGGAACATGTTAATACTTCCAAGTAAGATACACTGATATTTTAATTTGTCTTGAATGAAAACCCATGGGAGATGCCCCGGTAGTATAGAAAAAGTAAACCCAAATTCTTTACCACGAAAAAATAAACCGACATTCAGAGTTCCTATAAGATTGTGCATGTCATAGAAGATAGGCGAAATAAGAAAACAACATAGACATGATTAGAAAGAATAAGTTATGATGATAGACCAAAAGCTGATTCTCAGAGAAATAAGTCAGGCAAAAAAGAGACCGAGGGATGGTGTCGCAGCAAAAACATTGTAAGAAAAGAAAATCATATAATGTAACATTAGATAGTATATATGATAAATGTAATGATTTAGACTATTGGTCAAGAAACTTAGGGAATGAGTGAATGATGACTTAGATTATTACATTTCAATATGATAGAGTGAATCAAACACAACTAATTCTAGCCGCGCAAATGCGCGGGTCACACTACTAGTTTTTAAAAAAAATCTTAAAGCATGACACACGATTATGATTTACATATTCGTAAAAAAGATTATAATTTACATATAGTTTAGTTTATGTTAGAAAAATAGCACTGCAATATGGTTTAGGGTCTCCAGCTAGCTTAAGTCTGCCTCGATATATAACGTACATTTGCAATTATAACAAGAAACTGTTCTTGGTGCATTGGTTAAGCATGAGCTCCTGCACTCTGTAGGTCACCGGTTTAAATCGGGCCGGTGACAATTTAATTTTGAAAAATTATTCTAAGGTGTTTTTCACAAAATAACAGGACGTGCACCCTATATCTATCCTTCAGTGACTGACAGTGGGCCTGATGCCATGTGGCGCGTCTAGTCAGCACTTGTGGTGTAATTGACTCTTAAAACTATGTCTCTCACTCACCACCACATCAACCCTTATGTGCTAGCAGGGAATCGTAACTCTCTCTTCTCCCGTGAAGTGTGTTGAGTTGGCCGACTTGGTCTTGTTTGCTCTTCCTAGGGGCTGACAATCATGAAGAAAAAAAATGATCTACTCGCGTGAGGGACCCCCAATTTGGCGATCTGCGCAGCAGGGATCGAGGGCAGATCCTATTCGGCGCCTTTAGCGCCCGATATAGGTGTTTCCACAATTGGGCGCACACCCCCTCTCCCTTCATTTGCGACAAACGGGCCGGCCCATCTCCCCTTTTCGAAGGATAAAAAGGTGCTGCTACGTGGAGCGGGGTTTGAACCTGCGATCTCATCGCTACGTCGATGCTGCACTAACCACTAGGCCACCTGCTAGCTGGTGCATATGCACTTCCGTTCTATTCTTTCTATTTAGATTCGCCTACTGTCCTTTATGTTTTGTTTTTCTCCTTTTTCTTTGTTTGTTTTCCTGTTTTTTATTTATTTTTCTTTAATGCGTGAACTCGTTTCAAATCGGTGTTTTTTTTCAAAATTGATGAACTTTTTTCAAATACAATGAACTTTTTTCAAAACGCGATGGACTTTTTTTTCCAATTCCATGAACTTTTTCCAAATTCGATGAACTTTTTTCAGCTTGATGAACTTTTTCAAATGCGATGAAATTTTTTCAAATGCGACGAACTTTTTTTCAAATTTGATGAACTTTTTTCAAATTCTATTAACTTTTTTGCAAATTCAATGGACTTTTTCAAATGCGATGAACTTTTTCCTAATTGGATGAACTTTTTTTCAAATTCGATGAAATTTTTCAAATGCGATGAACTTTTTCCTAATTTGATGAACTTTTTTTTCAAATTTGATGAACTTTTTCTTCAATTTTGATGAAACTTTTTCAAATTCAATGAACCTTTTGCAAATTCGATGAACTGTTTTCAAATTTGATGAGCTTTTTTAAAAAAAACAATGATTTTTGTTAAAAATCCGATGAATTTTTTTGAAAAGCGACGAACTTTTTTTAGATTCGGTGAACTTTTTCTAATTATGATGAACTTTTCTCAAATTCGATGAACTTTTGTTATAATCGATGAACTTTTCTACAGATTTGATGAACTTTCTTCAATTTTGATGAACTTAAAAAAACAATGAACCTTCGTTCCTTTTTCTTAAAAAAATTTACTTTATTTTTTTAGTAAAGTGCACGTATTCGGCAAAAAAAAGGAAATAAGAAAGGTGAAAGAAACCGTTACAGAAAAAGGGAGAAAAAGAAGCTTAGGGCGTTGTAGAAATAATAAAAGAAAGCAAACAAAGGCTGTAAGCGCAGTTCGTTGGATGGCGTAGTGGTTCATGCACCCCTATGTGAAGCGAGAGATCCTTAGTTCAAATCCCGCTCCCCGCATGTCTTATTTTTTCGTTTCTAACGGAATGGGTGATCGACTCGTTCGCTGAGACCTGAGAGGCGAATCGAGCGAAGTTTGCCGGGCCGGCGCACTAGAGGTCTCGTTCGGGCGCCCGGGAACTGTTCGGGCGCTTAACGCGCCGAATAGGAGATCGAGCGAACTCGCAACCCCAGCTCCTCCATGTGCCCTATTTTGGGCCGGCCCATGTACAGGGAGAGATGCCCACCTTTCTCTCATTTTGATTTTTAGATTTTTCAGTGTTTTCTTTTTTTAATAATTCAGGATTTCAAAAGAGTACCAAATTTAATATATTTTTTGAAAATTTTAAAAAACAAAGTGTAAAAATCATAAATGTCCAAGAATTAAAAAATCTTAGTTTTTAAAAATGTTTGACAAATCCTAAACTATTCGTGATACTGACAAATGTTCACATATTCAAAAAAACGGTAAATTCTCACGGATTCACAAATTGTTCGCCTAACTCAAAAAATGCTCACAAATTTAGAAAGCGTTCATGAATTTCTATAATATGTTAAAATATTCAAAAATGTTCGGAAACTTTGAATATTGGTCCTAAATTTCAGAACAAAAGTTCAAAACTTTTTTTTGCTGATTCAAAAGTATTCAAGAACTCAAAACAAGTTTGTCATAAAAAATTTCCTAATTTTCAAAAATTATTGCCAAACACGGAAAAATATTCATCAGTTAAATTGATCATAAACATCAAAAAATGTTTGTGAATTTGTAAAAAAGTTAGTGAATTTGCAAAAAATGTACACGAATTTAAAAAATGTATGGGATTCAGAAAACTATTCACTTATTTGAAAATTGAACTTAGTTTCAAAAAATGTGCATAATTTTGAAACATGTTCAGAATTTAAATTATGTCACAAATTGAAAAATAAAATGAA
>NC_041392.1:28381107-28387716 GCF_002162155.2 Triticum dicoccoides | reverse complement strand
TGGTAACAATCGAATGGTCATTATATAGTCCACTACATGTAAAATGGAAATTCGAACGAGCGAATGTTAGAATTCGAGCACTATAGTGAGATTTAATCTAGTGCAAAATTGTTCCTGCTCTATAAATTGAAGTTAATCCTAAAATATGCTTGACATGCAAAAGAAATCATTACTAGGTCCACGTGCAAGGAAAAAGTGGACTTGCTAAGTGGGCACAACCAAGAACAAATCATGCTGACATTATCCCATTGGCTTTGTAGACTGAACCGATTTGCGATTCGGTTTCTTCATTGGCTTCGTATCAACAAGGGCTTCTAAATTAGATTCCACGTGGCTAATTTGAATTCAAAAAAAATCAATAAAACACACCAACGTAGGGTCTAGTTTCGAAGATCTACACCCGTCATGCTAGGAACCATATGTTCACTCTCTATTCCCGTCTATAAAAAAACCTTCGCATGTTATACTGAAATGTCTGAACCAATTTGGAGGAAGTCACAATTCAAGAAAAAAAGGTCAATCAAATAGCATAGGACTTAGCTGAGACTTTGCCAATTCGCATCTAGATGGGAATAGCAAAACCGACAAAGAAAAATTCGGAGCAAGTCGGGCTTGTATCTATTGCCGTTTTCCAGATGAGGGCAGCACACCAGGATGGGCCAGGATACAATGCTCTGCGCAGTAGATTCAAGAGCTGATCACAATACACTCGATCCTGGTTGAGGCCTCCATCAGCTGCAGCACAAGCGGGCACTTCACCGATAGCGTGCTCGCCGACGTTATCGTCAGCTCCCCAAACTTGTACCGCATGGTGCCAACGACCCACAGGTCCACGGGGAAGACACCCATTTCACTTCCCGTAGTGTTATCGAAATATCCTGCGGAGCTCCCTTGGAGCATGGCTCGCACCGCGTCCGTCCGCCGGACGCCGACGTTGATCAGGAGCGTAGTGGGTGCGGATGCCGTTGTCGACGTAACCCGTTTCGAAGGTATAGAGTATAGACATGGCGTTCTTGCTGTGATTGGTACATGGCTAGAGGGAGACAACCCAGGTGGCCAGACATGAAGGAATTGACAGATATAGTAGTGGATGCCTTGTTCAAAGCTGATCCGGTTGATGGTAAGATCCAGAGACAAAAACAGACGGTACCTTAAAGGCTCGTAGCGGCAGTAAACATGCTTAAGAAAACCAGGCAGGTCAACAATGGACGGAGAAACAGCGAAGCAAACAGGAGGAAATGATTTATTTTTTAGAAAAGGGGCGCATTCCCGGCCTTGCATCAGAAAGATGCATACGGCCACAAACAGGACTGATGCTACAACTGTGCAAATAATTGTACTAAATCAACGACAATTAATATGGACCGAAGGGAGTACAATATTTGTTATTTCGTTTATCACTTGAGAATTGAGAAGAATAAATCAAATGGGGCAATCAGAAATCAGAAAAATATGAGAATCATTCATTTGTACTGGACGGTAAGGTGTGCTCAGCTGCCCCCGCTATAGTTGAATCATTTAAAACTAAGTGTTGCATCTGGCTTAGTGTTAGGCGACAAACTTGGTCAGCTCAGGAGCGCCCACACTCTTGCCCATGATCACCATGATCCCCACGTTATGGAACTGGCTGCGGCCGCTATATGTACCTCCTCTCTCTGTATCTCTCGACAAGCAAATGAGAACCCTCGCCATGTTATCAGACAACGATCCCTACCTCCTTCCCTCGCCATGACCAACACCGGCAGGGGACCACCTCCTCCTCCTCCTCTTCCGACTGCCCCTCTCACCGACGGACCAACTCTCCCCATGGCTACCGCCCCCATCTCCGGCAACCAACTCTCTTCCACCCTCGTCCTACCTTCTCCCCTCTCTTTCAGCGACACCATTACCGATATCACCCCATTCATCTTCATAGTTCTTGACCTCAATAGCCACAATTACTATCACTGGCGCCATCTTTTTGAAATTCACCTTGGTCGCTGCTCTCTCCTGCATCACATCTTCGGCGACGCGCCTCCCGCTCCTAGCGATCCTCGCTGGGTCAAGGACGACCTCACCATCATTCAGTGATTATACACACGCATTTCGACCGAGCTCTTCAATCTTGTGGTCTGATGGCGCTGCCGCGCGCGATATCTGGACCGAACTTCGTCGGCTCTTTCAGGATAACCGTGATGCTCGGGTCTCCTCCCTCAAAACGGAGCTCCGCACGATCACGCAGGGCAACCGCCTCGTGGGCGTCTTCTGTCAGCGCATCAAGGTGATCGGCGACGAGCGTCGGGAGCTGGGCGAGGTGGTTGCCGATCGGTCTCTCTTGCATGGCCTGATGTGCGGGCTCAATGAGCGGTTTGCGCAGCAGGCGACCCTGATCCCTCTCCTCCGCCCTCTGCCCACGCTAGCCGAGGCCCGCTCCATGCTTCAGATGGAGGAGCAGAACCAGGCGCGTAAAGCCGGCGTCCCGCGCCTCTTCCACGCCACCAAGCGCCCTGCTTCAACAGCTCCTGCCCCGACTCCAGCCGCGCTCTCTGGGTCGTCCTCGACACAGCCGCCCTCTGGATGCCGCTCGAGTCCAAACTACAAGGGCAAGAACCCCGTCTATCGTCCTCCACAGCAGCACTCGTCGGGGGCGTCTTCGTCCTCCTTTACGCTGCCACCTGCATCACCATCGGGCTCTGCGCCGGCCCCGACCGCTCCTTCATTACCGTGGCGTCCTTCGCGTGATCCTTGGACCGGCCTCGTCCAAGCCTGGACGATGTCGTGGTCTGCGCCCTCTCCTTATGACGCCCCTCCCGCGTACAGTGGTGCCCGGGCACCACCTGGCATGCGTCCTCAACTCGGTGCACCGGGCCTCCTCGGGTCGCGGCCTCCGCCACATGCCTACATGGCGTATGCGCCTCTCTATCAGCCTTCGCTCCCGCTATCGGCTTCATCAGTGTACGACTACGGCGCCCCCTCTACTTCACCATGGGATCAGACGCCGCCAACGCCTCCCTCTACCTCACCATGGGATCACGCGCCGCCGGGGGCTCCCGCTGCTGCCTCGTCCTCTATGCCAACTGTGCCGACCTGGGACCAGGCCGCTTTTCTCGCAGCCATGAACTCGCTTACCACCCAAGACACAGGTACGGAGTGGAGTTTTGATTATGGTGCATCCTCACACATGTCCGCGTCTAGCTCCTCCCTTTCCTCTATCCAACCTTCTATTTTTTGTTCCATAACAGTAGGCAATGGTTCTTCCATCCCCATTTCGTGCACTGGTTCTACCTTGTTCTCTCCTAACCTATCTTTGCGCGAAGTACTTGTTGCGCCTACTCTTATCAAGAACCTGATATCTGTTTGTAAATTCACTATTGACAACCTTGTTTCTGTTGAGTTTGATCCACTGGGTGTGTCTGTGAAGGATCTTCGCAGCAAGGAGGTGATCGTTCGATTCAATAGTTCAGATGACATATACACTGTCCGCGACGTCGCTTCATCACCCTCTGCCCACGCCATCGTCGCTTCCATCTCGCTTTGGCATCGCCGGTTTGGGCATCCCAACAGCACCACCACGAACACTCTTCTTCGCGAGTTCCAGTTACTGCATGTTCGCGAGGCTCATGACTCTGCTTTGTGTCAGACCTGTCAGATGGGCAAGCATGTTATACTGCCTTTTAGCTCTTCTACTACTACTAGTTCTTTTCCTTTCGAATTGTTACATTGTGATCTATGGCAGTCCCCTATCCCTAGTGTCTCCGGATTTAAATTCTATCTTGTAATCGTGGATGACTACTCGCATTTTATATGGACATTCCCTCCTCGTTTCAAATCTGACGTGCACACTGTGTTTTTAAACTTCCAATGATATGTGTATACCCATTTATCCCTCTTGAGCACTGCGTTGGTTTTCCCTTGAAGAGGAAAGGGTGATGCAGCAAAGTAGTGCAAGTATTTTCCTCAGTTTTTGAGAACCAAGGTATCAATCCAGTAGGAGACTACACGCAAATCCCTCGTACCTACACAAACAAATAAGAACCTCGCAACCAATGCAACAAATGAGTTGTCAATCCCTTCACGGTCACTTACGAGAGTGAGATCTGATAGGGATGATAATAATAATAAGATAAATATTTTTGGTATTTTTATGATATAGATTGGAAAATAAAGATTGCAAAATAATCGGCGACAGAAATATCTTGTTGACGGGAGATTAATATAATGGAGAATAGACCCGGGGGCCATAGGTTTCACTAGTGGCTTCTCTCAAGATAGCGTAAGTATCACGGTGGGTGAACGAATTACTGTCGAGCAATTGATAGAAAATTGCATAATTATGAGAATATATAGGCATGATCATGTATATAGGCATCACGTCCGCGACAAGTAGACCGAAACGATTCTGCATCTACTACTATTACTCCACACATCGACCGCTATCCATCATGCATCTAGAGTATTAAATTAATAAGAATAGAGTAATGCA
This sequence comes from Triticum dicoccoides, assembly GCF_002162155.2. Taxonomy (NCBI): domain Eukaryota; kingdom Viridiplantae; phylum Streptophyta; class Magnoliopsida; order Poales; family Poaceae; genus Triticum; species Triticum dicoccoides. The sequence goes on along the minus strand of NC_041392.1, from coordinate 28,383,254 downwards.
TTAGGCAAGATGACATGATGTAGAGGGATAAACTCAAGCAATATGATATAAACCCCATCTTTTTATCCTTGATGGCAACAATATAATACGTGCCTTGCTGCCCCTGCTATCACTGGGAAAGGACACCGCAAGATTGAACCCAAAGCTAAGAACTTCTCCCAGTGCAAGAAAGATCAATCTAGTAGGCCAAACCAAACTGATAATTCGAAGAGACTTGCAAAGATAACCAATCATACATAAAAAAATTCAGAGAAGAATCAAATATTGTTTATAGATAAACTTGATCATAAACCCACAATTCATCGGATCTCGACAAACACACCGCAAAAAGAGTTACATTGAATAGATCTCCAAGAAGATCGATGAGAACATTGTATTGAGATCCAAAGAGAGAGAGGGATCCAAAGAGAGAGAAGAAGCCATCTAGCTAATAACTATGGACCCGAAGGTCTAAAGTCAACTACTCACACATCATCGGAGAGGCTATGGTGTTGATGTAGAAGCCCTCCGTGATCGATTCCCCTCCGACGGAGCTCCAAAATGGGATCTCTTGGGTACAGAAGGTTGCGGCGGTGGAAATAGGGTTTCGTGGTGCTCCTGAATGTTTTCGGGGTATATGGATATATATAGAAGGAAGAAGTAGGTCGGTGGAGCCACGAGGAGCCCACGAGGGTGGAGGGCGCGCCCCCGTGCCTCGTGGCCTCCTCGTTGATTTCTTGACGTCCACTCCAAGTCCTCTGGATCACGTTTGTTCCAAAAATAACTCTACCGAAGGTTTCATTCCTTTTGGATTCCGTTTGATATTCCTTTTCTGCGAAACATCAAAATAGGCAAAAAAACAGCAATTTACACTGGGCTTGGGTTAGTAGGTTAGACCCAAAAATAATATAAAAGTGTATAAATAAGCCCATTAACATTTAAAACAGATAATATAATAGCATGGAACAATAAAAAATTACAGATACGTTGGAGACGTATCACTCACCCAACCTATCCTGACCATGTTTGCCATCTGCAGAAATTGTTATACGGCTTAAAACAGGCTCCGCGTGCTTGGTTCCAACGTTTCGTTGCGTTCCTTCACACTATTGGTTTCCTCCCTTCTCGGTCTGACTCCTCTCTCTTTATCTTCAAAACGGATGCTCATGTTGTGTATCTCCTCCAATACGTTCATGACATTGTCCTCACCACTTCTTCTGCATCCTTTCTTGAGAACGTCATTTCATCCCTTCGTGCGGAATTCTGCATGACAGACCTCGGGCACCTCCATCATTTCCTCGGCATAGTGGTCTCTCGCTCTTCCTCTGGCCTTTTTCTGTCACAACGGCAGTACACCCTCGTCATCCTTTCCAATGCCGGGATGCTCGACTGCCATCGATGCACACTCCTGTTGAAACAGGCTCGAAAATTTCCTTCGGCGGTGACCCTGTCCCCGATGCCACTCTTTACCGTAGCCTAGCAGGGGCCTTGCAGTACATGACCCTCACTCGCCGTGAGCTCGCCTACTCCGTCCAGCAGTCTTGCCTCTTCATGCATGATCCCCGACTCCCACATCTCAAACACGTTCATCGCATTCTCTGCTACCTCAAGGGCACTCTCGACCATGGTCTCTTCATCAACACCTCTTCCCCCCCCCCCCACACTCTTATAGCGTACTCTGATGCAAACTGGGCAAGATGCCCGGACACTCGACGATCCACTTCTGGATATTGTGTTTATTTGGGTGATAATTTGATTTCTTCGTCTTCCAAAAGGCAGCTAACCGTTTTCAGATCCTCCGCGGAAGCTGAGTATCGTTATGTGGCTCATGCAGTTGCAGAATCGGTTTTACAATTAGGCTATTATTGTGGCTCCTTGGCGAACTTCACCGACCTATTCACCCGGCTATTATTGTGTACTATGACAATATCTGTGCTATATACATGTCATATAATCCCGTTCAAGATCGTAGAACTAAGCCTATAGAGATAGACATCCACTTTGTAAGAGAGAAAGTAGCATTAGGTGAGGTCAGAGTTCTTCATGTTCCTACAAGTGCTCAGTTCGCGGACATCTTCACCAAGGGATTGCCAACGGCGACCTTCGTCGATCTTGGCTCCAGTCTCAACATCGTCACACCCGACGCTGACACTGCAAGGGGGGGGGGG
>NC_041392.1:28152105-28175046 GCF_002162155.2 Triticum dicoccoides | reverse complement strand
TTATAGGGGAAAAACAGAAGAGAAGCAATATACTGACAAGTGTTCACATGGATAAAAATATTACAGGATAACATAATCATTTCTCTTTCACTGAGCAGTATTAGCATCTGAATGGACCTTTTAGTATATATATTTTTCAGCATCTAGCAACTACGGTATGTCCCATGATACGAGCCCTCGACATATCTTTACCTTGTTAACTGTTATCACAGAATATTGACTTCTTGTGCATAGTAACTGATAAAAGGCTATTAGTACAGCTTCACTGTTAATACTCTGAATGTAGAGTCTAGTCACATATTAGATGTTCTTGAGCATGCTGGAGATTGCATAATCTTGCAGCTTAAAGGGGAAACTTGAGTTGAAATCATTCATTGTAGAAATTTAGAGACAGTCAACAACATATAAGTATAAACCTTAGATAAGAACAAAGGACATTGATCTTACTCCTGATCTAGATGAACTAGAACTAGAAAAAGGTGATTTCAAATAGGTGGTTAGAAGAATCAAATTTCCAGATCACAAATCTTACATCAGGAAATTATGGAAGAAAAATGAAGCAGCGAAATATTACCCTCGAGTAGTTGGAAGGGGAACAGATCTAATGGTGCTGTAGCTGAGTTACTTGTAGAGTTTTCGACTCATTCCCTAGCCTATCTGCATCATCGGCTTGCCTCTCCCAAACCTGGTGTCTCCCGCCGCCGCCGTCTTTTTGGTCGCTGGACGAAACCAATCTTCTAAATCACCATATACATCTCAAGTAGTGGGTGAGGAAGGGGTGGTGAGGCAGCGTCCAGATCTTGGTGAGGCACGAGGTGAGAAACGAAACTGGTGAAGGCGTCGGAGATGGAGTTGGTGATGGTCGACAAGCCATTGACGGTGGAGGCAGCATGGAGGTCGGACCAGGCAGCAAATGGGGCAGGTCGGCATCGGTGTAGTGGTGGCTGGCGATGGGGAACCGGACATAGAGGGTGGGGCGGCAGACTAGAGGGCAGCGACGGGGAGCGAATTCGGGTGGCGCGACTGGCGGCGAGTGATTTGCAGGGGCCGCCGGTGAGATGAGATTTGAGTTAGGTGCAAATGTACAGGTGTATTTGGGGATTTTTTTGGGCTAGTGTTTTATATGGAGGCACACGGGCGTGGCGTGAGACCTAGCGCCAAATGGGCCGACCCACGCACGGAGCTGATTTTTGTTTTGTTTTTTCTCTGTGGTTGTGAATTCTTAGCGTGCCATCATTTTAAAAGGTGGGTGATAAGAATTAAAAAAATCCAATCAACTCTCATATTTCCTTTTTAACTTTTGAGATAGAAATGTAACAACATTAGCTCACGAGTGCGCCATTGAAAGTTTTTTTGCATACGCACTAACTATTTATTATATTGTTCAACATGAAAGTAATGTTCACTCATTTCCTCTTGGCTCCTATTTTCATTTTTATATTCGAGATAAACAACATCAGCTCACGGATGCTCACTTTGAGTTTTTAGCCCAACCACTACCTATTTATATTAGAAAGAAGAAAATAAGTTTTACCTTTATAAATAATAATGATTATTAGTATTTCCATGGCCATTGCCTATTTATATTATATCAAGAAAAATTACAACGCTCGCTAGCCTTTGAAAAAACTATGGCAATCTCACTGCCAACACTGACGCATGGACCCAATCACTCAATAACCCAAGAACTAGCTATGGTGGGTCTGACTACTATACGTAACATGACAAAAATGATCTTCACACATTCATAGTACTAGGTGACTCTAGCGGGCTCGTCATGGAAATTACGAAGATGTCACAAAAATTGGGAGCCAGGTGTGCTGAAAGGTCGAGGCAATTCGGTGAGGCTTATCGTCACCGATTTGCAGTAATTGGTGACGCCACCTATGACAACATCATACATTAGGAATTTATGTGACGTTGTCCACCATCGTCACGAGGATTTTTGTCACAGTATGTCAATTTTGTTGTAGTGGCGGTCCGACTGGTAGTTGCGGGTCATCCGCTACAGGTAGTACCACGACCATGGCTCTTTACGTCTAGTACAATGGGTCATCCGGATACTCATCGACGTAAACTTTTCACCGCGATCTGTCCGAGTGCGAACCTTCAGCTTCTTGAACGCTTCAAACGCGCCATCTTTAGATTGTAGGAGATGTATCTCGAGTAGTCATCTACCACAAGGAAGAAGTACTTATTTTCTTTGTGATATGCTGGGGTGATAGGGCCACATAGATCACCATGGAGCTTCTCGATTGCATCACTTGCACGATAGGTAGACCGAGCAGGGAACGGCCTACGGTGTTGTTTTCCAACCAAGAACCCGTCACATACTCGATCAACATGGTCGATAAATGGCATCTCAGATACCATGTCCATCTTCGACATCTTCCTCAAGGCGTAGAAGTTAACGTGTCCAAATCTAGCATCCCATAACCACGAATCATCATCACTCTCGAGCCAACACCATGACACATTCTGGCTCGCGGATAACTTCGGCATTACTTTTTTCTCATGAAGTAGCACCTATCGGTTTGGTTTGACAACCTATCATTGGACGAGATCACAAACTTCGGCCATTAGAAGACATGGATGTTCGTCTTCCTGCTTCGCCAAATTTTTCTTGATCTCCCGCTTGTTAGGCTCCGAACAATCCTTCGCATGCTGTAGTTGGCGTCGGTAAGCATCGGGTACTGGATGAGGATGTTGTGATGCACCAGTACGTTGGCACCGCCCGTCCTCCACCACTGGTTGCTGACTTGCCGCCCTTCTTCACCTTGTTGCCATTCTTGTACTGTCGCCGGACTTGACCAACTCCTGATCGCTGTCCCCCATCATTGATCGTAGATCGTCGAGGCTCTAGATACCAATGTTGGATTTAGAACGCTAGATTAACTCGTCGGCAACTACACATACACATGGAAGCACACAAGCAGGCTGCTTAATTGATTTCTTCTTCTTTTTAGTCCATACACACTCTCATTTATTGATCAATATCCAAATACATAGGAATACAAGATAAATCTGGGGTATTAAGTAGCCAGAGATGGCGTCCCGGAGAGAGTCCCAAAGTGTGTTTGGCGAGGCTGTGCACCTCAAAGTTTGTCTCGCGCCCTTCGAAGATGATGGAGCATGCTGGAGACTGCAAACCTTGGGGGATGATCTCTTTAACAATGCTCGCGTAAAGGCCGCCCGTGCCCTTGTGTATGTCCGCGACAACCTCCTTGCAATCTGAGGCTACCAACACATGAGATAGTGAGAGGTCGAGGGCAAGGGAAAGAGCTTCTCTGCACGCCAAAGGCTTCGAGTGTCGCTGGATCGTTAATACCTATGTGTCTTACTGCTGATGCACCAAGATACTTGCCCATGTCATCCCTGCTTAATTGATTTCTTCTGAATCAAGAGCACATGCACGTACGATATTTGATCCACGTGAGCACAAAAGCCCATATAGTACTTACGAGCCCAATCCAGATACGTAATATAATTGCCCATATAGTACTTACCAGCCCGACTTACCAGCCACGTTCACACGTACGTAAACCTAGCCATAGAGGCAAATCCCATCGGGAGCAGTTCATCAGGCGGCGGCGCCCTCTCCTCCACGTCCGGGGACGTCCTCTCCTCCTCGTCAGCCGGCGACGTCCTCTCCTCCGCGTCTGGTGACCGGTGCCCCACAACCAAACCGTATGTACACCTATGATGTTTCCTTCCCTCTTAGTAGTAATGCGATTCAATTAATACGGTGGACGCGGATGGTGCCGCGGCGGCCGATCTTCGGATCCTTCTAGTGGCACATAGCATGCACTGCACTATAAATCAGAAATCTACTACTTTCTCTAAATTGCGTGCTCGTACGCCTAGTGGCACATAGCAGTATGGGAGTTAGTAATTGGATTTAATTAATAGGTATTCCAATTTCCATACATATTGTAACTAGCATTGTTATGTCAGACTGCTGTAGGGACCATGGATGATGACAAGTACGTGCATCAAATGCGTCAAGAGATGGACAAGAATATGCAGCGAGAGCGAGAGGTGATGGACAACAATCTGAAACTGGAGCGTGCAACCGTGGACCGCATGAGGAAGGAGGAGCGTGCAGCCATGGAACAGATGATGACGGCGGAGCGTGCAGCCGTGGATCAGAGGTTGAAGCATTTCCATGATGATATGGACCTAAAGTTGAAGAAGGAGCGGAAGGACCTGGACCGCACTATACAGCTCGAGCGTGGCAAGATGGAATTCAATATCATGCAGGCGCGTGGGAACAGGGATCTTATCTTGCGGCAAGAGCGTAAGGACATGGATCACAAGGCCAAGATGGATCAGATCCGCTTGGAAGGGAATATGATGCAGGACCGCGTTGTACAGCTCGAGCGTGGTAAGATGGACGTCAATACAATGCAAGCTCGTGCGGATATGGAGCGAAAGTTACAACAACACCGTAGTGATCTAGATTACAAGGCCAAGATGGAGGACATCCTCATGGATGGGAGTATGATGCAAGACCTTGCTAGTACAGGCACGAAGGTACGTTTCACTATGTACGTATTATTCATTAAATTATCCGCAGGAGCAATCTATCTCATCAGCACCTCTACAGGCACAACGAGACATCCCTAGACCGAAAGAATCTATCTCATCAGCATCTCGACAGGCACAACGAGACATCCTTACACCGGAGCAATCTGTCTCATCACCACCTCTACAGGCACAACGAGACATCCGTACACCGGAGCAATCTGTCTCGTCACCACCTCCGCAGGCAAAACATGACATCCCACCACCGGACAATCTGTCTCAACACCACGTGGCCCAGTAAGTATGTTTTACCAATGGTAGGCACATCCTAGGCACATCCTATGTATGAACAATTTGATATTGTGCAAAAACTGATGTCAACTAGTCATATGTAGGTAGTCGTAATGCAATTTATTGTTCACGTGGACTATGAACTTTCTCATGTTCCTCACGCGTATCACAACGGGAGACCTGGTATGACGACAATAGTTGAACCCGGCAAGGTGGACTGGCAGCTAATGGAGAAAAATTTGTGTTGCCAAGGGTACAAAGGGAAAGCAGATTTGTACTACATCAAGCCTGGGTGTGTACCACCAGAAGGAATGGTACAGATTTCAGGCCAACATGATGTAGATGAAATGTTGCATGCTTTAGAAGGGCTAAAGAAATGTCATTTGTACATTGTCAAGAATTTTGCAACCTCAGATGATGCACAAGTCTCATATGATAGTGACGATGACATGTCTGAACAGGTTGGTTATATTGCCAAGTTCACTTATTATACAAAAAATGGCCACATCATTTGCATGTTAATCTAAATACCTTTGGTATGCTTTTGGACAGGACATGTGTGAGGAAGACATATATTCGTGTGGGTACAAGGATATCGGCAAGAGGGACATGGGCGAATATGGGTCATCGCCCAAAAGAAAGAAACTTGCAAATAACAATTCGAAGAAAGCATTGGATTTCGGCAGCAGTGACGAGCCTCTTCAGTAGGCTTTTGTTTTTTCTACAATTTCAAGCTTTGGAGCTGAATTATTGTCTGAAGTAGTGTTTATATCATTTTCCATCCAACAATCACTTCATTCAAGTGACAATTGTGAGACTATGTTTACAATAATAGGCTTTCAACTTTGAGTTGTTGCTCAATTTTTAGATGCCACATACTAAATTGTGGCTTTTACTATTTTTTATTGCATATGCTGCACTAGTCCAAACCAGTGTTATTTCACGCAACAGTTTGGTTATTTCTGATGCTTTAGCTTATTGAGAACCAAAGAATCTGTGATACGGCTATTCTGTGTAAAGGAAAGATATTTCCATGGTCTGCACATTTATATGACAGAATTAAGAGATGCTTTTGTATAGCAGTGTTAATAATTACTCCTCCGTAAACTAATATAAGAGCGTTTAGATTGCTATTTTAGTGATCTAAACACTCTTATATTAGTTTATAGAGGGAGTAGATATCAAGTGTCATATTGTCTGGACAACTTGCATTAAGGCTTTAAGATGTAGTAACGACGCTTGGTTCGCAGAAAAGCCACGGCTTCTGACTCCAATGCATTCCAAAACCGTAAGGTTGTATTTGTTTCGCTCGCAATGTCTTTCATAGCCATGGTTTCCGATACAGGACTTAACGAAACTGAAGACGCCCAGATCGAAGCTGATTGGAAAACGGGAACACATCTGCGCCAACCAAACGAAGCGCGGTTTCGAGTTAAATTAGTGTATAGGCTACAATTGTCTTGTAGAAGTTGTACTAAAGTAGTTAGGCTGATTATCAAATTAGGATATGTACTGTAAAAACTCCAGAAAATTTGATAGGATCATATATAAATTTCTGTTCACCACTGTCACATGCACAGGCTGACTTAAACATTGTGTACATACATCTGATATAATATACTCCCTCTGTCCCATAATGTAAGACGTTTTTTGACTCTACTGTAGTGTCAAAAAACGTCTTACATTATGGGACGGACGGAGTATTTTATAAGGATAGCTTTGTTCTACAACTCTTGTATCTCACTTTTTTATGTCCAAACATAAATCAACCGCTTTACTAGAAGAGATGCATTACAACACAGAACTTTCAAATTCTAGTATATCCTAGCTTACGCAATAGCTTGAGCGCCATCCAGCTCCAATCATCATCTGAAGATACCTTGGGCTGCAGAACAAGGAAAAAGTGGATGCAACTTCAACACTAGCTTGTACAACAATTTATTTTCTCTATAGATGAGCTTGCAGCTGAACATGCAGACAAGAATACCTGAAAATATAGGAACATCAACTATTTTCAGGTGCATATCCAAGACAAAAGGTCAACAAAATTATCTAGTTGGATAAAGTTTAATTTATGCTAAAGGCCTTGTGAACGATACTACTTAAGATTTGCATGCTAGATCATGGCTAGAGTGTGGATTTGCAACAAGAAAATAAATCATGAACAAGATAATGACTAGTAATGCTTTAAGAAATTTCAGTTGGGCATCAAAAGTGGAGTTTCATTTTGAGACCAACAAAGTGAACCACAGAAAAACACAACAAATATAATCTACTCCAGGCGGCCACCTAAAATGGTTTTACAAGGTCCTTTTTGTAAAATGTACCGGCGACCACCTAATGATAACATCATGTCCATCAGCTTTTCATCCAGTGGCTCAGAATCGCTCGGAGCATTTGTAGCACGAGTTCAACCATAGCACTGGATACGTTCTCGTACTGAACATGCTATGGTATACTGACGACCAGCAAAGAAAAAAGACTCATTCAGGTGCTTCAAAATTATCAACTGAAGAAGGAAAACAATCACAAAAATGCACTTTGTTGCTTACATGTGCAGGGCTACGAGGAGGTTGAGGCATCGTAGGGGACGGATCGGCAAGATCGTGGAAAATGAAATACTTGCAGAAATTAATACTTGAAAAATGGACCACAAGGGCAACAGTTCCTACCATGAAACCCCTTGCAGAGATAGCTATAGCTAAAAGTTTGCTGCCATCATTTCCTACAGAGCACCAAATATAATTAGTGCACTATATTAATGAGTAAAGCAGATGCAAAAATTAAAAATGGACATATTTGACACCTCTTGCAGTTTAGTGCAATTACGCTGATCATGACCTGTCACCCCACAGTAGCCACATTTCCTCTTTGATCTTTGTTTCTTCATCTTTGCCTGCAACCTTTTCTTCGGTGCACCTCGGCCTTGCACATGCATTGGGTCCAGAACCTTTTCCAAATCTCCACAATCAATTTCCGTCGTCTGTGGCAGCACCGGACCAAACCTAATGCATTCCTCCTGACCACGGCTTGATTCCTTGCTGCCATCTTGTCCATTCAGAACCATCTTCAGACGCTGATACTCCCCACTGGATTGACATGCCCGGAAACATGCCGCGTGACTCAAATTCCGCAACTCACGGTACCTCACAAGGCTTTCCGAATAGTCATACATCTCGCTCTTTCTGGTGGGAGGGAATGCAGACTTTGCACTCATATGTAGTCAACTCCCATGCATCTAGTATCTCGCTGATAACATATTTGCTGACGGCATTTATGCTCCATCTGACCAACTCAAACATACAAGGAGTGAAAACTCGGGCATCATGTTTCTCAAGACTTGAAGCATCCGCGTCTGTAAATGGAACGGACTGCAAGGCCACGATGTCTAGGATCGCCTCATTCAAGCGTCGTCCTGAAATGCTACGCTCATAGTGCTCTAGCATATCAAACAATGTCATCTTACCCTCAAGATGTGTATGTAGCACGGAGTTTAGGCTCTCACTCCGTTGATTGCTGCTCAATCCTAAGAAACAGTGCCCCACCAGGTATGGAGCACACCACAACTTCCTCATCAGATACATCTGATGCAACCACGACTCCTCACTTGTCACTTCATTCCTTTGTAAGAACTCTATCCATTTTCTCTCGTGCTCTTCAATACAAGACGAGTCATATATGAAAGATCTAAATTCTTCCCTAACCTCGTCATCATGCAGATGGCGTACGATGTTCTGTTGAATGTGCCATACACACAGCCTGTGGTATGAGTCAGGCCACACCACCCTGATCGCTCTCTGCATTGCAAGGTCCCCATCAGTGATTACAAATATCGAATGCTTCTGCGCCATGGATTCAGAAAATATCCGCAACATCCACTCGTACGCCTCGTTAGTTTCATGAGAAATGATCCCGCATCCAAAGATAACTGTGCTGTGGTGGTGATTCAACCCGACAAATGGCACAAACGGCAAATTGTACTTATTGGTCCTGTATGTGCTATCAAAAACCACAACATCGCCGAAAGCCTCATAGTCAAGGCGAGATTGAGTATCGGACCAGAACAATCCCTTCAGATGCCCATCTTTATCAACCAAGTATTTGAAGAAATAATCTGGGTCTCTCTCTTGCCGCGCCATCATGTGACGGATCACCGTCTGAGCATCACCAGCAGCGACTGTTTCCTGCTTGTAGCGATGGCAGAAGTTATAGATGTCCCTCGTCGTGCATCCAACCTGGTCATATCCACCGTACTGCATGCACAACACATCCATGATTTTGTGTTTCTGGATTCCAACACTTTCCATCTCTATAATGTCCGCTTTCTGCTCGTCGCTGATTCTTCTGTGGGAACGCAAAAAGCAAGCAAGGTCTCGTGGGGCCAGAGGATGGTTGTGTTCATCGATGAAATCCTTCACAAACCACCGCCCTGTTTTGGCGACTCTTGCAGTGACAAATTTCGCTTTACACCCCACACGAGTGATATTTCGTGGCTTCCTCTTCCTATCTTCTCTCTTCCTCTTCATGTGCTTCTCTTCACGGCAACCTTCACGACTACAGACAAATTTCCTCAGAATTATCTTCTCGTTCGCTTCATCCCACTCAACATAGCCTTTTCTCACACTAAAGCCTTTCTCAAGAGCATACTTGTTATAGAACTCAAAACCTTCATCCTCGCTATGAAACATCCTGCTGACAATGTTTACGTACACATCCAAACACTCAGCACTTATATCGGCCATCTATTCCTGCATATCACGTACAAATTAACAACTGGTCTCAATCATGCACCGGAAGTAAAAGAATTTCCATGCTCACATATTCCCCTGAAGGTAAGAGCTTCAGAGTTTCAAAAATTCATCAAGGCTTATTTTATTCAGCATATCTTCGGAAGTGAATTAATACTATGGTGTACAATGAAGCTAATTATTCTAGTCAACTGGCCACATAGTCTTTTTACCATCAGAATCAATGATAAGAGATATTCAGTGGGTTGGAACATGTTTATAATAAATTACCTTTAAAACAAGCTCAAAGTATCCAATATCAAAATCCATTTTAGTCGGAGTAAAAGGCTTGACTACTTCCTCACCAGTACCATCCTTCCCTCTGCAACCGGTTAACAAAATACAAAAAACGGAATCAGAATATTCGACTCGCTCCATGTACCAAAAAGAATGACCATAACTCAACATCATAACTGTACACCAGGATATGAACAGTACAAATGGTCAGACCTGCATCTTATATATTGGCCAATTGAACTTGGCCACATTATGACTGATCTGTCTCTTCTGCACAAGATCATAGCGCATCCATTCATTTTTATAGAACGTCGCGGCCGTTGACCTCTCTTTCTAGCAAAATCTATAGACGATACTAGCAAATGGCGTTACAGGTTCCAGCAAAACAAAATGCCAGTAGCAACACGCGGCCCGCAGCGGTTGCAGCTTGTAAACAAAGAAATCGTGGTCTCCTCCCTGAACAACAGCTCGCGGTCATGGCCGTGGATGCAGCACGCAAACACGCGAGTTCCAGCGACGAGAGAGACAGTTGCATCATTTGTGGACTAGTGGTCAAAAAGCTCGCTGGGCATGCCCACGGGGGTTGCGGTGATGGAGGAGGAGTAGGCCATGACGACGAGCATCGGGAGAGGGGAGGATGAGCGTGGCCATGGCGGCACACATGAGGAGGGGGAGAGGAGTCCGCGACAGGAAGAAGAAGAAACGAAGCGGAAAAGTTGTATGTGTGGGCCCGCGAGAACATGTGGCACGCTGGCGTTGGTGGGTGTGTGTGGCTCCACTACTAAGGAAAAGGCTAGCAGTAGCGCCGGTTTTAGGTATATCAGTAGCGCTGCGTGGCGCGCTACTGATTCAGCGCTACAGCTAAAGTTTATCAGTAGCGTGTGCTTGCCCGCTCTACTACTATACGTGCTTAGCCATAGCGCTTTTGGTGCACAGTGCTACTGGTAGTTACTAGCAGTGCGCCTCCCTACCCGCGCTACTACTATTGTTGGGTATTTATTTTTTGTTTTATTTTGTATTCATGCGTCATTATATAAGTTTTCATACAGTAGCAATTTAGAGATTGTTTTTACATCAGAATGAGTTACTACATCATTGGGTGAAAGAACCGTGTATTAGTTTCAAGTGCTTGGATCCAAAGTGACCGTGTATACAAGTTCTTTCACCCAATGACATAATATCTCATCATCATCATCATCATATCATTAACAACTTATCATCATAATACATCATTGTCATATAACACCTCCTCATGATCATCATTTTTATCAATGAGACATCATATAGCAAGTTGGTCAGTAGTCATAATCACAACTCCTCATCATCATCAACTCTAACACGTTGTACCACATAATAACACATTGTACCTAGGACCTACTTCTCTCTCATAGGACCTACTAGGTTCTCTTTGGTAAAATAGCACAAAACAAGATAGACCCTGACTCTCCATTATGGAGAATGGAGATTATCCTGTCTCCAATTCTTACCCTTCGCCTAATGTTGCTTCCAAGTAGCTCCCTACGAGTGACCATACATTTTTTCCAATCTTTAATTGTCATGTCTTCATTGGTTTTAGAAATCCGATATGAACAGGAGTGATTCGTAGGATCACCTGGCTGTATATTCAAAACATCAAGGCGGCCTTTCTGAAACATCAGATGAGGCACACACTCCTGCAGGATTATCTGTTGAAAAAATAGTAATAACTTTGTAGTTAGCAGTGTAGTTCAATTTTAGAAGAATTTATGCAAAAGATGCACAAATGTTGTAATAATAAAAATCTTACCATGACATCTCCATGGATGTTAGCATAGTTCAACACGTGCACTAGTGGCACATATTGACCATAATGTGGAGGAGTTTGAAAATAGATATTGTAGTTCTCAAGATCAGTACAAAATATGACCAGATGATTTTTCTCCTGATAAGTTAACTCAGAGCCATCGGTGTAGTAGGTTCTGTCTACCATCTTCCGCACATTCTTTGAAGAATGAAAATAAGCTGTCAATAGAAATAAGCTGTCAACTATTTTGAAATAAATAATATAAATTACTTAATAACTATGTTTGAGAAACTCACAGTGCGGGAGAATTGAAAGCGTATCAACAAGGACCCAAATGTCCAAATTGTCTTACTCGATGTCAGGATCACCAAGATCCATGGTGACAAGCATACCCTCTTGAAAATCATACATCTTACAAAGTGCTTCCCAATCCGGGCAGCCAAAGTGGAATATGCTCTCAAAATTATATAGATTTACCTCAAAATTCATATCATGATGGGTCCTTAGGTGAATTTTCTTTGTTTCCATACTCTCATGATCTTCAAAATCCATCCTCTTCAAGACATAGTGTCTTGCATGGCATGAGATAAGCTAGTCGAATTAAAAAAGACGAAAGTTACACGTTGAAGTAGTAGAACTCGAGTTTAATTACGAAAAAAACACTTTGCGTCGTAGAATACCGTTTCAACATCGAAGGCCTCCTGGAGCCTAATGCTGAAGCGTCGACCTTCTACCAAGTGAGACCTGTCGCAGAAACCCTGACTGTCGCCGCACCAGGAGCACTCCGCGAGACTTTCGTCTGACGACATTTCCTATGTTCATAATTCAAATATTAAACTTCTAAAATTCAATATATGTACTACAAAAACTAAATTAGATCATTATTATTCAGCACGGGTTGACTATCGGTCCGTCAAGTCTTTTTTTTTAAACTCTCAGCTCACGTGGTGTATATATTCGATCGTTGCTGATGGTCGCTCCTCCCTTCGTCCCCGAGTGCATTAAACCAATATATGATGCAGACTTTCTCCCTCACTCATTTTTTGATTGTCATGTATGGAGCCTCGATAGACTTAAAGTCAACACGAAATGCCGTTTAATTATCTTTCTAGAAAATACAGTTCACTCGATATTTTCTACATATTCTAGCACAAGCCATGCCAAAATTCACGGAAAAATCTGGCATGACCTTTGCTAAAAAAGGACGTATTGAGCGCCTGAAATTTGCCGGAACGGAAATTAATAAACACTCCGGCAAAACATAGGCCACTAGTGTTACCTGCAAACATGGCCACTTGGGCAAGCACATGTCCTATTTGCATTCAAACTTGATGGTCATTGCATTCAAACTTGATGGTCATTGCATTCAAACTTGATGATCATTGCATTTCAATGGTTAAAAATATGAACAAAAACATTTCAAAATATCTTATAGGACTCATATTGACATGGAGATTTGGCTAGTCTCACCTCGTGGTCGGAGGGGGCCTCTGACGGGGATGACGGCGGCGACGACATGGAGATTTGGCTGCAAAAACAAAATAGTATTCAAAATAGTGCTCTCCAATTTGAGCATTCAAAATAAGAGTAATTCTCCAATTTGAGCATTCAATAAGCAAAACTAAATCATAAAATAAATTAGTATTCAAATTAGCATGCATTCAATAAGCAAAATTAAATCATCTCTTGCATCTGTACATCGTCGAATATTATCACTAATACATCTTGAATAGTCTCATACATATAACCTCACTAATACAGGTAAAACCCTAGCGAACGACGGGTATCGTCCCGGACGGTGGACACCCAAAGAGAAGGAACCATCACAGGATCATAGCTCCAGTGAGATCCCTGAAGAACCTGCCAGGTATTGGAGAACCTGCCCTCCAACGCAACTATGTAGCGACGGACGTACTCGTCCTCCTCGCTGACAAGGTGACGTACCACCTCCACAGGGTCCTCAAGCCTCCACATCGTCACTGGCCCACGCGACCGCCACCAAAGAAGGCTCGGGTCAACGGCGGACTGGCTCCTCACCAAGCTGCGCCTCCCGGAAGGTACCACATCCCAGGACCAGCCCGGCGGAGCCCAGTCCCGGACATGGCCCCTCTAATCAGGAAGACCTTCTCCGCCGAGTCGATGACAAGGATGCGGGATAGGCATCGTCGACGTCGATGCGGGAATAATTGTTTTAACTAAAAAAGTAAACTAGTTCTATTAATTTTCGTACTAAAAATAAAATAGTTGTATTAATTCAACTAGTTCAGTTAAGCACTTACTATCAATAAAAATAAACCAGTTTTTTACTAAAAATAAACTAGTTCAACTAGTTCTATTAATTTTCTTACTAAAAATAAACTCGTTTTAATAATTCAACTAGTTCTTACTAAAAATAAACTAGTTCAACTAGTTCTATTAATTTTCTTACTAATTCTATTAAACACTTACTAAAAAAGTAAAAAAAACTAGTTAGATGAACTCTAAAATTTAACCCTAACTAATTTAATGAACTCTAAAATTTAGCCCTAACTAATTGGATGACCTCTAAAACTAATTCTATTTAACAACTACTGCCCTAATTAGCATCTAATTTGATGAACCCTAACTAATTAGATGAACTCTAAAATTTAACCCTAAGAACCATAGCTAGGCAGAGGTAGGGGAGGAGGAGGAGGAGGGCATGCTCACCTAGGGCGCCGGCGGAGTTAGGGAGAGGGGCAGGCGGCGTGGAGGTCGGGGACGGGGTCGGAATCGGGGCGGCGGGCGCACGTCGGAGGGCGGCGATGTAGGGGGGCGTCGAGGCCGGGGTCGGGGGCGGCGTCGACGGCGTGCGGAGGGCGACGGGAGAGCGTGCGGCGGCCAGGCGACCACGGCGGCGACAGCAGATGCGCACGTGTTGGATTTGGGGGAAGTGGTCGTGGGGAAGAACCGCACGTGGTTAAATCAAAAGTAGCAGTAGCGCGTTCGAGATAAAGCGCTACTGCAACATTAGCTATAGCTAAGTTAGCTGTAGCGCCGGATAGAAACAAGCGCTACTGCTAACTTAGCTATAGCGCCTGTCCAGAAAGCCCGCTGCTGCTACACATTTCTTCTTTATTTTTCTTTTTCATTTATTTTCATTCATATTTTCCTTTTATTCCTTCCCCTTTTTATATTTCTTTCATTTTCATTTACTTTTCTATATGTTTTTTATTTTATTTTCCTTTCCTTAGCAGTAGTGCTTCCTGTGTAAAACACGCTACTACAACAATCTTAGCACTAGCGCGCTTTCTTTAGGCATGCTACAACAATCTAACAGATTGGATCGCAACTAAGCCCAAGTTGACCCGTCGTCCTCTCTAGTGTTGAATCCTCAGTCGCTCATCGCCAGCGCACCCCGTCATCCTTCTCGTGCAGCTGTGCTAGCCACATAGCATCACAGCTCTACCACAGCCCCCTCCGGTGGTCTCCCCCGCAACCCCTGGTGACTACTATAACCACCCCTAACGGCGAGATCTGGGTCACAGCACCACACACGTGTGGCATTGCATCATCCGTTGGCAGCAAGATCCGGGTCGCAGGAGCACATGTGTTGCATTGCATTGCAGCTCCGCAAGCAGCAATATTCTGGCTTGCCTTGTACTCCAAGTAGATCATGTATTCCTATATATATGCCCACGAGGCTCAAGCAATACATCAAACTATTCCACCAATCTTCCTCTCTTCCTTTTGACATGATATCTATCGCAAGTCGATCCTAAATCCTAGCCACCGCCGCTTCCGCACAGCGCGCCGCCCCCAGCGCGGTCGGCCTCCATGACCGCCGCCGGGGGCCGCGCCGCCCGTACCTAGGGTTCGTCCGCCGGTCGTGTTGACTGGCTGCCCTAGAGAGTCTTTTCCCCGAGTCTTGTTCCGGGGTTTTCTCTCTCCCGCCGGTCATCTTGATCGCGCGGTTTCTTTTTGGTTTTTCGATCTATTCTTGATCGTTTTGCGTCTCCCATCGCCACCATCGACCCCGAGCGCCTCTACTTCGACCCTGGCGCGACCAACCGGC
Organism: Triticum dicoccoides; assembly: GCF_002162155.2. NCBI lineage: Eukaryota > Viridiplantae > Streptophyta > Magnoliopsida > Poales > Poaceae > Triticum > Triticum dicoccoides. Next base: position 28,159,391 of record NC_041392.1, on the reverse strand, counting down.
CTCTCCTCCGACCCAATGGCCACGCACGCAGAGGCGGCCTGCTGGGCCAGCCGCCGTCCGCACATCGGTCCACCCGTCGCCCTGCGCCGGCCGTCACCCTGCGCCGGCCATCACCGTCCTGCTCCGATCGGGACACCTGCATCGCCCCGACCCGGCGGCCTTGCGCCTTGCGACGGCCAATCATAGCCATCGCTCGCGCCCGGCCCGCCCATCGATCCACGTCACCCGCCTCCGATGCGTCTGCACGGTAGCCCGGCAGTCTACCTCGTCGGCCTCGTCCTCGGCTGCGTCAGGACAACTACGTTAGGCTCGTCGGCTGCCTCAACTTGGGCGCTGCTACTCCGTTGGTCGCTCGGGCCTTGCTGCCAGGGCGCTGGCGCTGCTTTGGCAGCCCGGTGCCGGTGCTGATAAGCTCGACGCACGACGTCCCACGTCGTCCGTCGTCGCCGGCCTCATCTCGGACTTCGCCACCATCCTGCCACCACTGAGCGGCGTCCCCAACCTCGCGCGCGATCGGCTTGATCACCCGCTCGTCGTCGCGATCCACCTCATCTACGCCGCGCGACCGGCCTGGCCCGTCGGTTACGCGCGCCTCCGCAGGTCCCGTGAAGATCGTCCCCGAGTTCAGCGCGCCTCTCCACCGATCGAGCATCGGGCTGCCGCTGCGTCGCCCCATCGGGCCGCAGCGCCACCGCCCCGTGGTTCCTGTCGCGGCTGCATCGACTCATGCGTCGTCGCTGCGTTGCCCCTTCGGGCCATAGTGTCGCGATATGCGGTCCCCGCCGCCGCCGTCCCGAGGTCGTTCCCGCGGTTGCACCGACTCGCAAACCACCTTGTGTCGCCCCTTCGGGCCGCAGCGTCATGGCCCGCGGTCCCCGCCGCCGGCCCGGGGTCTTCCCGCCATCGCCTTGACCCGCCTGCTGCCGCTGCGTCGCCCCTTCGGGCCGTAGCGCCACGGCCCGCAGTCCACTCCGCCGTCACCGCGCGTCGACCTCCCGTGGTATGCGCCGCACCGTCTCCCTTGGCGCGGGAACGTCACCGTCCGCGCCGGTCTTCGTCACGCTGTCAGGGTTTTTCGCCTACTTCGAGCACCGCCGCCGCACTTTTAACCTAGCCGCCGCCGACGTCAGGCCGCCGCCGCCGCTCTTCTTTGGCTGCCGCCGCCGCTACCTCCGTAGCCGCCGGAGCCGCCCGTCCACCCCCTTCATCTTCATCCAGCACCAGCTCGTCGCCAGCGTCGCCGTCATCTACCCCAACCGCTTCATCTACTCTGACAAACCGCTGGCGACATTGGCCCCGCGCCGATTGGCGCCACAACCGTCGTCAAGTTCTTCTCTGCTGGCCCCTCCGACTTCTCCGACATGGCGTACAGCTCGTGTAGGTCCCTCGTCTACGCATGCTTGGTGCTGGCAACACCGATGCGTGCCTTCATCCACGACGTGTCCCCGGGCATGGCAAGCCTGGTCGGTGCTTCGTCAACTTCGTCTTCGTCCGTCTACGCATGCCCGGTGCTGGCAACATTGGTGCGTGCCTTCATCCACGATGTGTCCCCGGACTTGGCAAACCTGCTGCGACGCGTCGTCAACAACATCTTCTCCCTGGCGCACCACTACTTCGACACCACTGCGCCCATGCTAACTCGGCGCCCCCTTGCACCCACGGCTCCACGACGACTTTCTCGACACCGGCCACCCCGATTCGACATCGACCACGACTTTCTTCACACGGCTACCACAACCACGGCTCCACCACCCACGCTCTCGGCTACATCGACAAACGGCACAAAGGGCTACCGCCTGCTTGAGCAACCTCGTTGGTTTCCATTCCAGCCACGACTCCGCGATGCGTCAACCGTTATGACTGTGGGGGGATGTCCGTCGGCTTGCCTTCGGATTCTTCTCCAATCTCACCGTCTGCGTCGCTACCGTTGTGACAGCGGGGGGATGTTGAGTAACGTGATTGTATTAGGAAACATAGGTTAGACTAGGAAATATTCTGGCTTGCCTTGTACTCCAAGTAAATCATGTACTCCTATATATATGCCCACGAGGCTCAAGCAATACGTCAAATTATTCCACCAATCTCCCTCTCTTCCTTCTAACACGGCGGCAAGAGCCAGCTCGTAGCAGCACACACCTTGTATTGCACCTCCTTCGTCATTGTTTTTTTGGGAAAAATCTGTTTATTTTTACCATGATTGAGAAAATATGTTTCTTGATAATAAGCGTCTGTGCATGCGCATGCATATATAGGCATAGTAAATGACGTATGTTTTCTTCCATCGATACAGTAGTTACCTATCTACTAAGTCATACTTAAGTGAGAAACAGAGAATATTAGTACATCTCTGGTTCGATGCTCACCTCTTTTCTTTTTTGAAAAGGAGGATATACCCCCGACATCTGACCGACGCATACAATCATTTTATTAATTATTCACAATGATCATACAAAGTAATACTACATCAGTTCGCCTGAAGCCACCATCTGCTACTCCTATTCCCTTGATGAAGGTGTGCCAACGGTTCGATGCTCACCTAACTAATTGATATTTTAGTTTAACTCCTGTGCAGTCAACGCAGTCGGGTGATTAATTCTGGCGGTAGAAACTAATCTTCTCACACACGAAATCTTCTACCCCTCTCACCTAACCTTCTCTCTCCTCACGGACATAATATTTTTCACCTATCTCCTTACTTCTTTTTGGGTTGCATAGGTCACCGGACCACTTTGGCAGAGGTTAGGGAGCAAAATACGGGGTGTTGGTGTTGAAGTTAAATGTCAAACTTATCTTTTATATACTGAGGTTCTGTTAACAAAAAGTAACTTGTTTGATAGTAGTTCGACTCCATATTTCCGGTATAACTGTTGCAATATAATTTACTTAAACGGCCATTTCTACTCGCTTCCTAAGAGAAGTAATCTATATCGTACTGAGAAAAGTAGGATGACGTACTTACTTTCACAAATCTAAACATTAGTCAACATCAAACACTCAATTCAGCTAGCTAGCAAAGTAATTCACGAAAGTAATCTCAATTGTTTTCACGAAATCACCTTTGCCCGATATGACCGACGATTTGAGAGGAATCAACCACACGCACGCGCAATGAAAAAGGTTTCGGCGTAAGCGATGGAATTTCCATTGTGCACGTACGTCCAACTAGCTCTAGCTTGTTCCATGTGACATTGACCACAGGGGCTTGCACGTACCACACGTCTTGAATTCTTTACTAAATGCAAGCTCAGGCTGTGGGGCCAAAACCCACATTTTTTTTAAATGAAACCCACATTTTTTCAGTAGTACGGTATTGATCACGACGGATTATTTTTGTACGTATTGCTACCGCCGAATCCATCGGCCAGAGAGCCAACGTTCACGTTACTACTAGTACGATATGCAATTTTGCCTTGCACCACCTACAAGGCTAGTCAAGAGATCAAGCCTTGACAATAAGAACAAAAATCTTGAAGAATTGTTCCTCGTTCGTGCTGGGTCCGTGAGAACGACCATCCGTATCCAAATTGAAATGCACGAGTTGTCGCTCGGAACTCTACCTACCTACCTAGCTACCCACGCGTGCACTTTGGTAGGGCTCGCGACCAGGGCCCGTCCAACGCCCACACCGCCACGCCGCTTCCCGCATCCAGAAGTGCTATATATACCACACCCAACACCAACGACCAACTCCATTCACCACATCAAGCAGCAAAGCTATAGCACTACTTAGCGCACCTCTGCTTCTGCTTCTTGCTCTCCGGCAGCAAAGCAAAGCGAGCTAGCTGCACTTCATTAAACCAACAAGCCTCACATCTCCTTTGCTCCGATCATAATCAAGGGTTAAGCATCCTAAAGAAATGGACATCTTGGACGCTAACCCAATCTCCTTCTCCGCCTTCCCCGACGACAAGGCGGTGTTCGAGCCACTCAACCCCGAAGATGTCCGTGCATACCTCCACAAGGCCGTCGACTTCATCTCTGACTACTACACCAACATCGAGTCTATGCCGGTTCTGCCCAATGTGAAGCCGGGATACCTGCAAGACGAGCTGAGCGCGTCCCCGCCGACCCACTCCGCATCATTCGATGTCACCATGAAGGAGCTCAGGACCTCCGTTGTCCCCGGCATGACACACTGGGCTAGCCCCAATTTCTTCGCCTTCTTTCCCTCCACCAACAGCGCTGCTGCCATCGCCGGCGACCTCATCGCCTCTGCCATGAACACTGTTGGATTCATGTGGCAGGCCTCGCCCGCGGCCACCGAGATGGAGCTTCTCGCTCTTGACTGGCTTGCGCAGCTTCTGCGCCTACCCACCACCTTCATGAACCGCACCAGTACTGGACGTGGCACTGGCGGTGGTGTCATCCTCGGCACAACCAGCGAGGCATTGCTCGTCACGCTAGTGCCGCTCGTGATGCAGCGCTGCATCGGAGCGGCTCAGTCGGCGTGTCCCACCTACCACGCTTGGCTGTCTATGCTGCCGACCAGACCCACTCCACGTTCTTCAAGGCATGCCGCCTCGCAGGTTTCGACCCCGCCAACATCCTCTCAATCCCTACTGGGCCGGAAACTAACTACGGGCTCAACCCGTCCAAGCTTCTCGAGGTAATGCAAGCTGATGCCGATGCCGGTCTCGTGCCCACATATGTCTGTGCCACGGTGGGCACCACATCTTCCAATGCCGTCGACCCAGTGGGCGCCATCGCCGACGTTGCCGCCATGTTCAATGCATGGGTCCATGTCGATGCTGCCTACGCCGGCAGTGCGTGTATCTGCCCAGAGTTTCGCCACCATCTCGATGGCGTCGAGCACGTGGACTCCATTAGCATGAGCCCACACAAATGGCTTCTCACGTGCCTCGATTGCACCTGTTTGTACGTCCGTGATGCTCACCGACTTAGTGACTCATTGGAGACCAACCCGGAGTACCTCAAGAATGACGCTACCGATTCCGGTGAGGTCACCGATCTGAAAGACATGCAGGTCGGCGTTGGTCGGCGCTTCCGCGGGCTCAAGCTTTGGATGGTCATGCGCACATATGGTACCGCAAAGCTCCAAGAGCACATCCGTAGTGATGTCGCCATGGCCAAGATGTTTGAAGATTTCGTCCGCGCCGACAACAGGTTCGAGGTGGTTGTAACGAGGAACTTTGCTCTTGTGTGCTTTAGGATCAAGCCAAGTGGAGCCATGACGGAAGAGGATGCCGATGAAGCCAACCGTGTGCTAATGGAGAATTTGAACAAGACTGGCAAGGCTTATCTTGCGCACACGGTGGTTGGAGACAAGTTCATGCTCCGGTTCGCCGTTGGGTCGTCACTTCAGGAGGAGAGGCATGTGACGAGTGCATGGGACCTTATCAAGAAGACTACGAGCGGTATCATGGATTAAGTCGACGGACCTACTGACACAGAAAGTTCCAGGAGCTGCACAAATCCTTATATTTAGGGCATGGATATTCTTCTTTTCTTTCTTTTTGCTTCGATTCTGATTATTATTTATTTGGACATCTTGTTCTTATTCCGTTTTGTTATCTGTATCGACCGATGGGTATATCTGTAGCCAAGGTTTTGGTTACCGAATGAGGCAATTTTATCGAGGGGGACTGATAAATGTGGTTACCACGGTTCCCGCGAAATACCGAGAAATACCGAGAATATTTCGAGCAAATTTTGTAGTTGAATTTTGAATTCAAATAAGCGAATGAACGAATATTCGAACTAGAGACCTCTTAAAACAGGAACTAGGTTGCTACCAACACGCTAGAACCAACTCTCATGGCATTAATTAGATCCTACGTACTTTACAGTAAATCGAGCGTTTAAATTCAAAAAATTCAAGAAAAATGGTATTTTTTGCTCGGTATGGTGATTTACCGAGGGGCACGGAAATACGCGGTAACCATGGGAAATCTTGAAATTTCGACCGGTAACCAAAACAGTGTCTGTAGCAGGCTGATACAAAAAAGATGATTATAGATTGTAAAAGGGCTTATATTGAATGAACAAGAGCCACTGGTTTTATTTGTTATACTGTACTCTGGTAGCGAGTGAGGAATGCATCCATGCCCGCGCATCTCGATCAATCAAGAAATACTTACGTTGCCCTCACTTGGTTTTTTCGTTTCAAGATACCAGACCGAAGCCATGCAATTCCATCTCCATACTCCAAATCGAGTAATCGACCATATACTTGCATGCTTGAATTAATGGTGCTTGCACCGCAGCAATAACACAGCAAGTTTTGACATGGATGTAAGTAATTGAGTGATCAATTTAGTTTGCATCCCTTCGATGTGTCTATATTTTTTCAATGTATTATTGTGTCATGCGGAGATCTCGATGTGGGAAATTTGTTATACTATTTAAATAGTATCTACGTGTTGTTGCTCTGCACTTACAGGTTGAGAAGAGTGAGTTACGGTGGTAGCTAGTACATCACCATATGACTTGGTTCCTACTGACAATATCTGGCATCTGAGCCTGGCCAGTGCCAATCAGTTTGCATGGGACTCGTACGAGACTTCTCGCTCTAGCAAATCGTCTATCCTTGAGCAACCTCTTCAGGCTCCCGTGTATACTACAACCAGACACTACAACAAGTAAAAAAATAACACTTGTGGCACTAACTGCCAAAGCCCGAACTTCTCAGGCTTTGATACACACGTTTCAGACAGCTGAATGGTCGAGACTCGAGACGACCCTCATCCTGATCTCGCGCCTTCCCAGTTCTTCCCATATGCACACATTCAGCATCCTTGCTCACGCGGACCACCTCCGCATCTTTCTCCACTGCCAATAGTGAAAATGATTCTCTTTCCTCGGACGCCATGCACTAAGTGTTTGCTAAACTGCCATATGGATGCAAGACTAGGACCAGAACTGAGATGTTTTAGCAGTTTGATTTATGGCAGAATTTTTGTCAAGTCCACCAGGAAGGGGCTACAAAATGATCCACTTCTCTATTCAGTTCCTTCTAAAATATCAGCCCACAATAGGGATTGACATATGATCATGACCTCTTGCGCGAAGACATACCACTCATGACCTAACACCCCAAAAAAGTTAGGCGGACACAAACTGTGGTAATGGTGTAGAGATATATAACGAGCGAGGCTGGTCGATGGCCACAACTTTCGTTAAATCAACAGCACAGAAAATGTGAAGGTACTAAATGGATATAAGTGTGTAACTCATGAGGCGGAGTAGAACCAACCAGCAATGTTTTTACAGCATGAAAGCTATAACAGGCATCTAATAATCGCATAGAATTCAAGAGGCAATGAGGC
>NC_041392.1:28126553-28148320 GCF_002162155.2 Triticum dicoccoides | reverse complement strand
AGCAGAGGGCCAACCTCGTCCGCGTTGGTGCTTGCCATCACATTTGTGTCATTTTGTCTTTCTACTCCGTTGTGTTGCCGGTCCGAGTTGGTGCCCGTGTTGCTACAATGCCGTTGGTCAGAGCGATGCCGGTGGCCTCGGGTGTGGCGGTGTCTGAGCTGGTCTCGACCAAGGTCGGGAACTAGTGTTGGGGCTTTCTCGGCGATGGTCGTTGGTAGCTACTAGGTTGTGTCCCCCGGTCCATAGGGACTGGCTGGGGACGCTGGCGTGGACGCCTCCTACTGTGGAGGCAGGCACCTAATCCGGGTGGCTGATGCTGGGCTAGGGGAATGTGTCTTCCGCTCTTCCCAGCATGGTCTGCATGATGCAATGGTAATGGATGGTAGCAGCACCGTGGGGAGTCTGAAACATGGAGGTTGCGAAAGGTGGCGAGTCACAGCAAGTGGAAGTAGCGGCACATAGAGGTTGGAGAGGATGCGGTGACACACAGGGGATGAGGGGAAGCGACGGTAGATCGCCGAGGACCTGGCTAGTCGTTATATAGGTCTAGACGGGAAGAGAGGAGCAGTAGTCGGTGAGAGGAGGGTCAAACCCTAGCTATATAGGAGCGCGAGGGTGCTGGGAGGGGTTACATGCAAAATAATTTTTATTTGTTTCCTCACAAGTTAATTTGCCAACAACGATTAATCAACCCGATAACTGATTAATCTATTTGATGTGAGTTTATTGGACTGGCAAGTTAACACGATGTATAGGTGTTACTCAATTCGGCCATCCTACGTGTAGCGATTGACTGGTCCATTAGCTGATTAATCGGACGAATGCTTCAACAGTGTAATTATCTTTGAACCCCAAGTGCCACGGCCTTCGAAAATACTCCCTTGAAGTAATATAAACGCTCTTATATTTCTTTGTAGAGGGCGAACTATCTTCTTTGGCCTCGCATCTGGTACTTGATTCCATATCCATTCAGGAAGCTCACAAAATAATATTATCGGCTCTGAGATATAAGAGAGAAACTCCATTATTATCCCCTCGCATATAGATTCTAGACACTAATCCACCTAAGTGGTCGTATCTGTGTCCCACTTCTTTTCAAAGTATTTCGATCACCATAGGGCTTTGTGTTTGCTTCCAGCTTTAGGTGCATGTCAGCAAAAATGGTACAAAGACATCTCAGCTAACGATGAGTCGTAGGGGGACGACATTAACAGGTTCTTGCAGAGGCTCATCGGCATCGTTTGACCACACATGTGTCATGGAGGCGAGAACAATAGCAACTGCAAGTAGGGTTCATACATTGTGACCCAAGCATAAGTTGATATTGATGGCTTTAGCAATCCACCACGAAATCATCACAGCTGCATATACAAAGGAGTCAACTTGGCGAAAATGTCCTCAAGCATATATCATGAGGGGTTAACACCTCCCTCCATTGGCAACCTTGGATTTCAGTTTTCTCCAATATCTCACATGTTATTGTCACAACATATTTTTTTTGAATGAAGCAACTCATCGAGCTGGCTATACTTAATATATACGTAGCTACAACCATGTGACCAAACAAAATACCTCAAAACTGGTAAAAAAAATTACAACTGTTAAGGTGATTGGCGATTTTACGAACTGTCCATCCAGCCTAATCTAACGGTGGGAAAATAGGAGTTACGAGGAGTTATAAAACTAAAATTACAGGAAATTACATATAATGTGGGACCAGTACATAATTTTAGTGGGACCAATTAGAATTTTAAAGGGTAGATCCGTCATTTCTTTATTTCCGCTCGCAATATGTCCATTCGTCTCAACCCCCGATCCAGTCTCATCCCCGATCCACTCATCTCCTCTCACCACGGCGTCCGCCGCTTGCCACGCCGTGGACTGCCGGTTTCTCCCCGCCAAGTGCCCCACCACGCCGTCCGCCAGTCTCCACGCCGTCGACTGTCACAGTCCTTCGTCACCGGATGTGCCCCGCGAAGAGCCCCGCCCAGCGCGAGCCCTCCGCCGCCGGATGTGCGTCGCCAAGTGCTCCGCCCCGCGCCTGCCCTTCGTCGCTGGATCCCCGTCCAGCGTGGCCAGCCCCCCGTCGCTGGATCTGCGCCGTCAAGAGCCCCTCTGCACGGCACCGCAGCCGGATCCCGGCCCCGCGGCAGTCCTCCCCCGCCGGTTGTGACCCCGCCTGGAATACTCCCACCCAGCAAACCTCCCGTAGCGCCAAGCCGTCTTGCTCATCGGTGCAGCGTCCATCGCCCAAGTGTCGGCTCTTCAGGTCAGCGCATCTCCCCATTGCTAGTTTCCATCGTGGTTTGACACGGGGAGTTCATGACATTTTGTTTATTTACTTATGTGGATTAGGTAAACGTGATTAGGACCAGTGGATGAGTGAGCTGACTTGGAACTCGCCGGATTAAATTCATTTACACCGATTTTGTTTACATTTTCTCTGCAAAGTTAGTATGGATTCATAACCTACTTGCTGTGAAAAACAGTTACAATAGGAGATTCGGGCCATGTTCTTCTGATTCTGATTATGCACTGGACTATAGCCATTTTCCCACAGCGGCTCATCCACTATTGGATAACCACCATGTAGCTTGTTCACTTTAGATGACCCTCTTGCTAATTTCAATAGTTCTCTATGCTGAAGCTTCAAAATGGGACTAATCTGTATTGGTGAATGTAAGATTCAGAGAAAGTGAATATCAAGTTGTTGGTGACTGCAAAAATTTGAAAGAAACGACTGTGATTTCTTCTAGTGAATGACATCGTTGAGGTTGTTGTTGGTTTGTAATCTGAGTAGTTCCATGTGTGATTCATGCTGCAGTTTGGTTTACAAGTCTCATGCTACTGACGAACTTTTACACTTCATACATGCTACTTAACTGCAGCAGCAGACCAAACAACTGATGAACTTGTGAACTCAGTGTTTACACAAGGGAATAAACAACTCACAATATGGCTCAGTTTCTTATACATGCATTTCTCGTAGGTGATAGCTGCTGATCGTAGGTATGAAAAAAGATAGATGTTGTCAAGAACTCCAATGGCATTGACATAGCCAAGCTGATCAAGCACTCGGCAGAGAACCGCGGGATCAAGGGCTCCGACAAAAGGCGACGCCGTCGACCCGACCTCGCTGCTCACGGAAGAGTGCGACGTGCTCATCCCGGCAGCTTTGGGAGGAGTCATAAAAAAGTAATCTTCTTCTTCCTCGTCCCAGCTCACTTCATCCTATCTTCTATCAGATTAATGTTCTGAAGTTCAGTTAGAGTATCCTCCTGGCTGCTATTTTTTTTCTGTATCTGAAAACATTTTTGTTAATAAATAGTCCTTTCGATTTTCTTCTTCTACTAGGGACAATGTTGATGCCATCAAAGCAAAGTACATCATCGAGGATGTTAACCACCCAACAGACCCTGAGGCCGTCAAGGCAAGAACACCAATATTTTGCCACAAAACTAAGCTGCATTTTTGACACATTCACACATTGACTGACAGCAGAGAAATGTTCATGTTCGTGGTGCAGATTCTAGCAAAGAAGGGCGTGCTGATCCTAGCGGACATCATGGCCAACTCCGGCGGAGTGATGGTGAGCTACTTCGAGTGGGTGCAGAACATCCAGGGGTTCATGTGGGATGAGGAGAAGGTGAATCGGGAGCTCAAGACATACGTGACCCGCGCCTCAAACATAGTTCTGAATATTTAGGAAATGTATGGCACTGTAGAAAATTGATGGTAGTTATGTAAAGTATATCTTTGAAAACTAGAATTGGCTCAATTTGGAAGAATGCCCACTTCATATGAATTTCTTGCCCGCTTTGCACGCGTTGCTACATGTGCATTATCATGCCTCAGCCATATCATTGTCGACAAATATGGAACAGAAGAAGTATTTCCCCTATTTTAGTCCTCTCTGTCATGTTCGCGTGCACAACCTATTTTGCCAATGAGCAAGTTTAGGATCTGTTTGTTCTTCGATGATCTTATGCTGGTTGCTTGGTTCTCATTCTCGTCCTAGCTGTCTAGTTAGTAAGCATAACTCTATTAGAGTAAACCTAGCTGGGACATCTGTTTCAGTATTGTTACCCAATAGACTTAGGCCTAGATTTATTAGTTGTAAATTCGTTAGCTCCATGTATCGCATTAGTTTCGATGCAAAACACAAGCTGCAATGTACCAACTCTTGTCGACATGTCTATATCAGTATAAAAATGGTACATGGTGTTCCTGATGCTATTCCTTCTTATTTTCTGCAGGAGAGGCTGACATTTGACAATACGGTTCTGTGTGTTCATTGACTGCTGGTGCTGCAGCCTGAAATTTTTCTTGTGGAGTCGACTGAAGTAATCCATCGAGCTAGCTGCATTATTTATTCTATTCTTTTTGCTAGCGACGTAATAATCTCCCACTCAACTCGTGATGTGAGAAATAGTAGTGTAACCATGATATTTACATTGCTCATGTGTTTTATATGCTATGACTTTTCTTCCTTAATTACCCTGCCTCAGCCATAATCATCATCCACTTAAACCAGAACTGTATACTTACGCAGTGTATGGCGCCGTTAGAATGGGGAGCATGCGTTTGTATGTAGTCACTTATGGTAGTGTTTTAGATGTAAGGTTACTCCGATGCAGAAAGGTATGGATCAGATGGTGCAAACGATAGAAGTGGAACTTGCAGCTCATTAGCTGGGGTTTTTCTAAAAAGAACCAATGAAAAGTCAAGCATTTGGATGTACATAATCATACAAATAATATGCAAAAACATTAGAACATAAGTGTAGTCTTTAATTCAAAGAACATGCTATGAAGATCAATCATTATGATCTGCCCTTGAAGTGCCTCTCCGTGTAGCCCATTCATGGCTGTACGAATGGGCTGGACACGACGTTTGATGGTTTGCGCTTGCGTCTTTTCGACTCCACTTGTTTAACGATAGTCTCTGTGTCAAATTGTTGTTTTACTGGATTACTAGGAGGGGCATTCTTCCTCGGGCGTCCACGTTTACGCTTTGGGGCACCGAATTTGTCTGGTTTGTTTGTAACATCAGGGTTGCTGACAATCGTGACGTCGTCGTCTGCACCTTTTCGTTCCTCTTGAAAGCTGGCTTCATACTCATCCTTCTATAGAGGAAATAGTGGTGCGTTACATGCAATCATGAAAGGTAGGAACTACATGACATGAAATGCTAGTTGTGTAGAACTTACCTCTATAGGATTCTTGTATGATTTTTTCCGAAGCTTGTTGCAATCCGACCGCAGCAGGCTTGAACATATTTGCCAGCTGAAAATATGTATTTCTGCCTGAATTAGATAGCGCGCATAGGTTAGGATAGCGGTGAAGCATAGGTAGTGCATGATTGCAAATCTAATTTATTGTTCGGCAGACCTGTGTGAAATCCTCAGTAATTTTGTCTCCGTCCCATGTCAACATGTATTTGAGTGTGTACGCCCCACATGAGTAACTGTGATGTAAAGTTGAAGTCAAGTATTGTAATGTAGGTGAGGAATCATGTTGCTGCCTATACGTACCCATCCGTCTGTTGTGGTATGTTAGTATAGCAAGTGGTTTTCCACTGGGTAATATTGATGGGTTTAGGCGGTGTTACCAAGCCATCCTCGACCGCTTCGTTGATACACGCCTGAATGGACTCCACCTGGTGTATGAGGAGTAATTCAAGGGATTGCGTCAGTGCTTTTCAAAAAGTGTCACATGAGGTAAGAGGAAGCAAGAGAGCAAGCTTACCAGTGCAGTTTTCTTCGCAATGTCATGATATGCTTGGATGGAGTTTAGGACCTGGATCTCTTCTTTATCTAAATTAAACATGAGTAATAACCAGTGCATGTTGTGCACATTCATTGGGACACGTACCTAGCAGAAAATTAAAGCGGACTCAATTTAGGGAAAATCAAGATATACAATTAAATAAGTCAGGAAACATGCATACCATTTTGCGTCCTACAAATTTCGTTGCTACATTAGCAATATGTGGGCTTTTGCATCCCATTGGAATACCCCCAAATTCGCCTGGCAATCTTCTGCTTTTTATGGTGGAAATGAATGATGTAGCATCAGTTGCAACATTGCTAATGTGTGCATATGCATTAATAACCTACAATATTTGTAGTCATGTAAAATGGCACAATTTAGAATACTTGATGTAGATTGCAGTATACGGGCCTTATGTCATCGACGAAGAATAGTTTGCTAACATTTGGCTTGAGTTGATGAACTGTTAGCACAATGTCTTCGATGTGAACTAGCTCAACAAGGTCGTGACTCCCTCGGATGAAAAGTTCAGCCTCATAGTCTTCATCTGTCAATATGTAAGCATTGTTGAATACAGGCTTCCGTGGTGGGATGTCTTGGTCCAACTCCTTGTTTTGCACCACAGGTTTTGCACTAGGTGTACCAGCAGAAGTCCGTGCTTTCCATGCGTCAAACACAGGAGTTGATGAAAACTTGTCATTGCTTGGTTGCTCTTGTTCCTAAAATTAGAAGTTGGTCAATGAACAGAAATTAGCTGATGTTAGCAAGATGATGGGCCATAGTTATCACCTGTACGTATGCATTCCTGTTCGTTGATTGTTTGTTTGTTTCACCTAGGGATCTTAATTCCTGTAACATGAAATGCATTGAATGAAAATATAGGAAGTTATGGGTAAAATTGATGTTGTAGTATCACTTACCTGGAGTTCCCTTTTGAGGTCTCCAACTTCCCTTTTGAGGTCTCCAACTTCGTCCTCCAGCTTGGACAACCTAGCTTGAGTGGCAATTTTACCCCTTATGTTTATCACGTCCTCGGTCACGGTGATTATTCTTTTATCTAATTTGTGCTCTACTTCTACTACTTGTTTGACCAACTTTTTCTCTTGTTCTGCAAATAGATCGTTCTGGGTTTGAAGTATCATGTCCATCTGCATAAAAGAAATGTCAACTTGTTTTGTTAGAAGAAAAATAAGTATGGTTAGGTGTGACCTTTGTTGTGTTATTTAAAAGGATGTGTCTTGGAGCAACTTACTTGTTGGCTACTCATAGTTTGACCTCGTGGTTGTGGTCGATAGCTAGCATCTTCATGCGCATGTGTATCTTTGTTGGTATGCTGGTCATTTGTAATGTTGGTTGGCTCCAGATTGCCAATCTTCATGATAACCTTTGATAAGATATAAAGAATCAGTACTAACAAATAAATATGGTAAATAAAGAAGTCAAGTCTAGAAAGGTACCGATCCATTATACAGGCCTCCTTTCAAGTACGCCTCCTGTCTTATTTTAGCTGTGGCTTCATCCCACCGTGCCATCAGCGGACGAGGTATACCAGAATACATAAGCGAGCCAGCACGGATGCGTTCCCAATACCAAAACTGTAGGAAACATTAGTTCAACAATGATAGAGATATATGCATCATATGAATAATAGTAGAATGACAACTAGTGTTGTAGCACTTACTTGGAGCACAGCTAGATTTCCTTGTAGATTCACTTGGTCCACATAGTTAAAAGTATTGATGGATGTCAACAGATGGTTAAGTGTGAAACATCCCCAGTTAAAATAGGGAATTCTTGCGACGTCTTGCACAAGGACGAAATATTTGGCGTCGACATAATCCTGTACCGTGGGTGCTAACATAGTGCCAATAGCATACAAAACAAACCGCCTGATGAAATGATCGTCTGGAGTTTTGGAGGCTTTAATTTTCTTCTCAAGGTCACTCAGCTTAAGTCTTCCGTCAGTTTGATCAACGCTTAACAGGTTTACATCTATTGGTTTTCCCATTTCCATATATATATCTTCCCACTCTATCGGAAGGTCCATTAATTCATACACATCTGTTGGAGTTATAGGAATGTCCTTACCAGCAATGTGAATACTCTGCTTTTTTCTGATGTAGCTCTTGGCTAGCAGCACCAACGTAATACGTCGGAGAAGCACTGACTTCATTTGCGTTAGCCCTCCAAGACCAGTTTTAGTCAGATGGCCTTTTGGTGGTCGGGATCTAATCTGTCGATCATGTGCGCAATCCTTGAAGGTGAGCACGATAACCTCATATTTGCATGTTTCACACTGAGTTCTTCCAAAAAATCCTGAAATATGTGTTATTGGTAAAAGAACTATGTGTTTTCAAAGATTTTAACCTAACTGGGATTAACATACCTGATTGGTTACGTCTGGTAGTGGCAATTCTGTGTCAGCATAACTACTGGAAGAACTAGCCATTCCTGCAAAATATGCACAAAGATAGACTGAATCAATTTTCTCTACTGTCGTTCATGTGAATATAATACCTGGTATGTACTGAATCATTATGCCATTTGATATTTGTATACAGTTTTGGATTAAGTTGACCTCACTTGTTGACTAAAGGGTGTAAAAATATCAGGCGTTCTCACCGTGATGCTGATCGGTGGATGAAGAGGAAGCAGTACCGTCGTATCACACAGGCCAGATAGGTGGTTGACAACGGCTCGGATCCCCTGGGTGTGCCTGGCGGCTCCGATCGCGCCGGTGATCCCCTAGGTGATCCTGACGGCGGCAGCGGCGTTCCTGTGGACGTACGACAGTTGCTGGGCGCTCCAATTTTGATTGTCCACCTAATTCATGTAGCTGCGGGCGGTACCCATGGCGCCAAATAAATGCACGTTCCAACATAATCATGTACGAGCCTGTTTAGATGACAAGAGCCGGCATTCTGACCTTAAATACGTAGTGTCGATGAAGAATAAGCAGCGACGCCGTATTCCGCAGGCCAGATGGGCGGTTGCCGGCGACTCCGCTCTCGTGGGTGAGGACGTCGGCGTTCGATGGGACTGGCTTTGGAGGAGAAGATCGCGTGTGCGGCGCATGGAGTATGAGTGGAAAATGGCGATAAAGCCGGCTAGGCCAGTTGGATAGGAGGTTGTTGCAGATAGTGCGGGAGGTGGGAGGTGAGTTTGGAAGGGCCGATGGATACGCACGTGATAAGTGTTAATCCAATTCTTTTGGCACGTCTGCTTCTTTTTTTAGAAGGGCCCATGGATGGGCGGTCCCACTAGTAACAATAGAAGTAGCCCTTTTCACAAAATAAAAACAACAAAGTAGCATTGACGTGCAAGCACTTCTACTCACTATATCGGTATTTGTGGGTCATCCACTAGGGGTATTCGCCGGCTGCCGAGCTCCAGCCCACGCCCGCTTCCCTCCTTCCCATACCACCTACGCCCCAGACCCGGTAGGGCTCTGGCTCCTACCAACGATGGGTTCGTTCGGTTCCTATAGCCCATTCCCATGTTTAGTTAGGCGAATGGACCGGAACCCACCAATCCCAAAAAACAGAATATTCGCTCTATATGCGGAACCGAGGGATACCTCTGATTCGGCCGGACGACATGGAACGAGCCCCTCGCACGCACCCAGCCCTGTCCCCTTACGCATCGCCCCCCGATCTTGATCTGTGCCCCTCCCCGCTCCCTCTCTGGCATCGCAATCCCTCTCGTCCCCATTGTCTCTCCTCCGTCGTGGCACGCATCGGGGTCTTGGCGGCGACCTAGCAGAGGGTGGGGACTGGCAGCAGGGTGGGGGACTGGCAGGGGCGACAATTGGCGGTGACCTAGTAGGGGTGGCCACTTGCAGCAGCAAGGTGACCTGCAGCAGGACGGCGGGAGAGCAAGGAATGACCGGTGCGGCTGCTGCGTAGCAGTGAATGAGAAGTGAAGGCGGAAACTGACTGCTAGCAGTGAACTTGGCTCCTCAACCAAACACACCCTACATGTACTCCTGAGCAGTGAATGAGCAGTGAGGGCGGAAACGGGCTGCTAGCAGTGAACTTGGCTCCTCAACCAAACACACCCTACATGTACTCCTGAGCAGTGAATGAGCAGTGAAGGCGGAAACTAGCTGCTAGCAGTGAACTTGGATCCCTTTTTGCACAATGGGTCATTCAGAAATGGTAACACCATGAGTTGCCCCCAACGAGTAAGACCGATTATCATGACAACAACTGGCTACCACCACTATGGGTAGTCCAAACCCAACACTACTTTCACATGGGTGGGCAGCTCGGTGCACTACAAGAGATTAGGCCTACTGTGACGAGCCAACAAATGTCATCGAACAGCTAATAACGTCACAAATTACACCCGAGTGATGTTGTATGGGCGTCACAAGCATCGTCACGGAATCCCCGTCACAGATTACTCCTGGTGACGGCGCGTGCAAAACAATGTCATTGAAAATGGGACCTTCGGTGACGTTTTCGAGAACGTCAACAACTTGCTATTTCCATGACGATGGATTAATGTCACAAGTTAGGAGCAAAGATGCCATATTGTACAATATTTAATGATGGAGCAACGTCAGTGACTTTATGCCATGTCAACACCCGCACACATTACCCTACTACTAGCATCACTACTTTCATTATTCATGAAGATGATATCATCAAAATATGTTTACTACATTTTGAATAATTTGCAATGAAATATGAGTTCCACTATATTGCAAATGCATATCAAAGTATTTAATTCACATCACATTATATAAATAAGTTATGAGCCAAATCACATTATAAATTGAAATGGGAGACAAATCATATTATATATTCAAACTCTTAGCCAAATCATCCTCCAAATAGAAATGACAATAATAAATAACATTGACTCAAGTTTGACACGACAATAGACAAGACGATGGATTCTTGCTGAGTTGCTCGAGCCCTTAAGAGAAAAACCAATATCATGTTGCTTCTTTCCCCAAGCTCCATTCTTCTCTTGTTGGCTCTTCTTCACAGCTTCCAATCCTTCTTGATGCTTCCTTTGAATCTCTTCAAATGCTGTCATGTGCTTCAAGTCTCATGGCTAACTCCCCCCGATGCCTATAAATTGAGGAAACACAACATCGTGTTGCATCTTAATGAGATGAAAACATAAGATAAAAACATATAAAAGTACCACTAAGAAGCATACGATCTATCAAATTACGGATCTGTGTACATTATTAACTAGATTTGCGGGTATGCAGATGGGACAATAAAATGGTATATTAGTTTGGCAAAACAAGAAGACACAAACTAGAATAAAAAGTTGTCAGTCAAAATAATTTACATGGACCCATGCTGCACTTTTAAGTAGCATGTGAATGACTAGTGAGTCCACTAGGGCGGCGTATGACAATGAATTATAGTAATCTACTGAACGTATTTCATAATTAGTTGCATAAGTATAGTTGTTTGACGCTTTGGTTACTACAAAAGTTTAGATTGGCACATCACTAAGAAAACATATCAGTAATGTACTAAAAAACCGCAGACCAAAACACCAAAATGTTTCTTTTGTAAAGAGTGACATCCATTCATCCATTCGAATAATGCAATATCTACAGGTAATCACCCAACCACTACAGGCCACCTTATTCCTATTAACTGTGCATTTTCTCGTTCTGAAATGATTTGGACATGTTATGAATTTGGTTGTTCATCATCTCATGTAAAACTAAGTTCCATAAGCAACCACTGTCAGTACTGTCTAGACTATTTTAGTCAGTTGTGTGCTTACTCACCTTCCCCAGCAACTACAGCTAATTGTGTACTTGCACTGCAGTTGTACGATGCTTTCTCGATCTAAATATAACAATAAAAATACAAGTTATGCACAAAGGAAGGGCACGGTGAGATTAAATCCAGGCAAAGACAACCACGTAAGGAATTGTCAAGTACTGGACTGAAAGGAAAAAAAAGTGGAGAAGCAACAAGCAAGTAGAAAAAGATTAAGCTTCAAACTTTACCAACATAGCAAGGTCAATACGATTATCTTGATATTGCAAACCCAGTCCTGCTACCTACTGTGAGCAGTCGATTAATGCTCCTTCGTTATAGGGGAAAAACAGAAGAGAAGCAATATACTGACAAGTGTTCACATGGATAAAAATATTACAGGATAACATAATCATTTCTCTTTCACTGAGCAGTATTAGCATCTGAATGGACCTTTTAGTATATATATTTTTCAGCATCTAGCAACTACGGTATGTCCCATGATACGAGCCCTCGACATATCTTTACCTTGTTAACTGTTATCACAGAATATTGACTTCTTGTGCATAGTAACTGATAAAAGGCTATTAGTACAGCTTCACTGTTAATACTCTGAATGTAGAGTCTAGTCACATATTAGATGTTCTTGAGCATGCTGGAGATTGCATAATCTTGCAGCTTAAAGGGGAAACTTGAGTTGAAATCATTCATTGTAGAAATTTAGAGACAGTCAACAACATATAAGTATAAACCTTAGATAAGAACAAAGGACATTGATCTTACTCCTGATCTAGATGAACTAGAACTAGAAAAAGGTGATTTCAAATAGGTGGTTAGAAGAATCAAATTTCCAGATCACAAATCTTACATCAGGAAATTATGGAAGAAAAATGAAGCAGCGAAATATTACCCTCGAGTAGTTGGAAGGGGAACAGATCTAATGGTGCTGTAGCTGAGTTACTTGTAGAGTTTTCGACTCATTCCCTAGCCTATCTGCATCATCGGCTTGCCTCTCCCAAACCTGGTGTCTCCCGCCGCCGCCGTCTTTTTGGTCGCTGGACGAAACCAATCTTCTAAATCACCATATACATCTCAAGTAGTGGGTGAGGAAGGGGTGGTGAGGCAGCGTCCAGATCTTGGTGAGGCACGAGGTGAGAAACGAAACTGGTGAAGGCGTCGGAGATGGAGTTGGTGATGGTCGACAAGCCATTGACGGTGGAGGCAGCATGGAGGTCGGACCAGGCAGCAAATGGGGCAGGTCGGCGTCGGTGTAGTGGTGGCTGGGGATGGGGAACCGGACATAGAGGGTGGGGCGGCAGACTAGAGGGCAGCGACGGGGAGCGAATTCGGGTGGCGCGACTGGCAGCGAGTGATTTGCAGGGGCCGCCGGTGAGATGAGATTTGAGTTAGGTGCAAATGTACAGGTGTATTTGGGGATTTTTTTGGGCTAGTGTTTTATATGGAGGCACACGGGCGTGGCGTGAGACCTAGCGCCAAATGGGCCGACCCACGCACGAAGCTGATTTTTGTTTTGTTTTTTCTCTGTGGTTGTGAATTCTTAGCGTGCCATCATTTTAAAAGGTGGGTGATAAGAATTAAAAAAATCCAATCAACTCTCATATTTCCTTTTTAACTTTTGAGATAGAAATGTAACAACATTAGCTCACGACTGCGCCATTGAAAGTTTTTTTGCATACGCACTAACTATTTATTATATTGTTCAACATGAAAGTAATGTTCACTCATTTCCTCTTGGCTCCTATTTTCATTTTTATATTCGAGATAAACAACATCAGCTCACGGATGCTCACTTTGAGTTTTTAGCCCAACCACTACCTATTTATATTAGAAAGAAGAAAATAAGTTTTACCTTTATAAATAATAATGATTATTAGTATTTCCATGGCCATTGCCTATTTATATTATATCAAGAAAAATTACAACGCTCGCTAGCCTTTGAAAAAACTATGGCAATCTCACTGCCAACACTGACGCATGGACCCAATCACTCAATAACCCAAGAACTAGCTATGGTGGGTCTGACTACTATACGTAACATGACAAAAATGATCTTCACACATTCATAGTACTAGGTGACTCTAGCGGGCTCGTCATGGAAATTACGAAGATGTCACAAAAATTGGGAGCCAGGTGTGCTGAAAGGTCGAGGCAATTCGGTGACGCTTATCGTCACCGATTTGCAGTAATTGGTGACGCCACCTATGACAACATCATACATTAGGAATTTATGTGACGTTGTCCACCATCGTCACGAGGATTTTTGTCACAGTATGTCAATTTTGTTGTAGTGGCGGTCCGACTGGTAGTTGCGGGTCATCCGCTACAGGTAGTACCACGACCATGGCTCTTTACGTCTAGTACAATGGGTCATCCGGATACTCATCGACGTAAACTTTTCACCGCGATCTGTCCGAGTGCGAACCTTCAGCTTCTTGAACGCTTCAAACGCGCCATCTTTAGATTGTAGGAGATGTATCTCGAGTAGTCATCTACCACAAGGAAGAAGTACTTATTTTCTTTGTGATATGCTGGGGTGATAGGGCCACATAGATCACCATGGAGCTGCTCGATTGCATCACTTGCACGATAGGTAGACCGAGCAGGGAACGGCCTACGGTGTTGTTTTCCAACCAAGAACCCGTCACATACTCGATCAACATGGTCGATAAATGGCATCTCAGATACCATGTCCATCTTCGACATCTTCCTCAAGGCGTAGAAGTTAACGTGTCCAAATCTAGCATCCCATAACCACGAATCATCATCACTCTCGAGCCAACACCATGACACATTCTGGCTCGCGGATAACTTCGGCATTACTTTTTTCTCATGAAGTAGCACCTATCGGTTTGGTTTGACAACCTATCATTGGACGAGATCACAAACTTCGGCCATTAGAAGACATGGATGTTCGTCTTCCTGCTTCGCCAAATTTTTCTTGATCTCCCGCTTGTTAGGCTCCGAACAATCCTTCGCATGCTGTAGTTGGCGTCGGTAAGCATCGGGTACTGGATGAGGATGTTGTGATGCACCAGTACGTTGGCACCGCCCGTCCTCCACCACTGGTTGCTGACTTGCCGCCCTTCTTCACCTTGTTGCCATTCTTGTACTGTCGCCGGACTTGACCAACTCCTGATCGCTGTCCCCCATCATTGATCGTAGATCGTCGAGGCTCTAGATACCAATGTTGGATTTAGAACGCTAGATTAACTCGTCGGCAACTACACATACACATGGAAGCACACAAGCAGGCTGCTTAATTGATTTCTTCTTCTTTTTAGTCCATACACACTCTCATTTATTGATCAATATCCAAATACATAGGAATACAAGATAAATCTGGGGTATTAAGTAGCCAGAGATGGCGTCCCGGAGAGAGTCCCAAAGTGTGTTTGGCGAGGCTGTGCACCTCAAAGTTTGTCTCGCGCCCTTCGAAGATGATGGAGCATGCTGGAGACTGCAAACCTTGGGGGATGATCTCTTTAACAATGCTCGCGTAAAGGCCGCCCGTGCCCTTGTGTATGTCCGCGACAACCTCCTTGCAATCTGAGGCTACCAACACATGAGATAGTGAGAGGTCGAGGGCAAGGGAAAGAGCTTCTCTGCACGCCAAAGGCTTCGAGTGTCGCTGGATCGTTAATACCTATGTGTCTTACTGCTGATGCACCAAGATACTTGCCCATGTCATCCCTGCTTAATTGATTTCTTCTGAATCAAGAGCACATGCACGTACGATATTTGATCCACGTGAGCACAAAAGCCCATATAGTACTTACGAGCCCAATCCAGATACGTAATATAATTGCCCATATAGTACTTACCAGCCCGACTTACCAGCCACGTTCACACGTACGTAAACCTAGCCATAGAGGCAAATCCCATCGGGAGCAGTTCATCAGGCGGCGGCGCCCTCTCCTCCACGTCCGGCGACGTCCTCTCCTCCGCGTCTGGCGACCGGTGCCCCACAACCAAACCGTATGTACACCTATGATGTTTCCTTCCCTCTTAGTAGTAATGCGATTCAATTAATACGGTGGACACGGATGGTGCCGCGGCGGCCGATCTTCGGATCCTTCTAGTGGCACATAGCATGCACTGCACTATAAATCAGAAATCTACTACTTTCTCTAAATTGCGTGCTCGTACGCCTAGTGGCACATAGCAGTATGGGAGTTAGTAATTGGATTTAATTAATAGGTATTCCAATTTCCATACATATTGTAACTAGCATTGTTATGTCAGACTGCTGTAGGGACCATGGATGATGACAAGTACGTGCATCAAATGCGTCAAGAGATGGACAAGAATATGCAGCGAGAGCGAGAGGTGATGGACAACAATCTGAAACTGGAGCGTGCAACCGTGGACCGCATGAGGAAGGAGGAGCGTGCAGCCATGGAACAGATGATGACGGCGGAGCGTGCAGCCGTGGATCAGAGGTTGAAGCATTTCCATGATGATATGGACCTAAAGTTGAAGAAGGAGCGGAAGGACCTGGACCGCACTATACAGCTCGAGCGTGGCAAGATGGAATTCAATATCATGCAGGCGCGTGGGAACAGGGATCTTATCTTGCGGCAAGAGCGTAAGGACATGGATCACAAGGCCAAGATGGATCAGATCCGCTTGGAAGGGAATATGATGCAGGACCGCGTTGTACAGCTCGAGCGTGGTAAGATGGACGTCAATACAATGCAAGCTCGTGCGGATATGGAGCGAAAGTTACAACAACACCGTAGTGATCTAGATTACAAGGCCAAGATGGAGGACATCCTCATGGATGGGAGTATGATGCAAGACCTTGCTAGTACAGGCACGAAGGTACGTTTCACTATGTACCTATTATTCATTAAATTATCCGCAGGAGCAATCTATCTCATCAGCACCTCTACAGGCACAACGAGACATCCCTAGACCGAAAGAATCTATCTCATCAGCATCTCGACAGGCACAACGAGACATCCTTACACCGGAGCAATCTGTCTCATCACCACCTCTACAGGCACAACGAGACATCCGTACACCGGAGCAATCTGTCTCGTCACCACCTCCGCAGGCAAAACATGACATCCCACCACCGGACAATCTGTCTCAACACCACGTGGCCCAGTAAGTATGTTTTACCAATGGTAGGCACATCCTATGTATGAACAATTTGATATTGTGCAAAAACTGATGTCAACTAGTCATATGTAGGTAGTCGTAATGCAATTTATTGTTCACGTGGACTATGAACTTTCTCATGTTCCTCACGCGTATCACAACGGGAGACCTGGTATGACGACAATAGTTGAACCCGGCAAGGTGGACTGGCAGCTAATGGAGAAAAATTTGTGTTGCCAAGGGTACAAAGGGAAAGCAGATTTGTACTACATCAAGCCTGGGTGTGTACCACCAGAAGGAATGGTACAGATTTCAGGCCAACATGATGTAGATGAAATGTTGCATGCTTTAGAAGGGCTAAAGAAATGTCATTTGTACATTGTCAAGAATTTTGCAACCTCAGATGATGCACAAGTCTCATATGATAGTGACGATGACATGTCTGAACAGGTTGGTTATATTGCCAAGTTCACTTATTATACAAAAAATGGCCACATCATTTGCATGTTAATCTAAATACCTTTGGTATGCTTTTGGACAGGACATGTGTGAGGAAGACATATATTCGTGTGGGTACAAGGATATCGGCAAGAGGGACATGGGCGAATATGGGTCATCGCCCAAAAGAAAGAAACTTGCAAATAACAATTCGAAGAAAGCATTGGATTTCGGCAGCAGTGACGAGCCTCTTCAGTAGGCTTTTGTTTTTTCTACAATTTCAAGCTTTGGAGCTGAATTATTGTCTGAAGTAGTGTTTATATCATTTTCCATCCAACAATCACTTCATTCAAGTGACAATTGTGAGACTATGTTTATAATAATAGGCTTTCAACTTTGAGTTGTTGCTCAATTTTTAGATGCCACATACTAAATTGTGGCTTTTACTATTTTTTATTGCATATGCTGCACTAGTCCAAACCAGTGTTATTTCACGCAACAGTTTGGTTATTTCTGATGCTTTAGCTTATTGAGAACCAAAGAATCTGTGATACGGCTATTCTGTGTAAAGGAAAGATATTTCCATGGTCTGCACATTTATATGACAGAATTAAGAGATGCTTTTGTATAGCAGTGTTAATAATTACTCCTCCGTAAACTAATATAAGAGCGTTTAGATTGCTATTTTAGTGATCTAAACACTCTTATATTAGTTTATAGAGGGAGTAGATATCAAGTGTCATATTGTCTGGACAACTTGCATTAAGGCTTTAAGATGTAGTAACGACGCTTGGTTCGCAGAAAAGCCACGGCTTCTGACTCCAATGCATTCCAAAACCGTAAGGTTGTATTTGTTTCGCTCGCAATGTCTTTCATAGCCATGGTTTCCGATACAGGACTTAACGAAACTGAAGACGCCCAGATCGAAGCTGATTGGAAAACGGGAACACATCTGCGCCAACCAAACGAAGCGCGGTTTCGAGTTAAATTAGTGTATAGGCTACAATTGTCTTGTAGAAGTTGTACTAAAGTAGTTAGGCTGATTATCAAATTAGGATATGTACTGTAAAAACTCCATAAAATTTGATAGGATCATATATAAATTTCTGTTCACCACTGTCACATGCACAGGCTGACTTAAACATTGTGTACATACATCTGATATAATATACTCCCTCTGTCCCATAATGTAAGACGTTTTTTGACTCTACTGTAGTGTCAAAAAATGTCTTACATTATGGGACGGACGGAGTATTTTATAAGGATAGCTTTGTTCTACAACTCTTGTATCTCACTTTTTTATGTCCAAACATAAATCAACCGCTTTACTAGAAGAGATGCATTACAACACAGAACTTTCAAATTCTAGTATATCCTAGCTTACGCAATAGCTTGAGCGCCATCCAGCTCCAATCATCATCTGAAGATACCTTGGGCTGCAGAACAAGGAAAAAGTGGATGCAACTTCAACACTAGCTTGTACAACAATTTATTTTCTCTATAGATGAGCTTGCAGCTGAACATGCAGACAAGAATACCTGAAAATATAGGAACATCAACTATTTTCAGGTGCATATCCAAGACAAAAGGTCAACAAAATTATCTAGTTGGATAAAGTTTAATTTATGCTAAAGGCCTTGTGAACGATACTACTTAAGATTTGCATGCTAGATCATGGCTAGAGTGTGGATTTGCAACAAGAAAATAAATCATGAACAAGATAATGACTAGTAATGCTTTAAGAAATTTCAGTTGGGCATCAAAAGTGGAGTTTCATTTTGAGACCAACAAAGTGAACCAGCAGAAAAACACAACAAATATAATCTACTCCAGGCGGCCACCTAAAATGGTTTTACAAGGTCCTTTTTGTAAAATGTACCGGCGACCACCTAATGATAACATCATGTCCATCAGCTTTTCATCCAGTGGCTCAGAATCGCTCGGAGCATTTGTAGCACGAGTTCAACCATAGCACTGGATACGTTCTCGTACTGAACATGCTATAGTATACTGACGACCAGCAAAGAAAAAAGACTCATTCAGGTGCTTCAAAATTATCAACTGAAGAAGGAAAACAATCACAAAAATGCACTTTGTTGCTTACATGTGCAGGGCTACGAGGAGGTTGAGGCATCGTAGGGGACGGATCGGCAAGATCGTGGAAAATGAAATACTTGCAGAAATTAATACTTGAAAAATGGACCACAAGGGCAACAGTTCCTACCATGAAACCCCTTGCAGAGATAGCTGTAGCTAACAGTTTGCTGCCATCATTTCCTACAGAGCACCAAATATAATTAGTGCACTATATTAATGAGTAAAGCAGATGCAAAAATTAAAAATGGACATATTTGACACCTCTTGCAGTTTAGTGCAATTACGCTGATCATGACCTGTCACCCCACAGTAGCCACATTTCCTCTTTGATCTTTGTTTCTTCATCTTTGCCTGCAACCTTTTCTTCGGTGCACCTCGGCCTTGCACATGCATTGGGTCCAGAACCTTTTCCAAATCTCCACAATCAATTTCCGTCGTCTGTGGCAGCACCGGACCAAACCTAATGCATTCCTCCTGACCACGGCTTGATTCCTTGCTGCCATCTTGTCCATTCAGAACCATCTTCAGACGCTGATACTCCCCACTGGATTGACATGCCCGGAAACATGCCGCGTGACTCAAATTCCGCAACTCACGGTACCTCACAAGGCTTTCCGAATAGTCATACATCTCGCTCTTTCTGGTGGGAGGGAATGCAGACTTTGCACTCATATGTAGTCAACTCCCATGCATCTAGTATCTCGCTGATAACATATTTGCTGACGGCATTTATGCTCCATCTGACCAACTCAAACATACAAGGAGTGAAAACTCGGGCATCATGTTTCTCAAGACTTGAAGCATCCGCATCTGTAAATGGAACGGACTGCAAGGCCACGATGTCTACGATCGCCTCATTCAAGCGTCGTCCTGAAATGCTACGCTCATAGTGCTCTAGCATATCAAACAATGTCATCTTACCCTCAAGATGTGTATGTAGCACGGAGTTTAGGCTCTCACTCCGTTGATTGCTGCTCAATCCTAAGAAACAGTGCCCCACCAGGGATGGAGCACACCACAACTTCCTCATCAGATACATCTGATGCAACCACGACTCCTCACTTGTCACTTCATTCCTTTGTAAGAACTCTATCCATTTTCTCTCGTGCTCTTCAATACAAGACGAGTCATATATGAAAGATCTAAATTCTTCCCTAACCTCGTCATCATGCAGATGGCGTACGATGTTCTGTTGAATGTGCCATACACACAGCCTGTGGTATGAGTCAGGCCACACCACCCTGATCGCTCTCTGCATTGCAAGGTCCCCATCAGTGATTACAAATATCGGATGCTTCTGCGCCATGGATTCAGAAAATATCCGCAACATCCACTCGTACGCCTCGTTAGTTTCATGAGAAATGATCCCGCATCCAAAGATAACTGTGCTGTGGTGGTGATTCAACCCGACAAATGGCACAAACGGCAAATTGTACTTATTGGTCCTGTATGTGCTATCAAAAACCACAACATCGCCGAAAGCCTCATAGTCAAGGCGAGATTGAGTATCGGACCAGAACAATCCCTTCAGATGCCCATCTTTATCAACCAAGTATTTGAAGAAATAATCTGGGTCTCTCTCTTGCCGCGCCATCATGTGACGGATCACCGTCTGAGCATCACCAGCAGCGACTGTTTCCTGCTTGTAGCGATGGCAGAAGTTATAGATGTCCCTCGTCGTGCATCCAACCTGGTCATATCCACCGTACTGCATGCACAACACATCCATGATTTTGTCTTTCTGGATTCCAACACTTTCCATCTCTATAATGTCCGCTTTCTGCTCGTCGCTGATTCTTCTGTGGGAACGCAAAAAGCAAGCAAGGTCTCGTGGGGCCAGAGGATGGTTGTGTTCATCGATGAAATCCTTCACAAACCACCGCCCTGTTTTGGCGACTCTTGCAGTGACAAATTTCGCTTTACACCCCACACGAGTGATATTTCGTGGCTTCCTCTTCCTATCTTCTCTCTTCCTCTTCATGTGCTTCTCTTCACGGCAACCTTCACGACTACAGACAAATTTCCTCAGAATTATCTTCTCGTTCGCTTCATCCCACTCAACATAGCCTTTTCTCACACTAAAGCCTTTCTCAAGAGCATACTTGTTATAGAACTCAAAACCTTCATCCTCGCTATGAAACATCCTGCTGACAATGTTTACGTACACATCCAAACACTCAGCACTTATATCGGCCATCTATTCCTGCATATCACGTACAAATTAACAACTGGTCTCAATCATGCACCGGAAGTAAAAGAATTTCCATGCTCACATATTCCCCTGAAGGTAAGAGCTTCAGAGTTTCAAAAATTCATCAAGGCTTATTTTATTCAGCATATCTTCGGAAGTGAATTAATACTATGGTGTACAATGAAGCTAATTATTCTAGTCAACTGGCCACATAGTCTTTTTACCATCAGAATCAATGATAAGAGATATTCAGTGGGTTGGAACATGTTTATAATAAATTACCTTTAAAACAAGCTCAAAGTATCCAATATCAAAATCCATTTTAGTCGGAGTAAAAGGCTTGACTACTTCCTCACCAGTACCATCCTTCCCTCTGCAACCGGTTAACAAAATACAAAAAACGGAATC
>NC_041392.1:28122852-28125359 GCF_002162155.2 Triticum dicoccoides | reverse complement strand
GTCTCCAGAATTCTTGCAAGACCTGTGGATAGTGCTTGACCCCATCCCTCTTACTATTTGTTGCCGCTGGACGCAATTTAGACAAACAAATCAAAACATCTATACCAAACTGTCCCAAGGTTGTTGGCTTTTAATCAAAAAATTCCTCTGACAGTCGGTGGACTGTCTGACTAGCAACGCACGGGGCGGGGGGCGGGGGAAGGGGAGGGAAAGGCACCTGTCCACAAAGTGCTCGCTGGCGTTGCTGGGCGTCGCCCGCTGCTTCACGGAGGGAGGCGCTGCAGTCGGCGGTGGGGTAGGGGAGACTTCGTCGGGCTCGGCGCACCGCAGCGGACGAACAGCAGTTCCTGGCGTTGTGCAAGGGCGGCGGAACGCTGGTGCTTGATTGGATCGGGGCCGCCGCCGGATCTCTTGATCGGAACGGCGGAAAGGGCGGCGGTGGCGGCTATGCGAGCAGAAACGTGCGGGGGCGCGGGAGGTGGGGTGGGGGCGGACGAGCTAATTTCTTTGACCATTCTACCCTTTTGACCAAAAATTAAATTTTTAACTGATTTTTCAGATCCGACGGTCAAGAAAAATCAGTGGTGGAGTTACTCGAAAGTACAACTTATAACCCGCCAATCACCCTAAAAAAGCTCTTTGCAGCGGAAGCAACCATGAACCCTAAAAAAGCTCTTTGCAGTGGAAGCAACCATGAACGTGTGAAGTAGAATGGAGGAGCCCATGAGCAATGTGATCAAGTAGCATGACCAGGAAATAGAAACAACATGAAGAAAATCACGATGCCTTCCATTTTTGCATGAAAAATACTATAACACTTTGATTTTGGTTGCGAGGCTTCTAGTGTCTAGCATTATTAATGGAACATTTTTTTCTGTTTTGTAAAGTACAAAGCTTGCACCGATGTATTCCATAGAAGAATTAGTTCGTTATATGACCAGGCACCACATCAAGTAAAAAAAACTTGTGGCACTAACAGCCATGCCTGACGACTCTCGTCTGGTCCTCCCGTTCTCCAATATGCACACATTTAACGTCCTTGCTCCATGGACCACTTCTGCATATACATGTTTTGACCCAAGAATCTACGTACAATTATACATTTAATAAAGTTACAAATAATGCAAATAGAAAGAACAAAGGTCAATTGTTATACATATGACTTTTGCATCTTGCCATCGTGAAAAAGAATGGAATCGGCAAAAACTGTTGACGGTAGTAACAAAAACGCACACAGTTGCAGCAAAAAAACATCATCTCTTGCAGTCGCCACTGCCTCGTGAAGAATGGATGTAGCAAAAGAAATCTTCAGTAGTAGCAAAAGACGACGATTGTTGCAACAAAACGTCGTCGCGGGGTCGCAGCTACCATGAATGATTGCAGCAAAAAAAGTTGCCGGTAGTAGCTTCATTCATCGAAGTATTGCAACATTCTTATTCGCTTGTTCCCAGCAGAACGTCGCAGCCGTTGACCTCTCTTTCTAGCAAAATCTATAGACGATACTAGCAAATGGCGTTACAGGTTCCAGCAAAACAAAATGCCAGTAGCAACACGCGCCCCGCAGCGGTTGCAGCTTGTAAACAAAAAAATCGTGGTCCCCTCCCTGAACAACAGCTCGCGGCCATGGCCGTGGATGCAGCACGCAAACACGCGAGTTCCAGCGACGAGAGAGACAGTTGCATCATTTGTGGACTAGTGGTAAAAAAGCTCGCTGGGCATGCCCACGGGGGTTGCGGTGATGGAGGAGGAGTAGGCCATGACGACGAGCATCGGGAGAGGGGAGGATGAGCGTGGCCATGGCGGCACACATGAGGAGGGGGAGAGGAGTCCGCGACAGGAAGAAGAAGAAACGAAGCGGAAAAGCTGTATGTGTGGGCCCGCGAGAACATGTGGCACGCTGGCGTTGGTGGGTGTGTGTGGCTCCACTACTAAGGAAAAGGCTAGCAGTAGCGCCGGTTTTAGGTATATCAGTAGCGCTGCGTGGCGCGCTACTGATTCAGCGCTACAGCTAAAGTTTATCAGTAGCGTGTGCTTGCCCGCTCTACTACTATACGTGCTTAGCCATAGCGCTTTTGGTGCACAGCGCTACTGGTAGTTACTAGCAGTGCGCCTCCCTACCCGCGCTACTACTATTGTTGGGTATTTATTTTTTGTTTTATTTTGTATTCATGCGTCATTATATAAGTTTTCATACAGTAGCAATTTAGAGATTGTTTTTACATCAGAATGAGTTACTACATCATTGGGTGAAAGAACCGTGTATTAGTTTCAAGTGCTTGGATCCAAAGTGACCGTGTATACAAGTTCTTTCACCCAATGACATAATATCTCATCATCATCATCATCATATCATTAACAACTTATCATCATAATACATCATTGTCATATAACACCTCCTCATGATCATCATTTTTATCAATGAGACATCATATAGCAAGTTGGTCAGTAGTCATAATCACAACTCCTCATCATCATCAACTCTAACACGTTGTACCACATAATAACAC
>NC_041392.1:28117395-28122556 GCF_002162155.2 Triticum dicoccoides | reverse complement strand
TATATTCAAAACATCAAGGCGGCCTTTCTGAAACATCAGATGAGGCACACACTCCTGCAGGATTATCTGTTGAAAAAATAGTAATAACTTTGTAGTTAGCAGTGTAGTTCAATTTTAGAAGAATTTATGCAAAAGATGCACAAATGTTGTAATAATAAAAATCTTACCATGACATCTCCATGGATGTTAGCATAGTTCAACACGTGCACTAGTGGCACATATTGACCATAATGTGGAGGAGTTTGAAAATAGATATTGTAGTTCTCAAGATCAGTACAAAATATGACCAGATGATTTTTCTCCTGATAAGTTAACTCAGAGCCATCGGTGTAGTAGGTTCTGTCTACCATCTTCCGCACATTCTTTGAAGAATGAAAATAAGCTGTCAATAGAAATAAGCTGTCAACTATTTTGAAATAAATAATATAAATTACTTAATAACTATGTTTGAGAAACTCACAGTGCGGGAGAATTGAAAGCGTATCAACAAGGACCCAAATGTCCAAATTGTCTTACTCGATGTCAGGATCACCAAGATCCATGGTGACAAGCATACCCTCTTGAAAATCATACATCTTACAAAGTGCTTCCCAATCCGGGCAGCCAAAGTGGAATATGCTCTCAAAATTATATAGATTTACCTCAAAATTCATATCATGATGGGTCCTTAGGTGAATTTTCTTTGTTTCCATACTCTCATGATCTTCAAAATCCATCCTCTTCAAGACATAGTGTCTTGCATGGCATGAGATAAGCTAGTCGAATTAAAAAAGACGAAAGTTACACGTTGAAGTAGTAGAACTCGAGTTTAATTACGAAAAAAACACTTTGCGTCGTAGAATACCGTTTCAACATCGAAGGCCTCCTGGAGCCTAATGCTGAAGCGTCGACCTTCTACCAAGTGAGGCCTGTCGCAGAAACCCTGACTGTCGCCGCACCAGGAGCACTCCGCGAGACTTTCGTCTGACGACATTTCCTATGTTCATAATTCAAATATTAAACTTCTAAAATTCAATATATGTACTACAAAAACTAAATTAGATCATTATTATTCAGCACGGGTTGACTATCGGTCCGTCAAGTCTTTTTTTTTAAACTCTCAGCTCACGTGGTGTATATATTCGATCGTTGCTGATGGTCGCTCCTCCCTTCGTCCCCGAGTGCATTAAACCAATATATGATGCAGACTTTCTCCCTCACTCATTTTTTGATTGTCATGTATGGAGCCTCGATAGACTTAAAGTCAACACGAAATGCCGTTTAATTATCTTTCTAGAAAATCCAGTTCACTCGATATTTTCTACATATTCTAGCACAAGTCATGCCAAAATTCACGGAAAAATCTGGCATGACCTTTGCTAAAAAAGGACGTATCGAGCGCCTGAAATTTGCCGGAACAGAAATTAATAAACACTCCGGCAAAACATAGGCCACTAGTGTTACCTGCAAACATGGCCACTTGGGCAAGCACATGTCCTATTTGCATTCAAACTTGATGGTCATTGCATTCAAACTTGATGGTCATTGCATTCAAACTTGATGATCATTGCATTTCAATGGTTAAAAATATGAACAAAAACATTTCAAAATATCTTATAGGACTCATATTGACATGGAGATTTGGCTAGTCTCACCTCGTGGTCGGAGGGGGCCTGTGACGGGGATGACGGCGGCGACGACATGGAGATTTGGCTGCAAAAACAAAATAGTATTCAAAATAGTGCTCTCCAATTTGAGCATTCAAAATAAGAGTAATTCTCCAATTTGAGCATTCAATAAGCAAAACTAAATCATAAAATAAATTAGTATTCAAATTAGCATGCATTCAATAAGCAAAATTAAATCATCTCTTGCATCTCTACATCGTCGAATATTATCACTAATACATCTTGAATAGTCTCATACATATAACCTCACTAATACAAGTAAAACCCTAGCGAACGACGGGTATCGTCCCGGGCGGTGGACACCCAAAGAGAAGGAACCATCACAGGATCATAGCTCCAGTGAGATCCCTGAAGAACCTGCCAGGTATTGGAGAACCTGCCCTCCAACGCAACCATGTAGCGACGGACGTACTCGTCCTCCTCGCTGACAAGGTGACGTACCACCTCCACAGGGTCCTCAAGCCTCCACATCGTCACTGGCCCACGCGACCGCCACCAAAGAAGGCTCGGGTCAACGGCGGACTGGCTCCTCACCAAGCTGCGCCTCCTGGAAGGTACCACATCCCAGGACCAGCCCGGCGGAGCCCAGTCCCGGACATGGCCCCTCTAATCAGGAAGACCTTCTCCGCCGAGTCGATGACAAGGATGCGGGATAGGCATCGTCGACGTCGATGCGGGAATAATTGTTTTAACTAAAAAAGTAAACTAGTTCTATTAATTTTCGTACTAAAAATAAAATAGTTGTATTAATTCAACTAGTTCAGTTAAGCACTTACTATCAATAAAAATAAACCAGTTTTTTACTAAAAATAAACTAGTTCAACTAGTTCTATTAATTTTCTTACTAAAAATAAACTCGTTTTAATAATTCAACTAGTTCTTACTAAAAATAAACTAGTTCAACTAGTTCTATTAATTTTCTTACTAATTCTATTAAACACTTACTAAAAAAGTAAAAAAAACTAGTTAGATGAACTCTAAAATTTAACCCTAACTAATTTAATGAACTCTAAAATTTAGCCCTAACTAATTGGATGACCTCTAAAACTAATTCTATTTAACAACTACTGCCCTAATTAGCATCTAATTTGATGAACCCTAACTAATTAGATGAACTCTAAAATTTAACCCTAAGAACCATAGCTAGGCAGAGGTAGGGGAGGAGGAGGAGGAGGGCATGCTCACCTAGGGCGCCGGCGGAGTTAGGGAGAGGGGCAGGCGGCGTGGAGGTCGGGGACGGGGTCGGAATCGGGGCGGCGGGCGCACGTCGGAGGGCGGCGATGTAGGGGGGCGTCGAGGCCGGGGTCGGGGGCGGCGTCGACGGCGTGCGGAGGGCGACGGGAGAGCGTGCGGCGGCCAGGCGACGACGGCGGCGACAGCAGATGCGCGCGTGTTGGATTTGGGGGAAGTGGTCGTGGGGAAGAACCGCACGTGGTTAAATCAAAAGTAGCAGTAGCGCGTTCGAGATAAAGCGCTACTGCAACATTAGCTATAGCTAAGTTAGCTGTAGCGCCGGATAGAAACAAGCGCTACTGCTAACTTAGCTATAGCGCTTGTCCAGAAAGCCCGCTGCTGCTACACATTTCTTCTTTATTTTTCTTTTTCATTTATTTTCATTCATATTTTCCTTTTATTCCTTCCCCTTTTTATATTTCTTTCATTTTCATTTACTTTTCTATATGTTTTTTATTTTATTTTCCTTTCCTTAGCAGTAGTGCTTCCTGTGTAAAACACGCTACTACAACAATCTTAGCACTAGCGCGCTTTCCTTAGGCATGCTACAACAATCTAACAGATTGGATCGCAACTAAGCCCAAGTTGACCAGTCGTCCTCTCTAGTGTTGAATCCTCAGTCGCTCATCGCCAGCGCACCCCGTCATCCTTCTCGTGCAGCTGTGCTGGCCACATAGCATCACAGCTCTACCACAGCCCCCTCCGGTGGTCTCCCCCGCAACCCCTGGTGACTACTATAACCACCCCTAACGGCGAGATCTGGGTCACAGCACCACACACGTGTGGCATTGCATCATCCGTTGGCAGCAAGATCCGGGTCGCAGCAGCACATGTGTTGCATTGCATTGCAGCTCCGCAAGCAGCAATATTCTGGCTTGCCTTGTACTCCAAGTAGATCATGTATTCCTATATATATGCCCACGAGGCTCAAGCAATACATCAAACTATTCCACCAATCTTCCTCTCTTCCTTTTGACATGATATCTATCGCAAGTCGATCCTAAATCCTAGCCACCGCCGCTTCCGCACAGCGCGCCGCCCCCAGCGCGGTCGGCCTCCATGACCGCCGCCGGGGGCCGCGCCGCCCGTACCTAGGGTTCATCCGCCGGTCGTGTTGACTGGCTGCCCTAGAGAGTCTTTTCCCCGAGTCTTGTTCCGGGGTTTTCTCTCTCCCGCCGGTCATCTTGATCGCGCGGTTTCTTTTTGGTTTTTCGATCTATTCTTGATCGTTTTGCGTCGCCCATCGCCACCATCGACCCCGAGCGCCTCTACTTCGACCCTGGCGCGACCAACCGGCCTCTCCTCCGACCCAATGGCCACGCACGCAGAGGCGGCCTGTTAGGGCCAGCCGCCGTCCGCACATCGGTCCACCCGTCGCCCTGCGCCGGCCGTCACCCTGCGCCGGCCATCACCGTCCTGCTCCGATCGGGACACCTGCATCGCCCCGACCCGGCGGCCTCGCGCCTTGCGACGGCCAATCATAGCCATCGCTCGCGCCCGGCCCGCCCATCGATCCACGTCACCCGCCTCCGATGCGTCTGCACGGTAGCCCGGCAGTCTACCTCGTCGGCCTCGTCCTCGGCTGCGTCAGGACAACTACGTTAGGCTCGTCGGCTGCCTCAACTTGGGCGCTGCTACTCCGTTGGTCGCTCGGGCCTTGCTGCCAGGGCGCTGGCGCTGCTTTGGCAGCCCGGTGCCGGTGCTGACAAGCTCGACGCACGACGTCCCACGTCGTCCGTCGTCGCCGGCCTCATCTCGGACTTCGCCACCACCCTGCCTCCACTGAGCGGCGTCCCCAACCTCGCGCGCGATCGGCTTGATCACCCGCTCGTCGTCGCGATCCACCTCATCTACGCCGCGCGACCGGCCTGGCCCGTCGGTTACGCGCGCCTCCGCAGGTCCCGTGAAGATCGTCCCCGAGTTCAGCGCGCCTCTCCACCGATCGAGCATCGGGCTGCCGCTGCGTCGCCCCATCGGGCCGCAGCGCCACCGCCCCGTGGTTCCTGTCGCGGCTGCATCGACTCATGCGTCGTCGCTGCGTTGCCCCTTCGGGCCATAGTGTCGCGATATGCGGTCCCCGCCGCCGCCGTCCCGAGGTCGTTCCCGCGGTTGCACCGACTCGCAAACCACCTTGTGTCGCCCCTTCGGGCCGCAGCGTCATGGCCCGCGGTCCCCGCCGCCGGCCCGGGGTCTTCCCGCCATCGCCTTGACCCGCCTGCTGCCGCTGCGTCGCCCCTTCGGGCCGTAGCGCCACGGCCCGC
>NC_041392.1:28114805-28115448 GCF_002162155.2 Triticum dicoccoides | reverse complement strand
ACGGCCATTTCTACTCGCTTCCTAAGAGAAGTAATCTATATCGTACTGAGAAAAGTAGGATGACGTACTTACTTTCACAAATCTAAACATTAGTCAACATCAAACACTCAATTCAGCTAGCTAGCAAAGTAATTCACGAAAGTAATCTCAATTGTTTTCACGAAATCACCTTTGCCCGATATGACCGACGATTTGAGAGGAATCAACCACACGCACGCGCAATGAAAAAGGTTTCGGCGTAAGCGATGGAATTTCCATTGTGCACGTACGTCCAACTAGCTCTAGCTTGTTCCATGTGACATTGACCACAGGGGCTTGCACGTACCACACGTCTTGAATTCTTTACTAAATGCAAGCTCAGGCTGTGGGGCCAAAACCCACATTTTTTTTAAATGAAACCCACATTTTTTCAGTAGTACGGTATTGATCACGACGGATTATTTTTGTACGTATTGCTACCGCCGAATCCATCGGCCAGAGAGCCAACGTTCACGTTACTACTAGTACGATATGCAATTTTGCCTTGCACCACCTACAAGGCTAGTCAAGAGATCAAGCCTTGACAATAAGAACAAAAATCTTGAAGAATTGTTCCTCGTTCGTGCTGGGTCCGTGAGAACGACCATCCGTATCCAAATTGAAA
>NC_041392.1:28113988-28114531 GCF_002162155.2 Triticum dicoccoides | reverse complement strand
GAGACTGGTTGTTTCATAACATATAGATCAAACCAAAACGTTTTCATGGTTCATCAAATCTCTATCGCTGTACATTTCTGTACAGTTGGGCTTCAGATGTATTCATGCATGCAAAGCGGAGGATCAAAAGCATGCACTCAAATGCCCAAACCCTTTTTTCTTTCTTTTGCAAAAAGGCCAAATGTATATATTAAGTAGCACAAGCCCTTACAAAAACACTATTATAGAAATTGAAAAACCCATTTAAATCCTTGTGAGTGCCGAAGTTCTGTTCTCGCTGATTCCACTGACGGCGTGCCATGAGCAAAACTTATTACCGCCTCTGGGCCTCCATCAGAGTGGAGAAAATTTGTTTAAATCTAGGATCTTGTATAAGCAGCGGCCGACAGTCGTCGATCTAGACCAGAAGACGCCGGCGGTCACAATCTGCATAGCAAATCCCCGCTCCAGAGAAAAAAACTTCGAAGAGGGCCTGTAGAACAACCAAGGTCCAGCGTGATAGACCTGGAGAACACAAATCTCACAATCTCCTCGACAAGGCCA
>NC_041392.1:28110541-28113337 GCF_002162155.2 Triticum dicoccoides | reverse complement strand
GGGGGGGGGACTTGTAGTTCGGCCGCCACCGTCCTGCCTATGTTGAATGACCAGAGAAAATGAACGACCCATAAATGCACAAGCTCTTTTTTGTTATTCATATTAGTTACTGCTATGGAAGTGAGTCTTCGACGATGTCTCTGACCATCCAAAGCACCTTCCTCCTCCTCGGCCAAGTCACCGCGTAAGTTGCTCACTTTTGGAAGAAACACACCATAAATATCATCTTCCTCAATGCTTATCTGAACTTTAGGTTTGTTTCAACATAACTACCACCCATTACACCCATGCATTTTTTATTTCGTGAATAGAGTTGGCAAGCTCCTTGCCATTAGCACCAACTGGAACCCCCAACCTAGCTGCCCTGCAAGCTATAATCTCATCCGGAATTGACAAAACGGACCAACATCTTGCTAAACTGCATTCAGATACATCATGCCCAAACCGGTGTGTGGCTGCTCTCATTTGCAACTGCGTGTTTTACCACTAAAATTACAAGTGTGCACCAATGTAAACCCAGAAGATGGTCCATATTTTCTTTCATTATCTTCTAAATTCTCAACTCCTCAAGTGACACACTATAAGTTCAGCGCAGAATTTGACACCTTGTAGCCTGACAACTAGCAGAAGGCGAGCGAATACCAACATGTCAAATGGTCTCGAGATATATATAACAACGCACGGCAGGTGATGACCCAAACTCGCATTTGCCGTTATTCCAGCCAATCTGAAGCCCTTATTCCAGCCAATAATTACTCACACTTTCTTTGTCAGTGACAATCCGAGGAATTAAGCGAAAAATGCGACAATTCTGCTATAAGTGCATCTATCCAGCTCATGCCAATCCTCCCCGCATCTTGACGGTCATTCTAAAAATATGTTACACCGTGCTGCATATTTGTACATAATCATTGGATGTTCTAAAAAAAAGTTACAACAATTGAAACTTAAGATTTATTTTGCCCTCGTGCGGGATCTTACTTCACGAATCGCGAAACAATCAAGCGGCTGGGCAATGCTTGACAAGTGTGTGCCCCTGCGTCGGTGCACTTACAGCTTGAGAAGAGGGAGTACTTTTTTTCTGATGTATTGAAGAGTGAGTACATTATTATATGACTTGATCCGTACTGACAATATTTGGCATCTGAGCCTGGCCAGCCGCAATCAGTTTGCATGCAATCTCTCTCCACGCATTCCACGCTGCGCGTTTTCCACGAGGGACTCGTACGAGACGGAATAACCCATACCAAACTTCTGGCTCTAGCAAATGATCCTTCAGCAGCCTCCTCGGGCTCCCGTGTGTCAGTGTGGGCCACAACAAGTACAGAAATAACACTTGTGGCACTAGCTGTCAAAGCCCGAACACTCAGGCTTTGATACAAACGGTTCAGGCCGCTGGATCGTCGAGACGACCCTCATCCAGATCTCGGGCCTTCGCAGTTCTTGCGCACGCAGAACACTTCCGCATCTTTCTCCCCCGCCAATAGTGAAAATGATTCTCTTTCCTGGGACAGCATGCACTAAGCGTTTGCTAAACTGCAATATGGAGGCGGGACTCCAACCAGAATTGGGGTCTATTTTGCAGCAGTTTGATTTACAGCCGAATTTTTGTCAAGTCCACCTGGCAGGGGCAACAAAATGTTCCGCTTCTCTATTCAGTTCCTTCTAAAATCTCAGCCCACACTTGCGAATGACATATAATCATGGCCTTTTGCGCGAAGGCATAATACTCATGACCACAAGAAAGTAAGGCAGATACAAACTGTGGTAATGGTGTAGAGATATATAACGAGGCAGGCTTGTCGATGGCCACAACTTTCATTAAATCAACAGCACAGTAAGTGTGAAGGTACTAAATGGATATAAGTGTGTAACACATGAGGTGGAGTAGCAACCACCATCAAACGTTTTTACCAGGCAACGGTGTAAGCATGACCACAGTTATATTCAAGCAATAACAGACGTCTGATAATTGCATGGAATTCAACAGGCACTAAGGCAGCAGACAAGCGACTGGTTGTGGTGCCTGCAAAGGCGGAGCTATGTAGGCCCCCCAACATTGAACCAAGTTGTGAAGAAAAAAATTATGAGGGCTTATATGAGAATTGTTTTACCCTTCGCCCCCACCCCAAACAATTCATATTTTACCTTCCACCCCCCGCCCCCAGCTGATTCTGTAGCTGCACCACTCGTCGCCTGAGTCATCTCGTAACATATAGATCAAACAGAAAGGCGTTCGTGGTTCATTAAATCGACCACTGTACAAAATTTGTACGGGTGGGCTTCAAATGTATTCATGCATGCACATCGGAGGATCAAAAGCATCCATTGGAATGCCTAAAATCATTTTTTACTTTGCAAAATGGACAAATGCCATATATTAAGGGCCTGTTCGGATCTCCTCCAACTTAACAAAACTCCACAAATCGAGCTTCTCTTCTCGGCTTCTTGCTCCACTAGTAGAAAAGGGGGCAAAGGTCTAGGCCGGGTCAGCCCATTAGTCCCGGTTCAGTCCAGAACCGGGACCAATGGGGGCATTGGACCCGATTCGTGAGCCCAGGGGGCCGGCCGGGCCACGTGGGCCATTGGTCCCGGTTCGTCTGGACCTTTGGCCCCGGTTGGTGGGACGAACCGGGACCAATGGGCCTCGCTCCTGGCCCACCACCATTGGCCCCGGTTGGTGGGATGAACCGGAACCAAAGGCACCCCTTTAGTCCCGGTTCATGCCACCAACCGGGACCAATGGTGGTGCCTATATATACCCCCTCGCGCAAGAGCAGAGCACACTGCTCTATT
>NC_041392.1:28105575-28110264 GCF_002162155.2 Triticum dicoccoides | reverse complement strand
GAGGGCTTGGTGGTGCTCTAGCTCACCTCCTATGCACACAAGGTGTTCGATGGAATGCCCGAGCCACAGTACTTAAGCTTCTCCTCTCCAAGCTCGACCTCCAAGCTCCATTTTCCTCAATATTTGTCTAGGTTTAGCGGTCCGTCATGCCCCGTCCCCGTCTTCACCGCCGTCGATCACCCATGCCGAGCTCATCGCCGGCATCACCGTGGTGAGCCTCTTGTTCTTATCTTCTTTCTGAAAAGAAAAAATATTCTTACTTTTATTATTGCATCTTATATAGTGCGATGGTTTTGGTATCCGCCCCCGTCGGCCCTTGTCCTGTCTATGATTCGGATGTGGTATATATATTATCTTTATAACTATTGGTTCATTTATTGTTTATGAAAATTATGCCGACCAACATGACATAGATTATATTTATCTAGGATGTATGTGAACCGGAAATTCCAACCGACCCTATTGTCGAGAGGTTAAATTTAGTTGAAGAAGAAAACAATTTTTTGAAGGAAAAAATAAAAAAAATTGAGGAGGAGAAGATGATATTGGAGTTGCATGTTGCGGATGTCGTCGATGATCACAAGATCAAGATGGATGCAATGCGTTTGAAGATTAGAAAGATTAGAAAATATGCCATTTATACCGAGGCTTGGTATCATTATGCCGTTGGATCAATTGTTACCTTGGTTGCGATTATGATCGCATTTGTTTTCGCATTGAAATGTTTTACATAGTTTCAATGAATGGTTTAATTAATTAGATGCTCTGGAGAGCTATATGTTGTTAGATGAGAACTACGTATGTACTTTGGTTTTAATGTGATGATGAACTTCTATTAATTTGGACACTTAATTATATATAATGCACGCAGATGAACCGACAATGGATGTACGGTGACAGACACACCTCCGAGTACATTAAGGGCGTGCATGAGTTTCTCGATGCGGCTGAGGCAAACAAGCAGAATGGTTTTATATGTTGTTCATGCACTAAATGTGGGAATACGATGTCCTACTCTAACCGGAAAATCATTCACACCCACCTGCTTTACAAGGATTTCATGCCACACTATAATGTTTGGACGAGGCACGGAGAAATAGGGGTTATGATGGAAGACGGCGAAGAAGAAGAGTACGATGACAACTATGTGCCCCCTGAATACGGTGATGCTGCAACGGGGGGAGCTGGTGAAGATCAAGAGGAACCAGACGATGTGCCCAATGATGCTGCAACGGGTGAAGCTGCTGAAGATCAAGAGGAACCAGACGATGTACCCGATGATGATGATCTCCGCCGGGTCATTGTCGATGCAAGGACGCAATGCGAAAGTCAAAAGGAGAAGCTGAAGTTCGATCGCATGTTAGAGGATCACAAAAAAAGGTTATACCCCAATTGCGAAGATGGCAACACAAAGCTCGGTACCGTACTGGAATTGCTGCAGTGGAAGGCAGAGAATGTTGTGCCTGACAAATGATTTGAGAAGCTACTGAAAATATTGAAGAAGAAGCTTCCAAAGGATAACGAATTGCCCGACAGTACATACGCAGCAAAGAAGGTCGTATGCCCTCTAGGATTGGAGGTGAAGAAGATACATGCATGCCCTAATGACCGCATCCTCTACCACGGTGCATACAAGGATCTAAACGCATGTCCGGTATGCGGTGCATTGCGGTATAAGATCAGACGAGATGACCCTGGTGATGTTCACGGTGAGCCCCCCAGGAAGAGGGTTCATGCGAAGGTGATGTGGTATGCTCCTATAATACCATGGTTGAAACGTCTGTTCAGAAACGGAGAGCATGCCAAGTTGATGCGATGGCACAGTGAGGACCATAAGAAAGACGGGAATTTGAGAGTACCCGCTGACGGGTCGCAGTGGAGAAAAATCGAGAGAAAGCACTGGGATGAGTTTGCAAAGGAACCCAAGGAACGCATGGTTTGCTTTAAGCGCGGATAGCATTAATCCTTTCGGGGAGCAGAGCAGCAATCACAACACCTGGCCCGTGACTCTATGTATGTATAACCTTCCTCCTTGGATGTGCATGAAGCGGAAGTTCATTATGATGCCAGTTCTCATCCAAGGCCCTAAGCAACCCGGCAACGACATTGATGTGTACCTAAGACCATTAGTTGAAGAACTTTTACAGTTGTGGAATGGAAACGGTGTACGTACGTGGGATGAGCACAGACAAGAGGAATTTAACCTAAAGGCGTTGCTGTTCGTGACCATCAACGATTGGCCCGCTCTCAGTAACCTTTCAGGACAGACAAACAAAGGATACCACGCATGCACGGACTGTTTAGATGACACTGAAAGTATATACCTGGACAAATGCAGGAAGAATGTGTACCTGGGCCATCGTCGAT
Source organism: Triticum dicoccoides (assembly GCF_002162155.2). Classification (NCBI taxonomy): domain Eukaryota; kingdom Viridiplantae; phylum Streptophyta; class Magnoliopsida; order Poales; family Poaceae; genus Triticum; species Triticum dicoccoides. The sequence goes on along the minus strand of NC_041392.1, from coordinate 28,107,897 downwards.
TTCTTCCGACCAACCATCAATGTCGAAAGAAAGGCAAGCATTTCAAAGGTGAGGCAGATCACCGGAAGAAGCCTGCCATGCATACCGGTGATCACGTACTTGCTATGGTCAATGATTTACACGTAATCTTTGGAAAGGGTCCCGGCGCACTAGCTGTTCCGAATGACGCTGAAGGACACGCACCCATGTGAAAGAAGAAATCTATATTTTGGGACCTACCCTACTGGAAAGACCTAGAGGTCCGCTCTTCAATCGACGTGATGCACGTGACGAAGAACCTTTGCGTGAACCTGCTAGGCTTCTTGGGCGTGTATGGAAAGATAAAAGATACACCTGAGGCACGGGAGGACCTGCAACGTTTGCACGAAAAAGACGGCATGCCTCCGAAGTAGTATGAAGGTCCTGCCAGCTACGCTCTTACGAAAGAAGAGAAAGAAATCTTTTTTGAATGCCTACTCAGTATGAAGGTCCCGACTGGCTTCTCGTCGAATATAAAGGGAATAATAAATATGCCAGAAAAAAGTTCTAGAACCTAATGTCTCATGACTGCCACGTGATTATGACGCAACTGCTTCTGGTTGCATTGAGGGGGCTTCTACTAGAAAACGTCCGATTAGCCATTGTGAAGCTATGTGCATTCCTCAATGCAATCTCTCAGAAGGTGGTCGATCCAAAAATCGTACCAAGGTTAAGGAGTCATGTGGCGCAATGTCTTGTCAGTTTCGAGTTGGTGTTCCCACCATCCTTCTTCAATATCATGACGCACGTCCTAGTTCATCTAGTCGACGAGATTGTCATTCTGGGGCCCGCATTTCTACACAATATGTTCCTTTTGAGAGGTTCATGGGAGTCCTAAAGAAATATGTCTGTAACCGTGCTAGGACAGAAGGAAGCATCTCCATGGGCCATCAAACAGAGGATGTCATCGGGTTTTGTGTTGACTTCATTCTTGGCCTTAAGAAGATAGGTCTCCCTAAATCGCTGTATGAGGGAAGACTGACTGGAAAAGACACTCTTGGAAGTGACTCAATAATATGCAGGGACGGATATTCTTCGTCTCAAGCACACTACACAGTTCTACAGAACTCTGTCTTGGTGACCCTGTATGTCGATGAACACAAGAACAGTCTGCGCTCCAAACACCCGGAGCAGTGCGACGACTGGATTACATGTGAACACATCAGGACTTTCAGCAGTTGGTTGGAAGCACGTCTCAGAGGTGAAAACACTGTTTGTGATGAGTTGTACTTGTTGTCCAGGGGACCATCTTTGACTGTATTGATTTACAAAGGATACGGATAAATGGGAATACATTTTACATGATTGACCAAGATCAAAAGAGCACCAACCAAAACAGCGGTGTCCGCTTTGATGCAACAACCGAGAAGGGAAATGACACATATTATGGTTACATAGTGGACATATGGGAACTTGACTACGGACAAGATTTTAAGGTCCCTTTGTTTGAGTGCAAATGGGTCAATCTGTCAGGTGGCGGGGTACAGGTAGACCTACAGTACGGAATGACAACAGTGGATCTGAAAAATCTTGGGTACACTAACAAACCGTTCGTCTTAGCCAATGATGTGGCACAGGTTATCTATGTGAAGGACATGTCTACCAGACGGAGAAAAAAAATAAGGAAGCGAATACATTATACGATGAGCCAAAGCGCCACATAGTTATTTTAGGAAAAAGGGATATCCTAGGAGTGGAGGGCAAGACAGACATGTCCGAAGATTATGAAAAGTTTCATGAAATTCCTCCCTTCAATGTCAAGGCTGACCCAAGCATCCTGATAAATGATGAAGATTATCCATGGTTATGGTGCAATAAGCAAATGACACAAGCGAAGAAAAAGTGAAGACTTTCTCCCGCAACTATTATGATGATATCATGCCAACTTTGTAACAGACGAGTATGCTATGCCAACTTTTTCAGAGTTCATTTGAAAACTATGAATTTAGGTCGAATTTTCTCTATAGGTGCATCTATGTTCATTTTTTAGTAAAGTTAATCACAAACTTGTGATTCACACAAATTTCAAAGAATTCAAATTTAAACTATTCAAATTTTAAAACTAATGGCACTAACAGAAAGTTTATAATTTTGTTGACCTAAAAGAAAAAAGAAATCACTAAAAAACTATAAGTATTTAGTTCTAAGTAGAGATGAAAAGATAAATAGCAAAAAAGAAAAAAATGCCTATAATATTCGTTATGACTAACTAAAATTACCAAATTGAGTATAATGATAAAACACAGTAATATTAAATAGAAGAAAAAATAATGACTCAAAAATCAATTTTTATAGTAAGTTATT
>NC_041392.1:28103554-28104406 GCF_002162155.2 Triticum dicoccoides | reverse complement strand
TCCTCTCCTCAGCTTGGTCCGGCCGCCGGCGCCCTCCCTTTGCAAAATTTTTTCATATATATGCTTGTTTTTTATATATATATGCTTGTTTTATATATATATATATACATATATATATATATGCCTGTTTTTTTATATATATATATATGCAATGATATTTTTATAGAATATGATGTTTTTTTCATAGATGATCACATATATGATGTATGCACGAATGTGGATGAAATATGATGTTTTTTTGTTCATAGAACATGATGTTTTTTTAATTCACAGATTTTTTTTGTTCATGAGAGAGGCGGGGACGTTGAGGGATCATAGATGTATTTTTTCAGAATTTTCTATCGTGCATAGACAGATTTTAGACCACGGGAGCACCCCCTCCCTATCGTTGCAAAATTTGCTAAGTGATATTAAGAAGGAAGGAAAAGAAGGATAGGAAAGAAGAAAATAAGAAGAGGAAAGAAAGAAGAGGAGGAGAGGAAGAAGAGGAGAAATAAATAAGAAGAAGAAAAAAGAAGAAAAAGAAGAGGAGAAGAAGAAAGGAATAGTGTTGAAAAGGAGAAAATAGAATATATTCTATTTTTTCTTCTTCTCCTCTATTCCTTTCTTATTCTCCTCTCTTTTTTTTCTTTTTTTCTTCGATCTTCTCCTCTAGCTATTCCTTTCTTCTTCTCCTCTTTTTCTTCTTCTTCGTTTGCTTATGTTTTATCGGGTCTGTCGTCGTCGATATACCCCTCCCGATAACTTCAACACGAGGGGGGGTGGATACCCCCTCCCCGATAATATTATTTTCCCATGCACGTATGTCGTGTCGATATAAACTCCCGATAACTTCAACACGTGGGGGGTGGG
>NC_041392.1:28098490-28103192 GCF_002162155.2 Triticum dicoccoides | reverse complement strand
CGATAATATATATTATTTTCCCATGCATGTATGTATGTCGTGTCGATATAAAATCTCGATAATTTCAACATGTTGGGGGGGGTGTTGATATACCCCCTCCCGATAACTTCAACACGAGGGGGGTCGATATACCCCCTCCCGATAACTTCAACACGTGGGGGGTCGATATACCCCCTCCCCGATAACTTCAACACGTGGGGGTGTCGATATACCCCCTCCCTGATAACTTCAACACGTGGGGGGGGGGTCGATATACCCCCTCCCCGATAACATTATTTTCCCGTGTATGTATCTCGTCGTTGTCGATATTACCCCCTCCTTGAAGCGTTCTCGAGACCACCCCTAACCCTGAAGCGTTGTCGAGGCCACCCGAAACCCTAGAGAAGCAGCGTCGAGGCCACTAATTAATATGATTCCTTACTGTCTTACTGTGATTAGCTAGCTAGTTCTACGTTTACCACTAATATATCCATCTGTCATGTTTGAATAATAATTGCCATGTTGTAAATATTTGTAGAAACTATGGACACCGCCCGAGACAAAGCAAAAGAAGCGTTGTTGAGGGACATAATCGCACAATGAAGTGATGCCGTCTGCTCGTTATTTCTCAACGACACCGATGGTCTGGAAGGAAAGGGTGAAGAAGCAGCTAGCTATGATTATGATGGCTCCGGTGACCCAATGCAGGTGCAAGAAGGGGACCGTGAGGACGGCTCTGGTGACCCAATGCCGGTGCAAGAAGGAGACCGTGATGACGGCTCCGGTGACCGAACCGAGTCCGGCCAGGTATATATATTAGTTACGCCTGTGCTGACTAGCTAATTGATGCATTCATTGTTTTGGTATGTACACATATTAATTAAGTCTTTGTTCTTTTTTCTAGCCCTCCGGATCAAGCACAACTTCGGTAAAGAGACGAGGCCCGAAGAAAAAGTTGAGCTCGGATAAAAGGTTTGAGATCATAGCAATCGCGCCCGACGGCCAACCGATTGAACCCATCTGGACAAAGAACACATTTGTTGCTCAGTGCAGGGTTCTGGTTAGGGACAAGATCCCGATCAGCATCCAGCAATGGTTAAAGCCAGCTACAGAAGACCCTGAGGTGTCTTATGTCAATGATATGCAGAAAAATGATCTTTGGACTGAGCTGAAGTCAAATTTCACCCTACCGCCAGAGGATGATCCAGAGAGGCCAGTTAAAGAGGAATTAATCAAGTCTTTTGCTCTTAAGAGGATGGCGGACCTATTCAGGAGGTGGAAGAAAGAGCTGAATAGGTTTGTCGATAAAAAAGAGACACCAGAATTTAAGGGCAGATATGAGAAGATCAGAGATCACTGGCCCGCATTTGTGGCCCACAAGACATCGGAAAAGAGTAAGAAGATGTCGGCGACAAACAAGAAAAATGTTGTGAAGAAGAAGCTTCACCATCGCACGGGGTCAGGTGGCTACCTCGTAGCCCGGCCTAAGTGGGCCAAGGTTGAGAATGATCCGGTTGATAAAGGGATCGAACCAGAGACAATGAACTGGCCAGACCGTTGCCGGACTTGGTTCTTCGAGGCTGGCGGAACCTTGGACCCTGTAATAGGGAAGTGCATTTGGACGGACGAGCAATTGGAAATACCAGTCACGAGGCTTCAGCACTATATCGAAGCAGCGCAGCAAGGGGCGTTCGTTCCAGACAGAGAGAACGACGAGCTCATGATGGCCCTCGGGAATCCTGAGCACCCTGGACGGACACGAGGCACGCCAGGCTCCATTCCGTGGAAGGCTGGGTTTCCGGACGCAGGCGGTTACAAATGCCACGAGAGGAGGAAGAAAGTGAAGCATGCTAGGGTACAAGCGATAGAGGAACAAGAAGCAAATCGCAGCAAACGAACTGCCAAAGCTTCCCCTGAAGCTACCCCGCCATCTTAGCGGAGAAGCAGCGTGGCTTCCACTGAGCTGCTTCAGCCAGAGCATGTCTTGACGGCTCCTGCCAGCTATCCTGTGGATGCTATCACGGAGTCTCAAAATTATCACCTTATGACGCAATGGATTAATATGAAGGTCAAGGTGGCTGTTGGCTATGTTTTTCCTACTGAACCCGGTGCAACTTTTCACCGCCGGCCGATTCCAGAAGGATATGCTAGGGTGATGGTGGATGAAATAACAGAGGGATTTGAGGACCTCCAGCTTGACCACCCTACCGGTGAAGGGGAGACTCGGCTGGGTTCTGCTCTGAAGACTCCATGCCTATGGCGGAAGGAGCTCATCAACCTTTCGAACTGGACGCCTCCGCCTCCTCCTCCTCCGGCGAGTCAGGGCACTCTGCCTCCTCCACCGCCTCCTCCTCCGGCGAGTGACGATCAAGGCACTCGGCCGGCTCCTTCTCTGGCGCGTGGCGGCACTCCGCCTCCTTCTCCGCCTGCGCCGGCGCGCCCGAGCAGCCAGTCTCCTCCTTCTCTGCCTCGTCAGCAAGGGCGAAAGAGACCCGCCGCTACTCCAGCTGCTCCAGCGCGTCGTAGTCCTTCTCCTCCGCCTCGTGAGCAAGTAAAGAAGACAGCCTCTCTGTCTGCTCTGCCGGCGTCTAGCAGTACAGCCAGAGGCGGGAGGACATACAGATTCGGTCCTTCTCTGAAGACTCCACAGAAGTTACCATACGAGATGACCCCGGAGGAGAACGCGGAGATTGCGCGAACCGAAGTGAAGGACTGGTTTCAAGGGTTGAAAGCACAGAGACATCCACCTCCGGAGGTGAAGGTAAATCCGGTGAAAGCGAAGCGCACTCCGGCTACCCTGGCAAAACCACCCAAGTCTCCGCCAAGAGGCAACTATGAGGACATTACTGGAAAGGCATTTGTCGAAGCGGAGCGGTCGGGAAGTACAGTCAGTGATCAAAGGATGAAAGAACGATGAGCTGGGAAACAAATTGCCCAGCTCGGCAAACAAGGGAATCAATCGTGCCCCCCGCTCAAGGTGCCTAGCGACATCGTCGATCCGAGGATGGTGCCCGGTTATAGCAATCTTGGAGATTACCTGCCCGACAATGTACATTATGATTTCATGGAGGTGTAGATACACAGATACGAGTATGGGAAGCCTCTCGTCAAAGATGAAAGATCTCTATCAACGATGATGCGAAGATTGCATGATTGGTACTTGAAAATCTGCAGAGAGTCTGGGGGGAGGAATACTTTGTATGTGGGAGTTAAAAAGGAGCATGACCTCGTTGGAATTGAACTCTTGCCTATTCTTCCATTTGAGGAGTTCTATCAGCTTTTCAATCAATTGGCCCTCGATAAAGCAACGGTCACCTGCTACTGTCTGTAAGTAGTACTACATCTGTCATTAATTCTCTCTATATAGCTCAGCTCTTTCATTGCATGTATTTATAATTATCCTCACTATATTATGCAGATTGAAGATCGTCGAATTGAAGAAAAGACAAGTCGGTGACATTGGGTTCATTAACACATATCTCACAGATGCAACTGAGGTTAAATTTCATGCCGCAGATACCGAGGCCAACTTGCTACGATCGTTGGTAATAAATGAAAACAAAGATATAATACTCTTTCCTTACAACTTCAAGTGAGTGTTACTGTCTTGTGCATATTCGGTTTCCCTTATATATTAGTCAAGGTTATAGTAATGTAATTGATGAGTTATGCATGCGTGCGCAGGTACCACTATATTCTCCTAGAGTTAAGCTTGAGCAGGGAGTAGTAACTGTCTTGAACTCTAAACGAAAAGATCCCCAGGAGTATGCGGACATGACTCAAATGCTCGAGAAGTAAGTTAAATCGATCATTATCCACCATATCAGCAACTTTGTTCATTTCTGATATCAAGTAATTGTTTTCTTTGTCTGGCAGGGTTTGGAGAAAATTCACCAGAAAAGCTCCGGGGACTGCCGAAGAAGCTAAAATTTAGACACCCGAAAGTAAGTACTATAGTAGCATGTTCCGCGCATCTCCTAGTGATTCAAGCGCTAGTTTCATCAATACCATTTGGCATTCTTGCTTATCAGTTTGATTGACCTCCATTTCTTGTAAAGTGGTTGTGGCAGGCACAAGGGAATGATTTCTGTGGATACTACGTTTGCGAGTCCATCCGCCACACGACCTGTGAGCGGGGCTACTCTGACGAACAATATGAAGTGCGTAAATAACAATATTCATAATTTTATTTTATTACCATCATTTGTGTTGAGTTTCATTCATTCATATATATATGTATTGACCCCCTTCTTCAAATTAGATGTTTCGGATGCGGGATGAACTCCTAGCACCAGATCGCATGCGAGCAATTCAAGAGGAATTGGCGGCATTCTTTCTTGACCACGTGATCACTGAAGACGGAGAATACTATGTGGACCATGCGTCCGTAGTTTAGGAGATTATATTTATAAGAGATAATTATTGTATATATGTAGCCGGTAGTGTCGGATAGATATACGAGAACTTGTTGTTTGACCAATCTCTCGGAGAAGGAGAGGTGATCAATATCACTTCTCTCTGTATGCATATATGTTCATGACGATCTTCTGTTTCCTTCGTTTGCTTACTAGCTAGCTAGCGTGTCTAGTCCTCTCTATACGTATGTATAGTACGTAGCGTCGACCAAGCACGGACATAAGAGAGGACACTTCTCTCTATTAATTAGCTAGCTAACACAATATATGAAATGCCTAAATTAACCCCCCAAAAATCCCCAACCTCC
>NC_041392.1:28079127-28098134 GCF_002162155.2 Triticum dicoccoides | reverse complement strand
CAAAAATCCAAGCCACAGAAATGCTGACGCGTGGATGCCTATTGGTCCCGGTTGGTGCCACCAACCGGGACCAAAGGCCCTCCTGCCTGGGCTCAGCGCACAGGCCACGTGAAGGCCCATCTGTCCCGGTTCTGGTTAGAACCGGGACTAAAGGGTCAGGGCATTAGTAACGGCCTTTTAGTCCCGGTTCAGAAACCGGGACAAAAGACCCTTACGAACCGGGACAAAAGATCATTATGAACCGGGACAGTAGACCCGTTTTTTACTAGTGCTCCACGCAGCAATCTGGTTCCGTTCGACAACTAAATCAGCTTCCCATCGCGTTTTTGGGCTGGGAGCAGTTGTTGGGTTGTCTAGGACTATACTGAGCCGGCTGGAACAAGCCCAAGATGCCTGTCGAGGGGAGATATTCCTAGCGATGTGGTTGTCGAGGGCTGAATCAGTTTCTTTTGCGTGGCTGAGAGAACCATTATGTTTGGCGGTGGCATTTTAGCTGTAATATGGGTGAACCTCAGATTCTTGTTTCGGTGGAGCTGGGTCTTCCTCGCTCCAGATTTTTGCACTACAACTGATAACAACTTCCTGAAGCTAGCTTCTTGGGGATATTTCGTTCGGCTCTGCTCCGCTCTAGAATTTTGTGAAGCGTGGAGCGGGAGGAGATCAGAACACACCCTAAGTAGCGCAAGCCCTAACAAAAACAATCTTACATACATTGAAAAACAAAGTTAAATTCTTGAGAGTGCTGAAGTTTTGTTCCTCCAGCATCCACGGTGGCGCGCCCAGCCTAACCCAATACCTCCTCCGGGCCTCCATCAGAGTGGAGCAAATTAGTTGAAATCCACGACCTTGGATAAGCAATGGCAGGGAAGTTGTCAATCTATGACAGACGATAGTCGCAATCTGTGTAACAAATCACCGCCCCGGTCCAGCCAACAAACTTGGCGAACACAAATCTGATAATCACCATGATGGGGCCGCGACTGGCAACCTCGGTCGAAACTATGTCGATGTGCCGAAACGCATACCCACATTGTGTGCACCCAGGACAACGCTACCTCGAAAAACCTACTAAAAAAGGACAGACCCGGAGAACCAGATCTGCGAACACATAATCTTTCACACGCTTCATCTCGCCACTGTCGCTGAGAGACCAAACCCAAGCAGTACGTCCGTGATGAGAACAAATCATGGGATGCACATATGGTTAGGAAAGTGAAATGAAGATCAAAAAAAATTCATCATAATTGAAACAACCACATAGCCACCTTCATGCCTCCCAGATGGGTTGCTTCTTTTTCAGTTCTAGACAACCTTATTCCGGCCGATCATTGCTGAAACTTTATTTGCCAGTGACGACCTATCCAGCTCCAGCTCCTGCCAATAAGTGCATCTATCCAGCTCCTGCCAATCTTGGTCGCTTCCTTCCCGTCTATTGTAAAAATATGTTACACTGTGCTGCATATTTGCACATAATCGTCAGATGTACAATGTCAACAGCTTGGTACAGTGGATCTAGATACATCATGCCCGAATTGGTCTATTGTTACCCTGGTTGCTAGCAGTGTGTTTTACAGTCAAATTTTTGTGACATGCGCATGTTGGCGCCGCCTCCTTGCAGCGCCGCTTCTTCTTCTACCTCTCGTTGCCTCGCACAACTCTCCTTCTCTCTCTATCTATCAAGAGCACCAGAACGCGCACACACACATGCATTAACCAAGGAAGAGGAACAACTTTGCCAAAGACACTTCCTTGGTTACCATCGTGGCTACATGGTTTTCCTTCAGACCTCTCGGCCTTTTTCCATTACTGAATGAGATGACTATTTATACAAAGTTTGGCACTCAGCCAAGACCCACACACTCACGCCGGCCATCACACCCGGCCACCACGTCTCCAGACTAGTTGCTCCACTAACCAACTAACTACATGCACTAACCCATGATCTTATCTTCTCCTAGAATCTCTCTAGGGTCCAAAGACTAGTACGTGCATGCAGCTGACAACTAGATAACTACTCCTCGCATGCAGCTAACAAACTAACTGACTCTCTCAGTTCATCTAGACATGATTAATCCTAACAGCGCACCACTCGGGTAGTGATCAACAGGGTGGTCCGCATCTTCTTTCGGTTTCTTCTAGTGTCTCAGCTCTTCAAAGAGGCACATCAAAACTGAAGCATTGAATCTTGTTCAACACCTCGTGGTATTAAAACAACGGAAGGCAAGTGAACCAAACACAAGAATATATATAGCAAATGGTCTAGAGATATATAACAGGCCTGAGTAAGTGACGCCCAAAACCTTTGTTAAATAGATCACACAGTAAGTATGATGTTGCAGAATATTGCAACTCATTACTTGTGAAGTAGCAGTAACAAGCGTCGCCCACTCGGGCGACTCGGGCAGCGACTAGGGTTTCGAGCGCCGCCACCTACATCTCCTCTACCCCTCCTTGCCGCTACCCGAGGAGGGCGCCGGGCAAGCCCATGCAGCCACCAGTGACGGTGGCGGCGAGGCCTTCGTCGTCCCTTTCGCGGAGATCCGGATCCACAGGGCGGCGGCCCCTGCTGGTGCGGCGCCGCCGTTCGCGCCCTGGACGGTGTGCGCGGGGACTTTGCCCGGCGTCCTCGACCGCTCGGGCGGTGGGGCGTCGGCGCTTGGCGGCAGCAGTTCGGGGGCCTTCGTCCTCGCTAGATCTGGAGGCCTGCTGCTCCCTCGTTCCCGCTCCTTCCCCTTTGCGCTTGATGCTGGCGGCTGCTGCTGGATCCGGTGCTTCTGGGGATGGTGGTGCAGATTGGGACCGGGGGAAACCCTAGGCCGGCTGGTTCGGCTCGACAGCGGCGTCAGCTTCAGGCGACGCATCCTTCCTGAAGGCGGTGTCGTGGTCCCTATTCTTGCCACCTCCGGTCCTCTCCCGGGTGAAAACCCAAAATCCGGCCTGGATTGAGCAACGGTGGCGCCATGGGCGTCATCCCCTCCGAGGCGTTGCCTAGGATTCGGGTGTGGGTTGATGAAGGTGGGGGCTTTGGCCGTCGGCTGGCTCTCTGCAGCTGCTCGCGGCGGCTTTCCTGGTGTGCAAAGTGCCCCTTGTATCTTTAGGGCATTTCCTGTTTTTGGTGTTCGCGTCGGAGGAGCGGTGTGGCATCTGGCACGTCGACAACGGCGGGTCTTAGCGGCATGGTGCAGTGGGGGTCTCGCCAGTGGGTGATGATGGACGAGCGCAGGATGGTGGCGCTGTCTGGCGTCGTGGTGGCGTCGATGGCAGAGAGACCTGGCACGGTTCATGCAACAGTACAACTCTGAAGATGGATTGATGGCACGTGGCTGCGGTGGCTTCATACCCGGCAGGCGTCCTGGTTGAGGAGTGCACCGGACTGGTAGGTGCCCCATACCCGGCAGGCGTCCTGGTTGGGACCTCAGGTCTTAGATGTTTAGGTTTGGCTGCGATGTCTGTTTGGTATTAGGCCCAAACTATTTGCGCCCCTTCATCGGTTGGATAGGTGTACCGACAGCTGTTGCTTAGACGGTGGCTTTAGTCTTACTGTTGTATGGCTTTGTAAGGTCTTGTGAGAATAATAATAAAGTGGCCGTATGCATCGCCTAGATGCAGAAGCCGGGGGTCATCCTCCTTTTCTAAAAAAAAGCAGTAACAAGCATGAGCAGTTGATCATAATGCAACAAGGCATGTTATACTGCAGGGCACTGCTGGTGTGAGCTTAATTAATTTTTTGGGCTTGTAAATCTTTTTTACCCGTAAAAAAAAGATTTACAAGCCCAAAAAATTAATTAAGCTCCTGACCAATGTGCATGGTTAATCGGGACCTACTGACATATCACGTACTCTGAGTAAGTGTTGACGCTCAAAAGTGGCACGATCATAAAGAGTAGCTTGAAGCTATGTCAACATTAATTTAAACTTATTATTGAAAGTCACCATGGGATGGCTCTCTTCGAGAGATCAAGATGGATATGAAGATGATCAAAAACGGAGTTTGGATGCAAAAGTTATGATAAGTTCAGAGATGCTCATGTTGACACCAGATTAAAGAATGGCTTGAAACACAATTAAGATTGCCTCAAATGGAAGAAGTTTCAACATGAAAGTTGTGCATCTCGTCAAAGCGGCTGATTTTCATGTAAAAAACGTCTCAAACCGAGTTCGTATGCAAAAGTTAGTGCCGAAAATGCGCGGTTGCATCAGGATGGTCGGACACTCCGAAAATAATCAAGGTTTTGAATTTCTCCGGGGATAGCCGGACACTTCGGGGATGTTCGTCCAGGTTTTTGGATTTCTCTACTGCAGACTTCGGAAAACAACCGAAAACCCTCTCAAGATAGCCTCTGATAAAAAAAACATTCAACATGAAAGTTGTTCGTCTCGTTGAAATGGCCAAGATTGCTTTTGGGCTCGTTTCCATCCGAGATTATTTACTGCCTCAAAAGTGACCCATAAGGTGCAGCCGGTTGTAAACCAAACAGTTTTGCATAGTTTGGATTTCGAGTTGGACCCAAACTAGAGTTTTGAACGTGAATTCTAACCTTTTCTTGCACGGGAAGTCCATCCGCCTCTTATATACCTAAGGAGTGGCGGCCGATTAAACAACATACAATCGATCAATTCATTTACCAGTTTTTACCTTTACTTTTATCTTCTCCCTTTTCTTTTTCTTCTCGTTTTTTTTCGTTCTTCTTGTTGCAGGGCAGCAAACATCGAGGCCCTAGGGGCTATCAAGTCGACTTAGGGAAGCCCATAGCTGTCGCGCGCCCTGACGGGGTCCCTCCCGGGCATGTGGGGTTTCGGGTCTACAAAAGCGTCTGCCGGATTGCTTGCGTACCGCGCTTTCGGACGGGTCTCCTTCGACGTGAGCTGCGGTGTATCACCCCCGATGTTGAGGGTACATGATGACGTGTTTGTGTGCGAACAGTTATGAGCCAGAGACCGAATCTCTTAGTTCAGTCAACAATGAACCACTGGTCAACCATTACCATGATCCAAGTAGGACGTCCGTGATGAGAAGAAATCATTGCATGCACATCTGGTCTGTGAAGTGAAATTTAGGATCAAAGAAACTCATCACAGCAAGGTGTGCTAGACTTTGTTTCTCGTCTTACAGTGTGCATGGTCACTCAAGTCTTGAATGCTACACACAAATTGTAAGTGTACACGTACGTATGTTTCAAGTTCTTTATATTTTTGTTTCCTTTTTGTATTTCGTGTTTGCAAATATTTTCTCTATATAGTTGAAAAACACCCAGGAGTTTTAAATGCATTGTAAAAATGTTCAAGATTTCATAAAAGATATTTACGGATTAAAATATTCTTCAAGATTTTTCTTTTAAAAACCAAGCATTATTTTTCTGAATTTTATATTTTTAAAATTTGTTCACAAATTTTATAAATGTTACCGCATATAAAAATTGTTCACGTTTCTTATAAATTTTCGTGAATTGTAAAATTTTCCAAATATTCACATTTTTTGAAAAAGGTAAACTCTTACAAATGTTCAATAATGAAAAGAAAAAACAAAGACCAAATGAAAAACTAGAGAAAAAAAATCTAAAAGAAAAACCTTCTTGTAAAGTAAGTTGGGCCTCCGAAACCTAGAGAAAATAATGAAATGGGCGCTAGCGCTTCCCTGCCAAGTAGACACAATGCGTTCTATAGGGTAATACCTGGGCATATGTCGGGCTGGGCTGAAAAAGGCCCGGCGCTGAAAACCTAGGCCCGAGCCTGACCCGGCCTGACCGTAATAAATCAAGCTCAAGTCCGGCCCGAGCCAAAAAAAGGCCAACATGGACCGGTCGGTCCGACCCGACTACGGCTAAAATCTATTTTTTTGCAAGCTCGAGCCCGGCCCGATCTGCCCGTCGGGCACATTTTCCAGGCCTGAGCCCGACCCAATGGCACACGCAGGCCATCCGGGCCGAGCTTCCCATGGCCAGGTATAGTATAGGGGCACTCCATAAGATCACTAATTAGAGGGTGCCCCCTTGCATAGGTCACTCCTACCTTCTCTCGTGGTGACAAGTGACACACCGCATGTGTGACACTTGTCACAACCCGACAGTTTTGCATTTTTCATCGTTGGCTATCTCACATCGAGACCTTCAAGACTATAACCCAGTTGACATGTTTGAATGAGCTTTTTTACTTTAAGAAACAGGAAATCGAAAAAGCCCGAAAACAAGAATAAACACAAAAAAATTGGATAAAAACCATAAATAGAATAAAACCGGAGACATAGAAAAAAACAAAAGGCGAAAGAATAAAATGTAAGCCCGAGAAAAAAAAAGGACAGTTGTGCTTTTCACTTTTCTTGAAGCACATATGTATTTTTCACTTTTCAGAAAGCACAACACACAATTCTGACTCGCGAAAAACACTGATGTGTTTCATTTCACTTTTTGAGAAGCACAGTTCTTCACCAAAAGCACAACTGTGCTTTTCACTTGCAGGGAAGCACATTTGTGCCTCGCGAAGAAAACACTGTTGTGCTTCATTTCACTTTTCGAGTAGCACAGTTGTGCTTCTTTTGGTCGCACAATTGTACTTTTCACTTTTTGAAAAAGCACAATAGTTGAAAGCATAGATGTGCTTCACGCCGTTGCGTAGTTGTGTTTTTCACTTTTGAGAAGCACAGTAACAAAAGTCATGAAAACCACAAGCAAAACATGAAAACCCATTTTTTTTGGGAAAACCCCAAAAGGTGTGCAAAAAATTAAAAATCGAGATCCCACAAGTGCGCCAACTGCTCGACATGTGGTGCCAGCTAAACACACCAAGTGACACGCTCCAAGTCCATCAAAAGTGTCCGCTAGGTTCCTCCAAAGATGTACCCTCTCATTAGTTTTGCACCAAATAGTAGCCAATTGGTACATATCACACACCTTTCCAGCTTTAATTATTTATGTGGGCCAGCACATATAGGTTTTTCTTTTAGTGGTTTTGGGAACCTTCTGGAAAGTATTTTGCAAGTTTTTCAACTTGATTTTGTTCCTTTTTAAAATTTTCATTTACTTTGTATCATCCATTTTAAAGGAAAATTCATGAACTTTTAAAAATTTCTGATTGTTCTAAAATTCATTATTTATATATATTCTCATGAATATTTTAGTTTTTTTGACATTTTTAAAATACATATTTTTTTAAAAATACGAAACTTAAAAATATCGGAACATATTTCGAATTCATGTTTTTTTTCTCAGAAATCATGAACTTTTCGAAAACATGTGAATTTTTTAGAATTTCTAAATATATTTTAAAATACCTGGTAATTATTTTAAAATCAAGAAATAATTTCTAAAAAATTTGAACATTAAAAAATATGGTTTTTTAGAAATCTCGTCACTTTATTACTCAATAAGAATATTCATAGGTACACGGTTCGGGTCATGAGGAGTGCCCAACCAAACCTACCTAAGCCTAGATTATAGGCCGATTTGACGAGATTATGAGCTTCAAAATTGTGGTTCCTACGCTCATGAAGAAAAAGAACATAATGTAAACCTATTGCTACGCTCTATTATTTCATGTACTATTGCCGAATGAAGGCCCCTTGTTCCAGCGTCAATGACCTTCACCACACCCAGTCTATCCAATGCAACCACCACCCTCTGAATATTTAGATCATCTGCTAGTGCCAATGCTTCACTGCAAGCAAAAGTTTCCAGTATCATCGAGTCATTGATGCCTCGAACCAGAACAGCCGAAGACCCAAGGTATAACCCTGTGTGGTCTTGGCAAATGGCGGCCACTGCTCCTCCTCGTTTGTTGCGCAATACCGCTGCATCTAAGTTCATCTTCGCCACTCCCACTGGTGAGGCTATCCAGGACTTGGGAGAATGTTGGGCAGCACCTGGAACTTGCCTCGGCACAACAGGGACCAGCTGGCCCAGCTCATTCATGTACGATGTCACGAAAGATGATGTCTGCTGTGGAGACTGAAAAATTCCTTCGTGTATTGCTTTCCTTCTTGCGTATCAAATGGCCCAAAGTGTGATAACCATTGATGTAAACGAGTAGTCATCCAAAGTTTCACTTAACTCGGAAAGTCAATTCTTCGCCCGTGGTTTCACATTATCTGCCATCTTTGACACTAGCTCTGGTTCCGCGAGAGCCCATCTACTCCTTGCCATGGTGCGGCAAATCATCTTAAAAGCTAAAGCCCATCCTGCGAACTAACCGTCCTAGTGGGCCCAGTTCTAGCCTCGCCAGTTCCTCATCTGATTCTAAAAAAAAAGAAAGAAAAGTACCACTAGTTCCTCATCTTCCCGTGCGCATCGGCGACGAGGGAAGGGGGCGAGGGAGCCGCCGGAGAGTAGGAGAACAAGGAGGGAGGCGCGGCCGTCCTCCCCCATGCCGGCGGTTCGCGTGGCAACGAAGGGCCATGTGCGGCGGAGCGGAGGGGATGCGCCGGCGGCGGCCACTTAGGTAAGATCCAAATCCAATGTGCCACCGCTGAAATCCGTTTAATCGTAAAACTGAACTGTGTTCCTCCGCGCATTGAAATTACTTGACTTCAATAATTACTTCCGCATAGGGGAAGAAGCCTGGTAGCAATAATTCCTTAAATTGTTTTCTTGTAAACGATAAGATGTTGGTTGTTGAGAAGGGTGTTTCCTTGAGCCAATTCAATCTGGAATTTTTAGATAAAAATTAGTAAATTGACAAACACTTATTTCCCATTATGACCTGTTTAGTGTTTATATTTTAAGAAATACAGCCAAGGAATGATGTATTCACCTTCTAGCACCACTGCACCAGGTAAACTCTAGTCTCCTGCATACTTACAGTTACAGGATAAACAAAAGATGAATTTGCGTGGTGTTGTCTAACCATGCAATGTTGTTCATTCTGTAATTTATGGGATGTACTTTGTCTTTCGTCTTACTGGAAAGCCATATGCAGGCCACTAACTACTACAACAGCTAGCTTAGTTCATGAACAATATTCATTTCCTCATCGCACCGAGACTCCGTAGATGAGACTCTTAGTCGCTCGGTCTTGTGTCCACATCCTTGCCAAATCAATATACTTACTGAATCATAAATTGTAAAGTCTAGCAAGTCTGGTACACAACACTCTTGTTCACTCTTCAGAATTGACTATGCAGTGTTGTTTCATTAGTCTTCGCAGCGCTTCAAGTTCGACTGCAACCTCTACCATCCTTGGCCTCTCCTCACATTTCAGCCTTAAGCAACGCAAGGCCAGCTGTGCCACAGTTTTAACATGTCTAGCCCCAGCTTCCTTGTCTACCTGAGGATCTACAATTTCGGACAACCGGTTCTCATGGAATAGTATACTGAAATGCAATGCTAGGCTTCTCACCTCATCCATCTTACCGCCAAATATTGGTTTCTGCCTTGTCAATAGCTCGATAAGTACTACACCAAAGCTATAGACGTCACTTCTCTCTGTCAGTTGGCTTGTCTGGAAGTACTCAGGGTCCATGTACCCCAGTGTCCCCTGCACTAAGGTCGTCACATGGGTCTGATTATGGGCCATTGGCCTCGAAGCACCAAAATCGGAGACCTTCGCCGTGAAGCTCTCGTCAAGGAGTATGTTTGACGACTTGACATCTCTGTGAATAATTGGCATTTCTGTGGCCATGTGCAAGTAGGCAAGTGCTGTTGCAGTTTCCACTGCAATCCTTAGGCGTTCCTTCCACGACATCGGGGCTGATGTGTTGTGGAGGTGGTGAAAAAGGGCCCCGTTGGTGATGAATTCATAAACCAACAATGGAACTTCTGACTCGAGACAACAACCAACTAGCTGGACCACATTCTCATGGTTCACTTGTGAGAGAATGACCATCTCATTAACGAATTGTTCCACCTGGCTCTGATCAACTCGCTGCGCCTTCTTGATCGCCACAACCATTTGATCAGATAGTATGCCTTTGTAGACCGTTCCAAACCCACCTCGGCCAGCTATGTTGTCATCACTGAATCTGTTGGTTGCCTTTTCAAGCTCGCTAGAGGTGAATATCCTCAACGGCGCCCTCTGAGAAAACATCTGCTGCTTCAGGATCATGCCACCATTCTGCAAAAAGTATTTCTGTCTTATCTTCGCAAGCTTTCTCTTCGTGAAAAGCCAGTGGGTCCAGAATCCGAGCATGAGGAGGACAAGCAGCAAATGCAGGCCTCCACCTAAAAAAGAGAGTAGGAACTTTCATGAATAAGTGCTCGTTCATTCAGATTGAGCAGATCATTTCAAAAGGGAAAATTTTATAAGACCATGTGAAACTTGCCTGCAGCAATCAGTAGCGTTGTATCTCTTTTGCACCCAGTGCCCTGCTTCTTACCATCCCCCGTCATGCCCATGGGGCATGCACAGTTAAAACCACCAACTGTGTTGATGCACTTGTACCTGTGCGTGCAGGGATACTTATTTTCGTCTTTGCATTCATCAATATCTTGTAGAGAAAGGGAAATCAGAATAAGGCATATATTCTAAGTTAGTGGCAATCAAAGCATAAAGGTGTCATCTATTGCAAACATGAATTTCTCACCTTGGCATCCCAGATAAGGGTTCCCAGTGAAACCTTCAGAACAGTTGCAGCGGTATGCAGTGTTATTTGCCACGGTATAACAATCGGTGTTCTCCTTGCACATGTAGGTCTGAGGCGCACTACGCGCCTCTGAGCAGTTGCCGCCGGATATAGACCAGTCAAGTACCATTGGCAGGTTTGTCAGGTTTCTGTCCAAGTGATCCCTGGAGAACACATAGGAACCTTGGTCCACAATGAACGCCTTGCTGCACCATGCGCTACTGCTTTTACTGATGTTCCCCAAAGATCCGGAGGACTGCAGGAGCTGGCTCCGTATGCTGGTAAACTCTAACTTCAGTACCTTGAGTTCCTCGGGCACTGAAGCTTGACAGCAGCCCACCCCAGAGCATGCGCCACTGGTGATGCTTCCCTCGGAAGCGCAGAACGACACGCAGCCTCCCCTGTACCGACTCGTTACGTCCGGGCTTTGTATCATGGCCATGGAGTCACAGCCAACGACGGTGAACTTGTTAAGTGTGTGTGAGAAGGTGAAAGGCGTGCCCCGAAGGTCAATGAAGTTTGTGGTCACCGGGCCAGCGTTCTGCTGGCACTGGGTGTAGACGGTGTGACCGGTTACACGTACATAGCCCTGGAGCAGCGAGATGCCCAGGACCCTGTACTGCTTGCGACCGAGCGATATCATTGGCCCTGTTGATTCACATGATATGTCGAAGCCTGGATTCCTCGAGATGCTCGAGTTGTCAGGGATGTTGAAAGGGGATGGGATGTTGACGGAGCTGCCAGGGCATTTGGTAAGGCTGGATTGGGCGGAACCGGTGCAGAATAAACACAGGCAGAGAAGGAGCAACTGCACGAGAAATATATACGGAGCTGTGGCACAAGGATTACCTTGCGCCCTGAATATCTTCATCCTGATCGATCGATCAGTTTATGCAGGTAGGATGATTGCTTAAGGGTGCTAACATCTGTGGGTTGCTGGCAAGCCGCACTGTACCGCAAAGCAATCCTCCTCTGATATTCCGGGGAGATAGAAGATTGATAAATGCGCACTCGGTGCAGAGTTATAGGTGTTTCCTGCTCACCGTGTCAGTAAATTGTGTTTCTGGTCAAGACTTTTCTTGCTTCCTTCAGTCAAATCCTTTTGCCGTGCCACTCGTGGAAGGAAAATGATGGCCCAAGTAAGACGTGCAGTTTGTACTCAAAACAGACCTGGAAGAGAAATTAAGTGCTCCAGAGACTTGTCCACATAAATCTTATTTGTGCTATATTCTTTTCAGCACTGGACAAGTTGACGCTGAATGGGTCAAGTCAAAGTCCATGAAAAGTTGTGGCTATGGCTTCGGCTGCGTACATGGAACTTAAAGACATGGATTGCTTTCCACATTCTGTCTCTTTCAAAGCTAGTGTATCTTGGCACGCTCGTAATGCTTGTACGTCAGTTAGGCTAGTCCAACAACTACAACATATCGTTTGAAGGTACTAAACGCATACCCGATCGCCACTGAATTCGTGATCCTTTTCGGCATTCTCGCACTTGATTTTAGAAGCTCACCTGTATAACTGTTTCTACTATATGGCACAGGGAACTTGAATTGCTTGGCCCAAAGAGGCAGAATGGCCTTGGCTTCGTTCCTGTACTGGCATCGCTAGACAACCAAGATCAGCATCGGTAACATGGCAGTTGTAGCTGGTGAACGGTACTGAATATACATATGACAGCTATAGCCGGTGAACGGTACTGAATATATATAGAAGATAACTCAAGACAGTGGGCAGTAAATGGCGATGGGATGCTTTTGCTTAAACTGATTCTCTGATTCTAAAGTACTCTGTATAACAGCATTTGTTTGCTGCAGAATAAGTTAACTGCTTTGAATGGAAGAAATTCAGGGGAAAGAACTGTGGTGTTGCAAAGCTAAGATGAGGAAAGGCTGTATTCTTGTGTTGAGTCGAGACAACGAGGATGCACACGGATGTTTGACATTCTCTCTCGTGATTAGCTTCATGCTACAGTCATGGCCATCACAATATGACACATCTGGGAAGAGAGGAATGATGTGCTCAACAATGGTGCATCTCGTGATCCGAGACAGTTGCTGGAAATCTGAGCCTATGTTCAATTGGTCGTGCAAAAGTGCTCGAAGCCCGGGCCTGCTCCTAGGCGTGAGTCCTTGTGGTGAACTCTCCAATGGACTGAACCACCAGTAGGTATGGTTGCAGTCAATGTTGATGCTGCCCTGTTTCCCTTAATTCGTCGGATGGGCATTGGGGTTATGGTCAGGAACCACATTGGGGACTGTTTTGTTGCTTGCAATGATTGCTTCAGGGTGCTAGTATCTGTGAGTTGCTGGAAAGCTGCACTCTGTAGCGCATTTCGTGCAGAGTTATAGGCCTTTCCCTTCATCGCGTTGGAAAATGGTGTTTCTGCTGCAGAGTTTTTCAGCCAAATCCTTTTGCCGTGCCACTTTGGGATGGAAATGATTGCCCAAGTAAGATGCAGTGTCTACTCAAAACGGAGACCAGGACAAGAAATTAAGTTGTCCAGAGACCAGTATTATTCTTTCCAGCACCGGGAAAGTTGACGTTGAATGGCTAAGTCAAAGTCCAAGAAAAGTTGTGGCTATGGGTTCAGCTGAGTGCATGGAAAGCCATGGACTGATCTTCATGTTGTTTCTCATTCAAAGCTGGTAAATTTTGGCATACTGGCAATACTTGTGTGTGAGTTAGGCCAGTCCAACAGCTACAGCTATAAGATGAGCCTGGACCATCTCTTAGCCTTGCCACATATGGCTGAGAATTTGATGGAAACATATTAACACAGTCGGTCCTAGGCGAAAACTTCATTTGCAGATGTAATTGCTTTTTCGAGGAGCTTTATAAAGTAATTCTCTCCTTCCATTTCAGGACGAACAATGGAAAGGTGGGGCAGAAGCAACAGCAGCAGAAATTTGACCACTGGCCTGCTGGTTTGGAAGGACTTAATGGCCTGCCAATCAGGATGTACAAAAGAAGTAAGCTTTCTGCTCTACGTCTTTTAGTTTGCGCATGAGTCTTGTGGAAATTTGAAAGCCTCCTTGGTCAGTTGTTTGCACATGAACCTTGAACACGGCGGCCTTTTTTGCCGAGTAACTTCTTCACTCTTCAGGGACAGTGTAGATGCTTTTAACACCATGCATGCTGATGATATCAGGATGTGGAGAGGGAGGAAGAGTTGACATCTTTTCCCTCTATAGAATGCATATGCACATGTCAAAACAAAGGACCAACCGTCCATTTAAGATCTTTGTTAGCTTTCATCACCACAACAATTTGAGTATGAGCTTTTTATCTATAATGTTGCTTGTCTCCCTGAATCCCCTGTACTTTTATTCTTTCTTGAGAAGAAACATAAATAAGTTTTTAACTGTTCTGTTATTCTCATCAATCCTGTGCATGACTACTTTTTTTGCTTGTTTGCTCACACTTCACTAAAAATTTCCAACTGAACAGAAATAGCCTTTTCATTTCCTAACTTCTATGCTAGTGTTGACACTTTCAAGTGTGACAAGTAGTAAACTGAACAGTCATTTTTCTTTTAGAACTGCAGAACAAATATACCTTACCTTAATCATGCCATTCATCTTAGGATGACTAATCATGTCCTAATATGGAAATTACATTCGTTGGCAAATAGTTTACATGTATATCGTTTCACGGTACAGTATTTGCAAAGTCAGTATTACAATCATATCCTATTGCCACTTAACTCATGACTTCTTAATCCTTTTCGAAATTCTGGCACTTGACTTCAGAAGCTCACATTTATAACTGTTTCTACCATATCTTTCGCAAGAAAAAAAATCAAACTGTTTCTATTATATGGCAGAGGGAACTTCAACTACAGAGCCCGAAGAGTCACAATGGCCCTACAAATACTGTCACTGATTGATAGCCAAGACCTACCAATGGACCTACGAATACTGTCATAGTACAGCATCGCCAACATGACAGTACGGTCATGACAACCAGAACCACCTTATCGGGACTCTACAGGTTATCAGGGCATACTGTGATACTCCTACTTTTGTGTTACAATGAACTTACAATTAGTACAATCATGTTAGATAAACAACACGTGCATGCTGGTTGACAATCTTATTTATTTTAAAATGTGAAAACATGTTGACATGTATATTTTGTGTTGCACTAATTAGCCGATTGAATGATATTTTTGTTACCATGGTATATTATAATGTATCATCCAAGAAAAAAAATACTATCTATTTCCTAAATACATCAGACTATATCATTTAGGAAAATGTTCTTAGGATTCAGCAGTAAACTCATAGTTCAGTTATTGTAAGTTTGATACTGACATTATTGTTTACTTTGTTCCCTGGCAGAATATAAACAGGTTATTACTAATCATCTGTTGGAAGTGTAAGTAAGGAAACTCAAGTTTGGACACCACAGACTTTCCATGGTAGGAAAAGCGCGACGGAGTTTTTTTTTTACGCATCTGAATCCACCGGGGTTTCCCCCTCCAGTAATTTGGCGTTGGGGAGTGGGGTTACTGGGATTCCCCCACCGTAGCTTGTGAATTCCTAAACAAAAGAACAAAACAGGGACTTATCTTAAGTTCATAAAAACAAAACGATGTAAATACACTGTTGGTGCTTGAACTTGTCACGGATGTTCACTTTAGTGCCTAAACTTGAAAAATACATTGAACTAGTTTCATAACTTGGCATGAGCGTGCAAATACAGTTCAAATCTCTTCTGCATACTCACATGATGCTGACAAGGCATTCTGGGGTGGCATGGGGCCCGCTGTCAGCTACTGAATGGCAGGGCGTGTGGCCTATTTTTTGGAAAACCCCTTAAAACTATTTTCTTAGAAATAGGACCTCACAGATAAACGACTGAAATAAAACTGAAAGCTAGACTGGTAGGGAATCGAACCAGTGAACTACTGTTAGCTCGCGGCTAGCCAGTCAACCGCAGCACAGTTGTATAGTCAAAACTGGATTCATGACCATTATGTACACTAGGCGAAACAACATAAATTAAAGGAATTTAATAATCCAGCAAAAAATAGTGTCGGGTATGTGATCCAAACATCCGACAAAATGTTATATATCAGCCTTGGATACCACTTCTACCAAAACGGTCTCATGTTTCTAAAGTATAATTAATATTTATGACTACATAACAAACATGATTTCAAAAAGAATTTAAATTTTACATGCCATTTTAAAAATAATTCATGTGTTATTTTAAAACATATACATACAATTTAAATATTTACGAATTATAAAAATGTCTATTTATTCAAATATTATTCATGTGAGGATCTGCAATCTGAGGGCGCACAAGGTTCGCTTTTTTATAAAACACACAAACTTTTATATATTATATAAACTTTTTAAAACAAGACTTTTTTTCTTAAAGTATGAACGCTTTTATGTACTACATAAATATTTTATTTATAACGTGGAAATGTTTAGAATTATATGGGAATCTATTTAAATTACAAAACTTTCTTAAATTACTTTAATACTTCATTAAAAATGTGAGCACTTTTAGAAATTGTAAAATTAATTTCATTTAATACATAATATTTTATTTTTTAAAATTATTTGTGGAGATATTATATTAAATCATATGAATTTTTAATGTACTTTAACTTAATTATATATGTATCATTTGTAACACACAATTATAATTTACATAGTTTTACAAAAACTGGAATCAACTGAAATGTTGAAAATGGTCCATTTTACCCACACGAGCGCATTATCTTATATAAAGAGAAATTTATCCTTTGTAAAATTACATGTTCTTGGTTGGAGTGGTATTTGTGGCCGCTATATAGTATTAGGGTGCAGGTTCAAATAATTGACCCGACACTATTTTTGATCGAATAAATTAATTTGTTTATGTTGTTCAACCTGCTGTATAAAAAGCGTGTGAATATATATATGACAACAAATTTCACCTTGTCTGCTGGTTAGCCACTCCCACATGAGAGGTACAGGTAACAGGTTCGATCCCTCACCCAATTAGTAATTTTAGTTTTGTTGTTTCTCACCGAGGTCTTTTATGTAAGGAGAAAACAATTTCAGGGGTTTTTCCACATAAACCAGGACACTTGGGGTGCCTCGTCAGGGCCGTGGACGTATACATATAAGATGTGAACCGTATTTGCACGTCCATGTTAAGTTATCGAACCAGTTCAATGTATTTTTCAAGTTCAGGCACTAAAATGCACATTCGTGGCAAGTTCAAGCACCAGTGGTGTAATCACCTCAAACAAAACACAGGGACTTGTCTTGACGACAATGGAGAGCTTCATCTTCAGCAAGCAAATCGGCGTTGCCGGCTGCTGCCTGCCTGAGAAAATGGAGCTTCATCTTTAGCAAGAAAATGTAAGGCATTTTTTGACACTACATTTCGCGACGGAGGAGGTAAATATTAATTTCTCCAAGCGGATGCCGGAGCTCGCCCATCTGATTATGCTTGCCACGTCGGAGCCAATTACAACAAGCGGGTGCTCGTGCTCGCCGACCCACAACAATGAGGTGGACAGCGTCAGCGTGTTCACTCAACTCGATTCACTCGAGATGGCCGGCAAGATCCAAAATCAGAGTGACTGGATCGAAGTTGCAGGAAGATTCTTTTTTGGAAGGTTCAAGCTTGTCCATCGAGAGGGAGGTGAGGAGAGGGCACACTGGTCGAGGATGAGGTGGAGAATGAGGCTAAGGTGGAGGCCAACTTGAAGCTTGCAAGATCGACGGCCATATGGCCGATTGTTCCTCAATGTCCGTCTATTCTTCCGGGTCTCGGCAAAACGAGATGGCATTGAGCTATGGAGGGCAGCCACCGATGCAACCAGAGCGTCGACACGAGGTGGTGGAGTGATGGCGGTCATGGCCCGGAGTTGGCTTTAGAGAGAGGGAGAGTGAGAGACGAGGAAATTTGTCCACTAGCTGGGTGGCTTTTATTTTTGGCCCAGGGATATCACAGGGATGGGGCGAATATTTCCTCTCCTCTGATCCGACCAAATGCCCGGCGCAAGTTTCCATGGGTGGGAGCTACCCAGGAATTGGATCCTGCCCTTTTCCCTGTGCATCAAACAAGCCCTTATGGATTATAATTAAACAGGATGTGCTAACATAGATGAAAAAAAAAAAGATGAGAACTAAACTAGCTCGCTGAGAGCACTCTTTGAGATGATGCTTTTTTTTTTTTCATGTACATCTGGTGTTGGATGTTGCCTTCACATCCTCGTGTTAGAGCGACGGTCGCTCCTAGTCACGTAGCTCGATATATTGCTACCGGCCGGCTGCAACATGCCAGTGTTGCGTCGGTGGTTCACAAGCATTCTCGACCGGTTCATCTCATGCACTGAATGAGCCTTTGTAAATTCTAATGGTTCACTAGTAGTAAAAAACTGAGAGAACCAGATCTGGATGCATGCAGTGGCCTTATCGACACCAAAAATGGCCCGAGGCCTACTGTCCACACATGTACCGGGGGATCCACCACCCTCACCAATACACGATGCATGCATGCACGAATGGCAGTGCCATGCAGAACAGCAATTATCGTTGGCCACCCGCGTCCTTCTCATCGGGTCACGGTCCCTCCCTCCCGGTTTGGAGACATATCAACGTGCCCCTCGTGTGACAGCGCCCCACCCCAATAATTCACCCATGTCACCTCCCCTACACGTGCGGACCGCCACACACAATACCTAGATAACCCAACCCCATATTTCGTTGATTGGCTCGTGTTGCTTATCAACGGCTGCCATGGCCACGCGATAACCTTTATCGTCGTCTCCCTAAAGAAAACCTTTATCATCATCTACTGTCGATTGTTGGTCTAAGGTATCTAATCTTTTCATGCCGATCGATGCGTCACGACGATCTTAACCCCCATCTTTGATATTGATAATAGTGCCGATTATAAATGAATTGTAGCAAAAAGACAAAAATTCATTTTTGGCATTTTTAGATATAAACAATAAAAGCCCATCCCACTGGATCTGTGTGGTAAGAAAAAACTGGTAAGGGCGTCTCCAACGCGGACACTTCAACCACCCACAACCGTCCGGACTTGCCGGTCCGGACGCGATTTGCATCCAATGTGGTACTCCACGGACCGGTTCAAACATCTTTTCTTGGCAAACCGGAAGCAAATCCAGGGGATGGGGCAGGGGGGATTGCAAGCTTCCGGACCACTGCCACGAACGCATCGGATACTCCAAACTCACTCGAAAACCTCTCCCATGGGAAAGCGGTTGCAACGCATTCATGCCGGTCAGTGCCGCGCTAGAGTGCTAGTGCGGCATTCATGCTCGGTCAGAGTGTACGTGATCTCTCACTGGTGCCCCCATTGAAGCAGCGTGTCATTCGAGAGCATGTCGTTCGTCGGTTGGCAGGGCCACACTAGTGCAGAACCGGGCAATAGCCCCGGTTCGTAAGGCCCTTTAGTGCCGGTTCGGTAACTGGCA
>NC_041392.1:28068075-28079010 GCF_002162155.2 Triticum dicoccoides | reverse complement strand
GCTTTTAGTACCGGTTCAGCACGAACCGGTGCTAAAGGGCAACCACGTGGCACGAGCCAGCTCCGGGGGCAGGGAGCCCTTTAGTACCGGTTGGTGACACCAACCGGTATTAAAAGGTTGGGGGGGGGGGGGGGTTTATGATTTCTTTTTCATTTAATTTTGTGTTTTCCATTTAATTCTTTTTCATTTGCTGGTATTTTATGATACTACACATTGTACATGTTATGCATATATATAAATAGAATTTCTAGTAGAATCGATCATATATATATCATGAAATGTCTCACAAACCACCATATTAATTCACACATACACACATGTATATATATACAATTAGCTAGCTATATACAATTTCTCCTACATGTTGCCTTCGGAGCCAGTGGCATTAGCCTAATTGGTGCCTTCAGAGCACGATGACAATTGGAAGTGGTTCATGGGGGCGGTAGCGGGTAATGGTATTCTCCGTTCGGATCTATGACCTGGTCGAGCAAAAATCTCGCTATTTCCTCTTGAAGTGCTTGTACGCGCTCCGTTGGTAGGAGCTTCTCCCGCACCTCTGTGAACTGTTAAGAAGGAGATCAATATGCATGTGTATTAGTTGTGTGACTAGATATCGATAATGGTGTAAAAATTGTAAATAGTGTTCTGACAAACGTACCCATTCCTGTCTTTGAGATCTGCTCCTTTCGGACGCCATCATGCGAATGTTCTCGCAAACGCAGTATGCACACAGATCAGTCCCATGTGCCTGCTCAAGGGCATTTACGAGAATGGAATTTGATAAGATAATAATTAATCAAGCATGATAATTAAAGAGATGGCAGCTAGCTAGCAAGCTAGTACTACTTAATTACTTACCTGGAGTGACGCTGACGAACCTTGTCCAAGCCCTGCCCGCCGACAAAGAAAATGAATAAAGGGGTTATTAAATAGTTCATATCAGGAAATGACGAACTAAATAGGCCGAGATATATAGTTAATAATGATTGAAATTACCTGTTGACTATCCCAAACAAGATGTTGTAGTCAGTTTTTTTTGAGTAGTGAGTCCAGTACTTCAACTGTTCCTTCATCAACTTTAATGATACACAAGATCCAGTGAAAGTTGCATGCACACACGTTTGCATGTCTTAATTAAGCGGGCATATGTAAGCAAAAACATGTAGCTAGCTAGTAGACAAAAACAGAATTTGTAGTACAAGACAGTGTGACTCACTCGAAGTTGTAAGGAAGTAGTATATCTTCATTGTATTTGAGGCGCTTCAAAAACTCTAGCATGCTTTCCTCTACACTTCTTTCATAATATGCATCTAATTTCCATGTGTATTCATTAACGGTATTTGGGTCAATGAACCCAATGCCATAGCGTCCACCTTTTTTCATTTCATACATCTTCATCCTGCATAATACCACAGAAAAGAATATAGTGAGGATAATTACAGGTAATGATTGATCAAAATGATCACTACAGCTAGCTTGAGACTTAAATTA
This sequence comes from Triticum dicoccoides, assembly GCF_002162155.2. Taxonomy (NCBI): domain Eukaryota; kingdom Viridiplantae; phylum Streptophyta; class Magnoliopsida; order Poales; family Poaceae; genus Triticum; species Triticum dicoccoides. The sequence continues at coordinate 28,077,519 of NC_041392.1, read as the reverse complement.
CAGAAAGAAATCACTTACAGACAATAGCAACTGATGATAGATTTGTCGAGTGCGTCTTGATTGTATAACTGAAATAGTTCTGAATACTCAACGGACACATCTTTCTCATGGTAGTAATGATCCTTATTGACATTCACCATGAGGGACTCTCGATTGGAAATCTTGGTAATGTTCATGTACCATTGATGCAATTCATACATTCTCGTTGGGAGCTTCTTGACCTCGTCTGGCTCGACCAAAGGTTGGCCCCGGACATATTTCCGTTTTATTTCCTCCTCTCTAAGCAGAGGCATGGGCTCGATCTCGAGGAGTTGTCCAACAGTGATCTTGAGGATTTCAGCCTGCCTTATATGCTCCTCGGTTATTACCACATCGCCCAGCTAGGGAACGTTAACGGCTTGCCCACAATAATATTGAGCGCGTGTACTCTCATGTGTTGTTGGCACAACAAGTGGGGGGATTGATTGCGCCGCCTGTTCTCCCAGCTGGGGAACGGTTTTACCACATTTTTTGCCAGCTGATTTGCTCGAGCTCGAGCTCGCCTCTTTCTGTAGACATGCTCGATTTAACTTCCTGAGGTGGCGTTCATAGTCTGTGTCAACAGGCTTGGGAGCTGGTGGTCTAGCCATATGAATGAAGTGGTCAATCTTTTCCTCAGGCACTTTCTCCCTTGGCGGCGGTGGCGGTTTCGGTGCAAAATGGGCTTCCACCTCGGCCTTCGATATGGCTGCGTTTTCCTCCCCAGACTTGTCGTGAGGCCTCTGCGGAAGAGGCGCGAGGCTGCTTGGACCATATTGAAATCGCTTGCCTCCGCCTGTACCTCCCGTACTACCTTGACTTGTACTGCTACGCACCATAGCTGCGGCGGCTCTCTTCCGTGATTGCTGAGGCGGCGGAGACGGCTGACGTGGCTGAGTTGGACGAGGAGGAGTGGCCTGAAGCTGTGCCGGACTTGGAGGAGGAGTGGCCTGAAGTTGTGCCGGACTTGGAGGAGGAGTGGATGTCTGACGCTATGTCGGACTTGGAGGAGGAGTGGCCTGACACTTTGCCGGACTTGGAGGAGGAGGAGTGGCCTCACGCGTTGGTGGACTTGGAGGAGCGGGAGTCTGCTGACTCGGTGGCGGACTTCGACGAGGAGTCGGATGATGCGGTGACGTGGCCTTCGAAAGACGATGCAGTCCTTTCTCCATAGGATGATACGATGTATAGCCTCTCCCAATGTGTGCTCGTCGTCACCTCCAGGAATGTCAAGCTGTAGCCCCGAATATGGGTCCACCACCCCATCAACCAAGACACGAGCATAGGCCGCTGGAATCGAGTTGCAATGGAAGGTTGCCTTGGGGGGATTTATAAAAGGAACGGCGTCCGCCACCTTCATGGATATGTTCTTCATTTTGAAGTGTAGCTCGCAGTTAGTGTTCTCCATGATGTCATCCACGGGGTACCTATCCAGCATTGCGTCGCCCGGGGCGGAACCCACGCTGCTTCTCGGCATGGATGGGGCGGTGCTATCCAATGCTGGATCATCCGCTTGCTGCTGCAGCTGCTGAGACCCCCTTTGCTGGCTAAGTGAGTCGATCTGCTACTGTTGCTGCTGGAATTTGAGTGCCAAGTCCGCGTGCCTTGCTTCTAGGCCTTGAAGGCGTTCATAGTCCAGCTTCCTCTGCTCCTCCTCCATCTTCCTCTTCTTCTCTTCCGCAATCTTCTTTCTCGCGCGGGTTCTGTAGTCGGCGTTCCAGCCTGAAAACCCCTCATACCACGGAATAGCGCCCTTGCCTTGTGTTCTTCCTGTTGGAAATATGCCCTAGAGGCAATAATAAAAGTATTATTATTATATTTCCTTGTTCATGATAATAGTCTTCTATTCATGCTATAACTGTATTATCCGGAAATCGTAATACACGTGTGAATTCATAGACCACAATATGTCCCTAGTGAGTCTCTAGTTGACTAGCTCGTTGTGATCAACAGATAGTCATGGTTTCCTGGCTATGGACATTGGACGTCGTTGATAACGGGATCACATCATTAGGAGAATGATGTGATGGACAAGACCCAATCCTAAGCATAGCACAAAGATCGTGTAGTTCGTTTGCTAGAGCTTTGCCAATGTCAAGTATCTCTTCCTTTGACCATGAGATCGTGTAACTCCTGGATACCGTAGGAGTGCTTTGGGTGTATCAAATGTCACAACGTAACTGGGTGACTATAAAGGTGCACTACAGGTATCACCGAAAGTATCTATTGTTTTATGCGGATCGAGACTGGGATTTGTCACTCCGTGTAAACGGAGAGGTATCTCTGGGCCCACTCGGTAGGACATCATCATATGCGCAATGTGACCAAGGGGTTGATCACGGGATGATGTGTTACGTAACGAGTAAAGTGACTTGCCGGTAACGAGATTGAACAAGGTATTGGATACCAACGATCGAGTCTCGGGCAAGTAACATACCGATAGACAAAGGGAATTGAATATGGGATTGATTGAGTCCTTGACATCGTGGTTCATCCGATGAGATCATCGTGGAACATGTGGGAGCCAACATGGGTATCCAGATCCCGCTGTTGGTTATTGACCGGAGAACGTCTCGGTCATGTCTGCATGTCTCCCGAACCCGTAGGGTCTACACACTTAAGGTTCGATGACGCTAGGGTTATAAAGGAAGCTTGTATGTGGTTACCGAATGTTGTTCGGAGTCCCGGATGAGATTCCGGACGTCACGAGGAGCTCCGGAGGTAAAGATTTATATAAAGGAAGTCCTGTTTCGGCCATCGGGACAAGTTTCGGGGTCATCGGTATTATACCGGGACCACCGGAAGGGTCCCGGGGGCCCACCGGGTGGGGCCACCTGCCCCGGGGGGGCACATGGGCTTTAGGGGGTGCGCCTTGGCCTATATGGGCCAAGGGCACCAGCCCCAAGAGGCCCATGCGCCTAGGGAACCCTAGAGGGAAGAGTCCTCAAGGGGGAAGGCACCTCCGAGGTGCCTTGGGGAGGATGGACTCCTCCCCCCCCCTCTTGGCCGCACCCCAAAACCCATCTAGGGCTGGCCGCCGCCCCTAGGGGGTGGGAAAACCCTAAAGTGGGCGCAGCCCCCTTCCCCCCTATATATATTGAGGCATGGGGCTGCCCATAACACGCGATTTGATCTCTCGTTGGTGCAGCCCTGCCCCTCTCCCTCCTCCTCTTCTCCCATGGTGCTTGGCGAAGCCCTGCGGGATTGCCACGCTCCTCCACCACCACCACGCCGTTGTGCTGCTGTTGGATGGAGTCTTCCTCAACCTCTCCCTCTCTCCTTGCTGGATCAAGGCGTGGGAGACGTCACCGGGCTGTACGTGTGTTGAACGCGGAGGTGTTGTCCATTCGGCACTAGGATCATCGGTGATCTGAATCACGACGAGTACGACTCCATCAACCCCGTTCACTTGAACGCTTCCGCTTAGCGATCTACAAGGGTATGTAGATGCACTCTCCTTTCTACTCGTTGCTGGTCTCTCCATAGATAGATCTTGGTGACGCGTAGGAAAATTTTGAATTTCTGCTACGTTCCCCAACAGTGGCATCATGAGCTAGGTCTATTGCGTAGATTCTTTGCACGAGTAGAACACAAAGTAGTTGTGGGCGTTGATGTTGTTCAATATGCTTACCGTTACTAGTCCAATCTTGTTTCGACGGTATTGTGGGATGAAGCGGCCCGGACCGACCTTACACGTACTCTTACGTGAGACAGGTTCCACCGATTGACATGCACTTGGTGCATAAGGTGGCTAGCGGGTGCCAGTCTCTCCCACTTTAGTCGGAACGGATTCGATGAAAAGGGTCCTTATGAAGGGTAAATAGCAATTGACATATCACGTTGTGGTTTTGCGTAGGTAAGAAACGTTCTTGCTAGAAACCCATAGCAGCCACGTAAAACATGCAAACAACAATTAGAGGACGTCTAACTTGTTTTTGCAGGGTATGCTATGTGATGTGATATGGCCAACAAGAATGTGATGAATATATGTGATGTATGAGATTGATCATGTTCTTGTAATAGGAATCACGACTTGCATGTCGATGAGTATGACAACCGGCAGGAGCCATAGGAGTTGTCTTTATTTTTTGTATGACCTGCGTGTCATTGAAGAACGCCATGTAACTTACTTTACTTTATTGCTAAACGCGTTAGCCATAGAAGTAGAAGTAGTCGTTGGCGTGACAACTTCATGAAGACACGATGATGGAGATCATGATGATGGAGATCATGGTGTCATGCTGGTGACGATGATGATCATGGAGCCCCGAAGATGAAGATCAAAAGGAGCAAAATGATATTGGCCATATCATGTCACTATTTGATTGCATGTGATGTTTATCATGTTTATGCATCTTGTTTACTTAGGACGACGATAGTAAATAAGATGATCCCTTACAAAATTTCAAGAAGTGTTCTCCCATAACTGTGCACCGTTGCTACAGTTCGTCGCTTCTAAGCACCACGTGATGATCGGGTGTGATGGATTCTTACGTTCACATACAACGGGTGTAAGACAGTTTTACACAGCGAAAACACTTAGGGTTAACTTGACGAGCCTAGCATGTGCAGACATGGCCTCGGAACACGGAGACCGAAAGGTCGAGCATGAGTCGTATGGTAGATACGATCAACATGAAGATGTTCACCGATGATGACTAGTCCGTCTCACGTGATGATCGGACACGGCCTAGTTGACTCAGATCATGTAATCGCTTAGATGACCAGAGGGATGTCTATCTAAGTGGGAGTTCATAAGATGAACTTAATTATCCTGAACATAGTAAAAAGACCTTTTTGCAAATTATGTCGTAGCTCGCACTTTAGTTCTACTGTTTTAGATATGTTCCTAGAGAAAATATAGTTGAAAGTTGATAGTAGCGATTATGCGATCAGTAGAAAGCTTATGTCCTTAATGCACCGCTTAGTGTGCTGAACCCCAAACATCGTTTGTGGATGTTTCGAACATCGAACAAACACGTTTTGATAACTATGTGATAGTTCAGTTAAATGGTTTAAGTAGAGGCACCAAATACATTTTCGAAACGTCACGGAACATATGAGATGTTTCGAGGGCTGAAATTGGGATTTCAGGCTCGTGCCCACGTCAAGAGGTATAAGACCTCCGACGATTTTCTTAGCCTGCAAACTAAGGAGAGAAGCTCAATTGTTGAGCTTGTGCTCAGATTGTCTGAGTGCAACAATCACTTGAATCAAGTGGGAGTTGATCTTCCAGATGAAATAGTGATAGTTCCTCCGAAGTCATTACCACCAAGCTGCTAGAGCTTCGTGATGAACTATAACATATCAGGGATAGATATGATGATCCTTGAAATATTCGCGTTGTTTGACACCGCGAAAGTAGAAATCAAGAAGGAGCATCAATTGTTGATGGTTGATGAAACCACTAGTTTCAAGAAGGGCAAGGGAAAGAAGGGATACTTCATGAAACGGCAAATCAGCTGCTGCACCAATGAAGAAACCCGAGGTTGAACCCAAACCCGAGACTAAGTGCTTCTGTAATAAGGGGAACAACCACTGGAGCAGGATTACCCTAGATACTTGGTAGATGAGAAGGCTGGCAAGGTCGATAGAAGTATATTGGATATACATTATGTTAATGTGTACTTTACTAGTACTCCTAGTAGCACCAGGGTATTAGATACCGGTTCGGTTGCTAAGTATTAGTAACTCGAAATAAAAGCTACGGGATAAACGGAGACTAGCTAAAGGTGAGCTGACGATATATGTTGGAAGTGTTTCCAAGGTTGATATGATCAAGCATCGCACGCTCCCTTCTACCACCGAGATTGGTGTTTGCGTTGAGCATAGACATGATTGGATTATGTCTATCGCAATACGGTTATTCATTTAAGGAGAATAATGGTTACTCTATTTTTGAATAATACCTTCAATGGTCTTGCACCTAAAGGAATGGTTTATTGAATCTCGGTCGTAGTGATACACATTTTCATGCCAAAAGATATAAGATAGTAATGATAGTACCACTTACTTGTGGCACTGCCATGTAAGTCATAATGGTATAAAACGCATGAAGAAGCTCCATGTTGATGGATCTTTGGACTCACTCGTTTTTGAAAAGTTTGAGACATGCGGACCATGTCTATTGGTGTATATGCATGAAGAAACTCCATGCAAATGGATCGTTTGGACTCACTTGATTTTGAATCACTTGAGATATGCAAATCATACCACATGGGCAAGATGACTGAAAAGCCTCATTTTCAGTAAGATGGAACAAGATAGCAACTTGTTGGAAGTAACACATTTTGATGTGTGCAGTCGAATGAGTGCTGAGGCATGCAGTGAATATCATTATGTTCTTACTTCACAGATGATTCGAGTAAATGTTGAGTATATTTACTTGATGAAACACAAGTCTGAATTATTGAATGGTTCAAGTAATTTCAGAGTGAAGTAGCAGATCATTGTGACAAGAGGATAAAATGTCTATGATATGATCATAGAGATGAATATCTGAGTTACGAGTTTTGGCACACAATTAAGACATTGTGGAAATTGTTTTGTAATTAATACCGCCTGGAACACCATAATGTGATGGTGTGTCCGAACATCATAGTTGCACCCTATTGGATATGGTGCGTACCATGATGTCTCTTATCGAATTACCACTATCGTTCATGGGTTAGGCATTAGAGACAACCACATTCACTTTAAATAGGACACCACGTAATTCCGTTGAGATGACACCGTATGAATTATGGTTTAGAGAAACCTAAGTTGTCGTTTCTTAAAAGTTTGGGGCTGCTACGCTTATATGAAAAAGTTTCAGGTTGATAAGCTCGAACCCAAAGCGGATAAAATGCATCTTCATAGGAAACCCAAAACAGTTGGGTATACCTCCTAATTCAGATCCGAAAGCAATATGGATTGTTTCTTGAATCGGGTCCTTTCTCGAGGAAAAGTTTCTCTCGAAAGAATTGAGTGGGAGGATGGTGGAAACTTGATGAGGTTATTGAACCGTCTCTTCAACTAGTGTGTGGCAGGGCGCAGGAAGTTGTTCCTGTGGCACCTACACCAATTGAAGTGGAAGCTTATGATAGTGATCATGAAGCTTCGGATCAAGTCACTACCGAACCTCGTAGGACGACAAGGACACGTACTACTTCGGAGTGGTAAGGTGATCCTGTCTTGAAGGTCATGTTGCTAGACAACAATGAACCTACGAGCTATGGAGAAGCGATAGTGGGCCCGGATTCCGATAAATGGCTCGAGGCCATAAAATCCGAGAACGGATCCATGACTTTGGAAGAAATACTTGATGGTCGTAAGGCCATTGGGTACGGATGGATTTCAAAAGGAAGACGGACAATGATGGTAAAAGTCACCATTAAGAAAGCTCGACTTGTCGTTAAGATATTTTCCGACAAGTTCAAGGAGTTGATTACGGTGAGGTTTTCTCACTCGTAGCGATGCTAAGAGTCTGTTGGAATTGGATTAGCAGTTACTGCATGATTGATGAAATCTTGCAGATAGGATGTCAAAACATTGTTTCCTCGACGTTATACTTGAGGAAAGGTTGTATGTGATACAACCGGAAGGTTTTGTCAATCCCAAAAGATGCTAATAAGTATGCAAAGCTCCAGCAATCCTTCTAAGGACTGGAGTGAGCATCTCGGAGTTGGAATGTATGCTTTGATGGTGATCAAAGATTTCGGGTTTGTACAAAGTTTATGAGAAACTTGTATTTCCAAAGAAGTGAGTGGGAGCACTATAGAATTTCTGATAAGTATATGTTGTTGACATATTGTTATGGATCAGAAATGACGTAGAATTTCTAGAAAGCATATAGGGTTATTTGGAAAGTGTTTTTCAATAGAAAACCTGGATTAAGCTACTTGAATATTGAGCATCAAGATCTATAAGGATAGATCAAAACGCTTAATAGTACTTTCAAATGAGCACATACCTTGACATGATCTTGAAGGTGTTCAAGATGGACCAGTCAAAGAAGGAGTTCTTACCTGAGTTGTAAGGTATGAAGTTAAGACTTAAAGCTCGACCACGGCAGAATAGAGAGAAAGGACGAAGGTCGTCCCCTATGCTTAAGACGTAGACTCTTCAGTATGCTATGCTGTGTACCGCACCTGAAGTGTGCCTTGCCATGAGTCAGTCAAGGGGTACAAGTGTGATCCATGAATGGATCACAGGACAGCGGTCAAAGTTATCCTTAGTAACTAGTGGACTAAGGAATTTTCTCGATTATGGAGGTGGTAAAAGAGTTCGTCGTAAAGGGTTACGTCGATGCAAGCTTAACACCTATCCGGATAGCTCTGAGTAGAGATACCGGATACGTATAATGGAGCAACAATTTAGAATAACTCCAAGTAGAACAGTTATTTGGAACAACTCCAAATAGAGCGTGGTAGCTGCATCTAGGAGATGACATAGAGATTTGTAAAGCACACACGGATCTGAAAGGTTCAGACCCGTTGACTAAAACCTCTCTCACAAGCAACATGATCAAACATAAAACTCATTTGAGTGTTAATCACATAATGATGTGAACTAGACTACTGACTCTAGTAAACTCTTGGGTATTAGTCACATGGCGATGTGACCTGTGAGTGTTAATCACATGGCGATGTGAACTAGATTATTGACTCTAGTGCAAGTGGGAGACTGTTGGAAATATGCCCTAGAGGCAATAATAAAAGTATTATTATTATATTTTCTTGTTCATGATAATAGTCTTTTATTCATGCTATAACTGTATTATCCGGAAATCGTAATACACGTGTGAATTCATAGACCACAATATGTCCCTAGTGAGTCTCTAGTTGACTAGCTCGTTGTGATCAACAGATAGTCATGGTTTCCTGGCTATGGACATTGGACGTCGTTGATAACGGGATCACATCATTAGGAGAATGATGTGATGGACAAGACCCAATCCTAAGCATAGCACAAAGATCGTGTAGTTCGTTTGCTAGAGCTTTGCCAATGTCAAGTATCTCTTCCTTTGACCATGAGATCGTGTAACTCCTGGATACCGTAGGAGTGCTTTGGGTGTATCAAATGTCACAACGTAACTGGGTGACTATAAAGGTGCACTACAGGTATCACCGAAAGTATCTATTGTTTTATGCGGATCGAGACTGGGATTTGTCACTCCGTGTAAACGGAGAGGTATCTCTGGGCCCACTCGGTAGGACATCATCATATGCGCAATGTGACCAAGGGGTTGATCACGGGATGATGTGTTACGTAACGAGTAAAGTGACTTGCCGGTAACGAGATTGAACAAGGTATTGGATACCAACGATCGAGTCTCGGGCAAGTAACATACCGATAGACAAAGGGAATTGAATATGGGATTGATTGAGTCCTTGACATCGTGGTTCATCCGATGAGATCATCGTGGAACATGTGGGAGCCAACATG
>NC_041392.1:28066177-28066948 GCF_002162155.2 Triticum dicoccoides | reverse complement strand
AAAAAAAAATTCATCATAATTGAAACAACCACATAGCCACCTTCATGCCTCCCAGATGGGTTGCTTCTTTTTCAGTTCTAGACAACCTTATTCCGGCCGATCATTGCTGAAACTTTATTTGCCAGTGACGACCTATCCAGCTCCAGCTCCTGCCAATAAGTGCATCTATCCAGCTCCTGCCAATCTTGGTCGCTTCCTTCCCGTCTATTGTAAAAATATGTTACACTGTGCTGCATATTTGCACATAATCGTCAGATGTACAATGTCAACAGCTTGGTACAGTGGATCTAGATACATCATGCCCGAATTGGTCTATTGTTACCCTGGTTGCTAGCAGTGTGTTTTACAGTCAAATTTTTGTGATATGCGCACCACTCGGGTAGGGATCAACAGGATGGTCCGCATCTTCTTTCGGTTTCTTCTAGTGTCTCAGCTCTTCAAAGAGGCACATCAAAACTGAAGCATTGAATCTTGTTCAACACCTCGTGGTATTAAAACAACGGAAGGCAAGTGAACCAAACACAAGAATATATATAGCAAATGGTCTAGAGATATATAACAGGCCTGAGTAAGTGACGCCCAAAACCTTTGTTAAATAAATCACACAGTAAGTATGATGTTGCAGAATATTGCAACTCATTACTTGTGAAGTAGCAGTAACAAGCGTCGCCCACTCGGGCGACTCGGGCAGCGACTAGGGTTTCGAGCGCCGCCACCTACATCTCCTCTACCCCTCCTTGCCGCTACCCGAGGAGGGCGCCGGGCAAGCCC
>NC_041392.1:28059145-28066098 GCF_002162155.2 Triticum dicoccoides | reverse complement strand
TGCGGCCACCAGTGACGGTGGCGGCGAGGCCTTCATCGTCCCTTTCGCGGAGATCCGGATCCACAGGGCGGCGGCCCCTGCTGGTGCGGCGCCGCCGTTCGCGCCCTGGACGGTGTGCGCGGGGACTTTGCCCGGCGTCCTCGACCGCTCGGGCGGTGGGGCGTCGGCGCTTGGCGGCAGCAGTTCGGGGGCCTTCGTCCTCGTCAGATCTGGAGGCCTGCTGCTCCCTCGTTCCCGCTCCTTCCCCTTTGCGCTTGATGCTGGCGGCTGCTGCTGGATCCGGTGCTTCTGGAGATGGTGGTGCAGATTGGGACCGGGGGAAACCCTAGGCCGGCTGGTTCGGCTCGACAGCGGCGTCAGCTTCAGGCGACGCATCCTTGCTGAAGGCGGTGTCGTGGTCCCTATTCTTGCCACCTCCGGTCCTCTCCCGGGTGAAAACCCAAAATCCGGCCTGGATTGGGCAACGGTGGCGCCATGGGCGTCATCCCCTCCTTGGAGGCGTTGCCTAGGATTCGGGTGTGGGTTGATGAAGGTGGGGGCTTTGGCTGTCGGCTGGCTCTCTGCAGCTGCTCGCGGCGGCTTTCCTGCTGTGCAAAGTGCCCCTTGTATCTTTAGGGCATTTCCTGTTTTTGGTGTTCGCGTCGGAGGAGCGGTGTGGCATCTGGCACGTCGACAACGGCGGGTCTTAGCGGCATGGTGCAGTGGGGGTCTCGCCGGTGGGTGATGATGGACGAGCGCAGGATGGTGGCGCTGTCTGGCGTCGTGGTGGCGTCGATGGCAGAGAGACCTGGCACGGTTCATGCAACAGTACAGCTCTGAAGATGGATTGATGGCACGTGGCTGCGGCGGCCTCATACCCGGCAGGCGTCCTGGTTGGGACCTCAGGTCTTAGATATTTAGGTTTGGCTGCGATGTCTGTTTGGTATTAGGCCCAAACTATTTGCGCCCCTTCATCGGTTGGATAGGTGTAGCGACAGCTGTTGCTTAGACGGTGGCTTTAGTCTTACTGTTGTATGGCTTTGTAAGGTCTTGTGAGAATAATAATAAAGTGGCCGTATGCATCGCCCAGATGCAGAAGCCGGGGGTCATCCTCCTTTTCTAAAAAAAAGCAGTAACAAGCATGAGCAGTTGATCATAATGCAACAAGGGCATGTTATACTGCAGGGCACTGCTGGTGTGAGCTTAATTAATTTTTTGGGCTTGTAAATCTTTTTTACCCGTAAAAAAAAGATTTACAAGCCCAAAAAATTAATTAAGCTCCTGACCAATGTGCATGGTTAATCGGGACCTACTGACATATCACGTACTCTGAGTAAGTGTTGACGCTCAAAAGTGGCACGATCATAAAGAGTAGCTTGAAGCTATGTCAACATTAATTTAAACTTATTATTGAAAGTCACCATGGGATGGCTCTCTTCGAGAGATCAAGATGGATATGAAGATGATCAAAAACGGAGTTTGGATGCAAAAGTTATGATAAGTTCAGAGATGCTCATGTTGACACCAGATTAAAGAATGGCTTGAAACACAATTAAGATTGCCTCAAATGGAAGAAGTTTCAACATGAAAGTTGTGCATCTCGTCAAAGCGGCTGATTTTCATGTAAAAAACGTCTCAAACCGAGTTCGTATACAAAAGTTAGTGCCGAAAATGCGCGGTTGCATCAGGATGGTCGGACACTCCGAAAATAATCAAGGTTTTGAATTTCTCCGGGGATAGCCGGACACTTCGGGGATGTTCGTCCAGGTTTTTGGATTTCTCTGCTGCAGACTTCGGAAAACAACCGAAAACCCTCTCAAGATGGCCTCTGATCAAAAAACATTCAACATGAAAGTTGTTCGTCTCGTTGAAATGGTCAAGATTGCTTTTGGGCTCGTTTCCATCCAAGATTATTTACTGCCTCAAAAGTGACCCATAAGGTGCAGCCGGTTGTAAACCAAACAGTTTTGCATAGTTTGGATTTCGAGTTGGACCCAAACTAGAGTTTTGAACGTGAATTCTAACCTTTTCTTACACGGGAAGTCCATCAAGGAGTGGCGGCCGATTAAACAACATACAATTGATCAATTCATTTACCAGTTTTTACCTTTACTTTTATCTTCTCCCTTTTCTTCTTCTTCTCGTTCTTTTTTCGTTCTTCTTGTTGCAGGGCAGCAAACATCGAGGCCCTAGGGGCTATCAAGTCGACTTAGTTGTCGCGCGCCCTGACGGGATCCCTCCCGGGCATGTGGGGTTTCGGGTCTACAAAAGCGTCTGCCAGATTGCTTGCGTACCGCGCTTTCGGACGGGTCTTCTTCGACGTGAGCTGCGGTGTATCACCCCCGATGTTGAGGGTACACGATGACGTGTTTGTGTGCGAATAGTTATGAGCCAGAGACCAAATCTCTTAGTTCAGTCAACAATGAACCACTGGTCAACCATTACCATGATCCAAGTAGGACGTCCCTGATGAGAAGAAATCATTGCATGCACATCTGGTCTGTGAAGTGAAATTTAGGATCAAAGAAACTCATCACAGCAAGGTGTGCTAGACTTTGTTTCTCGTCTTACAGTGTGCATGGTCACTCAAGTCTCGAATGCTACACACAAATTGTAAGTGTACACGTACGTATGTTTCAAGTTCTTTATATTTTTGTTTCCTTTTTGTATTTCGTGTTTGCAAATATTTTCTCTATATAGTTGAAAAACACCCAGGAGTTTTAAATGCATTGTAAAAATGTTCAAGATTTCATAAAAGATATTTACGGATTAAAATATTCTTCAAGATTTTTCTTTTAAAAACCAAGCATTATTTTTCTGAATTTTATATTTTTAAAATTTGTTCACAAATTTTATAAATGTTACCGCATATAAAAATTGTTCACGTTTCTTATAAATTTTCGTGAATTGTAAAATTTTCCAAATATTCACATTTTTTGAAAAAGGTAAACTCTTACAAATGTTCAATAATGAAAAGAAAAAACAAAGACCAAATGAAAAACTAGAGAAAAAAATCTAAAAGAAAAACCTTCTTGTAAAGTAAGTTGGGCCTCCGAAACCTAGAGAAAATAATGAAATGGGCGCTAGCGCTTCCCTGCCAAGTAGACACAATGCGTTCTATAGGGTAATACCTGGGCATATGTCGGGCTGGGCTGAAAAAGGCCCGGCGCTGAAAACCTAGGCCCGAGCCCGACCCGGCCTGACCGTAATAAATCAAGCTCAAGTCCGGCCCGAGCCAAAAAAAGGCCAACATGGACCGGTCGGCCCGACCCGACTACGGCTAAAATCTATTTTTTTGCAAGCCTGAGCCCGGCCCGATCTGCCCGTCGGGCACATTTTCCAGGTCTGAGCCCGACCCAATGGCACACGCAGGCCATCCGGGCCGAGCTTCCCATGGCCAGGTATAGTATAGGGGCACTCCATAAGATCACTAATTAGAGGGTGCCCCCTTGCATAGGTCACTCCTACCTTCTCTCGTGGTGACAAGTGACACACCACATGTGTGACACTTGTCACAACCCGACAGTTTTGCATTTTCCATCGTTGGCTGTCTCACATCGAGACCTTCAAGACTATAACCCAGTTGACAGGTTTGAATGAGCTTTTTTACTTTAAGAAACAGGAAATTGAAAAAGCCCGAAAACAAGAATAAACACAAAAAAATTGGATAAAAACCATAAATAGAATAAAACCGGAGACATAGAAAAAAACAAAAGGCGAAAGAATAAAATGTAAGCCCGAGAAAAAAAAGAAAGGACATTTGTGCTTTTCACTTTTCTTGAAGCACATATGTATTTTTCACTTTTCGGGAAGCACAACACACAATTCTGACTCGCGAAAAACACTGGTGTGTTTCATTTCACTTTTTGAGAAGCACAGTTCTTCACCAAAAGCACAACTGTGCTTTTCACTTGCAGGGAAGCACATTTGTGCCTCGCGAAGAAAACACTGTTGTGCTTCATTTCACTTTTCGAGTAGCACAGTTGTGCTTCTTTTGGTCGCACAATTGTACTTTTCACTTTTTGAAAAAGCACAATAGTTGGAAGCATAAACACAACCACGCCGTTGCGTAGTTGTGTTTTTCACTTTTGAGAAGCACAGTAACCAAAGTCATGAAAACCACAAGCAAAACACGAAAACCCATTTTTTTTGGGAAAACCCCAAAAGGTGTGCAAAAAATTAAAAATCGAGATCCCACAAGTGCGCCAACTGCTCGACATGTGGTGCCAGCTAAACACACCAAGTGACACGCTCCCAGTCCATCAAAAGTGTCCGCTAGGTTCCTCCAAAGATGTACCCTCTCATTAGTTTTGCACCAAATAGTAGCCAATTGGTACATATCACACACCTTTCCAGCTTTAATTATTTATGTGGGCCAGCCCATATAGGTTTTTCTTTTAGTGGTTTTGGGAACCTTCTGGAAAGTATTTTGCAAGTTTTTCAACTTGATTTTGTTCCTTTTTAAAATTTTCATTTACTTTGTATCATCCATTTTAAAAGAAAATTCATGAACTTTTAAAAATTTCTGATTGTTCTAAAATTCATTATTTATATATATTCTCATGAATATTTTAGTTTTTTTGACATTTTTAAAATACATATTTTTAAAAAAACACGAAACTTAAAAATATCGGAACATATTTTGAATTCATGTTTTTTTCTCAGAAATCATGAACTTTTCGAAAACATGTGAATTTTCTAGAATTTCTAAATATATTTTAAAATACCTGGTAATTATTTTAAAATCAAGAAATAATTTCTAAAAAATTTGAACATTAAAAAATATGGTTTTTTTAGAAATCTCGTCATTTTATTACTCAATAAGAATATTCATAGGTACACGGTTCGGTTCATGAGGAGTGCCCAACCAAACCTACCTAAGCCTAGATTATAGGCCGATTTGACGAGATTATGAGCTTCACAATTGTGGTTCCTACGCTCATGAAGAAAAAGAACATAAAGTAAACCTATTGCTACGCTCTATTATTTCATGTACTATTGCCGAATGAAGGCCCCTTGTTCCAGCGTCAATGACCTTCACCACACCCAGTCTTCCAATGCAACCACCACCCTCTGAATATTTAGATCATCTGCTAGTGCCAATGCTTCACTGCAAGCAAAAGTTCCCAGTATCATCGAGTCATTGATGCCTCGAACCAGAACAGCCGAAGACCCAAGGTATAACCCTGTGTGGTCTCGGCAAATGGCGGCCACTGCTCCTCCTCGTTTGTTGCGCAATACCGCTGCATCTAAGTTCATCTTCGCCACTCCCACTGGTGAGGCTATCCAGGACTTGGGAGAATGTTGGGCAGCACCTGGAACTTGCCTCGGCACAACAGGGACCAGCTGGCCCAGCTCATTCATGTACGATGTCACGAAAGATGATGTCTGCTGTGGAGACTGAAAAATTCCTTCGTGTATTGCTTTCCTCCTTGCGTATCAAATGGCCCAAAGTGTGATAACCATTGATCTAAACGAGTAGTCATCCAAAGTTTCACTTAACTCAGAAAGTCAATTCTTCGCCCGTGGTTTCACATTATCTGCCATCTTTGACACTAGCTCTGGCTCCGCGAGAGCCCATCTACTCCTTGCCATGGTGCGGCAAATCATCTTAAAAGCTAAAGCCCATCCTGCGAACTAACCGTCCTAGTGGGCCCAGTTCTAGCCTCGCCAGTTCCTCATCTGATTCTAAAAAAAAAGTACCACTAGTTCCTCATCTTCCCGTGCGCATCGGCGACGAGGGAAGGGGGCGAGGGAGCCGCCGGAGAGTAGGAGAACGAGGAGGGAGGCGCGGCCGTCCTCCCCCATGCGGCGGTTCGCGTGGCAACGAAGGGCCATGTGCGGCGGAGCGGAGGGGATGCGCCGGCGGCGGCCACTTAGGTAAGATCCAAATCCAATGTGCCACCGCTAAAATCCCTTTAATCGTAAAACTGAACTGTGTTCCTCCGCGCATTGAAATTACTTGACTTCAATAATTACTTCCGCGTAGGGGAAGAAGCCTGGTAGCAATAATTCCTTAAATTGTTTTCTTGTAAACGATAAGATGTTGGTTGTTGAGAAGGGTGTTTCCTTGAGCCAATTCAATCTGGAATTTTTAGATAAAAATTAGTAAATTGACAAACACTTATTTCCCATTATGACCTGTTTAGTGTTTATATTTTAAGAAATACAGCCAAGGAATGATGTATTCACCTTCTAGCACCACTGCACCAGGTAAACTCTTGTCTCCTGCATACTTACAGTTACAGGATAAACAAAAGATGAATTTGCTTGGTGTTGTCTAACCATGCAATGTTGTTCATTCTGTAATTTATGGGATGTACTTTGTCTTTCGTCTTACTGGAAAGCCATATGCAGGCCACTAACTACTACAACAGCTAGCTTAGTTCATGAACAATATTCATTTCCTCATCGCACCGAGACTCCGTAGATGAGACTCTTAGTCGCTCGGTCTTGTGTCCACATCCTTGCCAAATCAATATACTTACTGAATCATAAATTGTAAAGTCTAGCAAGTCTGGTACACAACACTCTTGTTCACTCTTCAGAATTGACTATGCAGTGTTGTTTCATTAGTCTTCGCAGCGCTTCAAGTTCGACTGCAACCTCTACCATCCTTGGCCTCTCCTCACCTTTCAGCCTTAAGCAACGCAAGGCCAGCTGTGCCACAGTTTTAACATGTCTAGCCCCAGCTTCCTCGTCTACCTGAGGATCTACAATTTCGGACAACCGGTTCTCATGGAATAGTATACTGAAATGCAATGCTAGGCTTCTCACCTCATCCATCTTACCGCCAAATATTGGTTTCTGCCTTGTCAATAGCTCGATAAGTACTACACCAAAGCTATAGACGTCACTTCTCTCTGTCAGTTGGCTTGTCTGGAAGTACTCAGGGTCCATGTACCCCAGTGTCCCCTGCACTAAGGTCGTCACATGTCAGGGTGGACGTACCGAGCGGGCTTTTCGGCCCGCTC
>NC_041392.1:27927350-27933990 GCF_002162155.2 Triticum dicoccoides | reverse complement strand
ATTGCTTTCCACATTCTGTCTCTTTCAAAGCTAGTGTATCTTGGCACGCTCGTAATGCTTGTACGTCAGTTAGGCTAGTCCAACAACTACAACATATCGTTTGAAGGTACTACACGCATACCCGATCGCCACTGAACTCGTGATCCTTTTCGGCATTCTCGCACTTGATTTTAGAAGCTCACCTGTATAACTGTTTCTACTATATGGCACAGGGAACTTGAATTGCTTGGCCCAAAGAGGCAGAATGGCCTTGGCTTCGTTCCTGTACTGGCGTCGCTAGACAACCAAGATCAGCATCGGTAACATGGCAGTTGTAGCTGGTGAACGGTACTGAATATACATATGACAGCTATAGCCGGTGAACGGTACTGAATATATATAGAAGATAACTCAAGACAGTGGGCAGTAAATGGCGATGGGATGCTTTTGCTTAAACTGATTCTCTGATTCTAAAGTACTCTGTATAACAGCATTTGTTTGCTGCAGAATAAGTTAACTGCTTTGAATGGAAGAAATTCAGGGGAAAGAAATGTGGTGTTGCAAAGCTAAGATGAGGAAAGGCTGTATTCTTGTGTTGAGTCGAGACAACGAGGATGCACACGGATGTTTGACATTCTCTCTCGTGATTAGCTTCATGCTACAGTCATGGCCATCACAATATGACACATCTGGGAAGAGAGGAATGATGTGCTCAACAATACTTGTGTGTGAGTTAGGCCAGTCCAACAGCTACAGCTATAAGATGAGCCTGGACCATCTCTTAGCCTTGCCACATATGGCTGAGAATTTGATGGAAACATATTAACACAGTCGGTCCTAGGCGAAAACTTCATTTGCAGATGTAATTGCTTTTTCGAGGAGCTTTATAAAGTAATTCTCTCGTTCCATTTCAGGACGAACAATGGAAAGGTGGGGCAGAAGCAACAGCAGCAGAAATTTGACCACTGGCCTGCTGGTTTGGAAGGACTTAATGGCCTGCCAATCAGGATGTACAAAAGAAGTAAGCTTTCTGCTCTACGTCTTTTAGTTTGCGCATGAGTCTTGTGGAAATTTGAAAGCCTCCTTGGTCAGTTGTTTGCACATGAACCTTGAACACGGCGGCCTTTTTTGCCGAGTAACTGCTTCACTCTTGAGGGACAGTGTAGATGCTTTTAACACCATGCATGCTGATGATATCAGGATGTGGAGAGGGAGGAAGAGTTGACATCTTTTCCCTCTATAGAATGCATATGCACATGTCAAAACAAAGGACCAACCGTCCATTTAAGATCTTTGTTAGCTTTCATCACCACAACAATTTGAGTATGAGCTTTTTATCTATAATGTTGCTTGTCTCCCTGAATCCCCTGTACTTTTATTCTTTCTTGAGAAGAAACATAAATAAGTTTTTAACTGTTCTGTTATTCTCATCAATCCTGTGCATGATTACTTTTTTTGCTTGTTTGCTCACACTTCACTAAAAATTTCCAACTGAACAGAAATAGCCTTTTCATTTCCTAACTTCTATGCTAGTGTTGACATTTTCAAGTGTGACAAGTAGTAAACTGAACAGTCATTTTTCTTTTAGAACTGCAGAACAAATATACCTTACCTTAATCATGCCATTCATCTTAGGATGACTAATCATGTCCTAATATGGAAATTACATTCGTTGGCAAATAGTTTACATGTATATCGTTTCACGGTACAGTATTTGCAAAGTCAGTATTACAATCATATCCTATTGCCACTTAACTCATGACTTCTTAATCCTTTTCGACATTCTGGCACTTGACTTCAGAAGCTCACATTTATAACTGTTTCTACCATATCTTTCGCAAGAAAAAAAAATCAAACTGTTTCTATTATATGGCAGAGGGAACTTCAACTACAGAGCCCGAAGAGTCACAATGGCCCTACAAATACTGTCACTGATTGATAGCCAAGACCTACCAATGGACCTACGAATACTGTCATGGTACAGCATCGCCAACATGACAGTACGGTCATGACAACCAGAACCACCTTATCGGGACTCTACAGGTTATCAGGGCATACTGTGATACTCCTACTTTTGTGTTACAATGAACTTACAATTAGTACAATCATGTTAGATAAACAACACGTGCATGCTGGTTGACAATCTTATTTATTTTAAAATGTGAAAACATGTTGGCATGTATATTTTGTGTTGCACTAATTAGCCGATTGAATGATATTTTTGTTACCATGGTATATTATAATGTATCATCCAAGAAAAAAAATACTATCTATTTCCTAAATACATCAGACTATATCATTTAGGAAAATGTTCTTAGGATTCAGCAGTAAACTCATAGTTCAGTTATTGTAAGTTTGATACTGACATTATTGTTTACTTTGTTCCCAGGCAGAATATAAACCGGTTATTACTGATCATCTGTTGGAAGTGTAAGTAAGGAAACTCAAGTTTGGACACCACAGACTTTCCATGGTAGGAAAAGCGCGACGGAGTTTTTTTTTTACGCATCTGAATCCACCGGGGTTTCCCCCTCCAGTAATTTGGCGTTGGGGAGTGGGGTTACTGGGATTCCCCCACCGTAGCTTGTGAATTCCTAAACAAAAGAACAAAACAGGGACTTGTCTTAAGTTCATAAAAACAAAACGATGTAAATACACCGTTGGTGCTAGAACTTGTCACGGATGTTCACTTTAGTGCCTAAACTTGAAAAATACATTGAACTAGTTTCATAACTTGGCATGAGCGTGCAAATACAGTTCAAATCTCTTCTGCATACTCACACGATGCTGACAAGGCATTCCGGGGTGCATGTGGCCCGCTGTCAGCTACTGAATGGCAGGGCGTGCGGCCTATTTTTTGGAAAACCCCTTAAAACTATTTTCTTAGAAATAGGACCTCACAGATAAACGACTGAAATAAAACTGAAAGCTAGACTGGTAGGGAATCGAACCAGTGAACTACTGTTAGCTCGCGGCTAGCCAGTCAACCGCAGCACAGTTGTATAGTCAAAATTGGATTCATGACCATTATGTACACTAGGCGAAACAACATAAATTAAAGGAATTTAATAATCCAGCAAAAAATAGTGTCGGGTCTGTGATCCAAACATCCGACAAAATGTTATATATCAGCCTTGGATACCACTTCTACCAAAAAGGTCTCATGTTTCTAAAGTATAATTAATATTTATGACTACATAACAAACATGATTTCAAAAAGAATTTAAATTTTACATGCCATTTTAAAAATAATTCATGTGTTATTTCAAAACATATACATACAATTTAAATATTTATGAATTATAAAAATGTCTATTTTATTCAAATATTATTCATGTGAGGATCTGCAATCTGAGGGCGCACAAGGTTCGCTTTTTTATAAAACACACAAACTTTTATATATTATATAAACTTTTTAAAACAAGACTTTTTTTCTTAAAGTATGAACGCTTTTATGTACTACATAAATATTTTATTTATAACGTGGAAATGTTTAGAATTATATGGGAATCTATTTAAATTACAAAACTTTCTTAAATTACTTTAATACTTCATTAAAAATGTAAGCACTTTTCGAAATTGTAAAATTAATTTCATTTAATACTTAATATTTTATTTTTTAAAATTATTTGTGGAGATATTATATTAAATCATATGAATTTTTAATGTACTTTAACTTAATTATATATATATATATATATATATATATCATTTATAACACACAATTATAATTTACATAGTTTTACAAAAACTGGAATCAACTGAAATGTTGAAAATGGTCCATTTTACCCACACGAGCGCATTATGTTATATAAAGAGAAATTTATCCTTTGTAAAATTACATGTTCTTGGTTGGAGTGGTATTTGTGGCCGCTATATAGTATTAGGGTGCAGGTTCAAATAATTGACCCGGCACTATTTTTGGTCGAATAAATTAATTTGTTTATGTTGTTCAACCTGCTGTATAAAAAGCGTGTGAATATATATATATATATATATGACAACAAATTTCACCTTGTCTGCTGGTTAGCCACTCCCACATGAGAGGTACAGGTAACAGGTTCAATCCCTCACCCAATTAGTAATTTTAGTTTTGTTGTTTCTCACCGAGGTCTTTTATGTAAGGAGAAAACAATTTCAGGGTTTTTTCCACATAAACCAGGACACTTGGGGTGCCTCGTCAGGGCCGTGGACGTATACATATAAGATGTGAACCGTATTTGCACGTTCATGTTAAGTTATCGAACTAGTTCAATGTATTTTTCAAGTTCAGGCACTAAAATGCACATTCGTGGCAAGTTCAAGCACCAGTGGTGTAATCACCTCAAACAAAACACAGGGACTTGTCTTGACGACAATGGAGAGCTTTCATCTTCAGCAAGCAAATCGGCGTTGCCGGCTGCTGCCTGCCTGAGAAAATGGAGCTTCATCTTTAGCAAGAAAATGTAAGGCGTTTTTTGACACTACATTTCGGGACGGAGGAGGTAAATATTAATTTCTCCAAGCGGATGCCGGAGCTCGCCCATCTGATTATGCTTGCCACGTCGGAGCCAATTACAACAAGCGGGTGCTCGTGCTCGCCGACCCACAACAATGAGGTGGACAGCGTCAGCGTGTTCACTCAACTCGATTCACTCGGGATGGCCGGCAAGATCCAAAATCAGAGTGACTGGATCAAAGTTGCAGGAAGATTCTTTTTTGGAAGGTTCAAGCTTGTCCATCGAGAGGGAGGTGAGGAGAGGGCACACTGGTCGAGGATGAGGTGGAGAATGAGGCTAAGGTGGAGGCTAACTTGAAGCTTGCAAGATCGACGGCCATATGGCCGATTGTTCCTCAATGTCCGTCTATTCTTCCGGGTCTCGGCAAAACGAGATGGCATTGAGCTATGGAGGGCAGCCACCGATGCAACCAGAGCGTCGACACGAGGTGGTGGAGTGATGGCGGTCATGGCCCGGAGTTGGCTTTAGAGAGAGGGAGAGTGAGAGACGAGGAAATTTGTCCACTAGCTGGGTGGCTTTTATTTTTGGCCCAGGGATATCACAGGGATGGGGCGAATATTTCCTCTCCTCTGATCCGACCAAATGCCCGGCGCAAGTTTCCATGGGTGGGAGCTACCCAGGAATTGGATCCTGCCCTTTTCCCTGTGCACCAAACAAGCCCTTATGGATTATAATTAAACAGGATGTGCTAACATAGATGAAAAAAAAAAAGATGAGAACTAAACTAGCTCGCTGAGAGCACTCTTTGAGATGATGCTTTTTTTTTTCATGTACATCTGGTGTTGGATGTTGCCTTCACATCCTCGTGTTAGAGCGACGGTCGCTCCTAGTCACGTAGCTCGATATATTGCTACCGGCCGGCTGCAACATGCCAGTGTTGCGTCGGTGGTTCACAAGCATTCTCGACCGGTTCATCTCATGCACTGAATGAGCCTTTGTAAATTCTAATGGTTCACTAGTAGTAAAAAACTGAGAGAACCAGATCTGGATGCATGCAGTGGCCTTATCGACACCAAAAATGGCCCGAGGCCTACTGTCCACACATGTACCGGGGGATCCACCACCCTCACCAATACACGATGCATGCATGCACGAATGGCAGTGCCATGCAGAACAGCAATTATCGTTGGCCACCCGCGTCCTTCTCATCGGGTCACGGTCCCTCCCTCCCGGTTTGGAGACATATCAACGTGCCCCTCGTGTGACAGCGCCCCACCCCAATAATTCACCCATGTCACCTCCCCTACACGTGCGGACCGCCACACACAATACCTAGATAACCCAACCCCATCTTTCGTTGATTGGCTCGTGTTGCTTATCAACGGCTGCCATGGCCACGCGATAACCTTTATCGTCGTCTCCCTAAAGAAAACCTTTATCATCATCTACTGTCGATTGTTGGTCTAAGGTATCTAATCTTTTCATGCCGATCGATGCGTCACGACGATCTTAACCCCCATCTTTGATATTGATAATAGTGCCGATTATAAATGAATTGTAGCAAAAAGACAAAAATTCATTTTTGGCATTTTTAGATATAAACAATAAAAGCCCATCCCACTGGATCTGTGTGGTAAGAAAAAACTGGTAAGGGCGTCTCCAACGCGGACACTTCAACCACCCACAACCGTCCGGACTTGCCGGTCCGGACGCGATTTGCATCCAATGCGGTACTCCACGGACCGGTTCAAACATCTTTTCTTGGCAAACCGGAAGCAAATCCAGGGGATGGGGCAGGGGGGATTGCAAGCTTCCGGACCACTGCCACGAACGCATCGGATACTCCAAGCTCACTCGAAAACCTCTCCCATGGGAAAGCGGTTGCAATGCATTCATGCCGGTCAGTGCCGCGCTAGAGTGCTAGTGCGGCATTCATGCTCGGTCAGAGTGTATGTGATCTCTCACTGGTGCCCCCATTGAAGCAGCGTGTCATTCGAGAGCATGCCGTCCGTCGGTTGGCAGGGCCACACTAGTGCAGAACCGGGCAATAGCCCCGGTTCGTAAGGCCCTTTAGTGCCGGTTCGGTAACTGGCACTAAAGTTTGGGCACTAAAGCCCCCCCCCTTTAGTACCGGTTCAGCACGAACCGGTGCTAAAGGGCAACCACGTGGCACGAGCCAGCTCCGAGGGCAGGGATCCCTTTAGTACCGGTTGGTGACACCA
>NC_041392.1:27921794-27927254 GCF_002162155.2 Triticum dicoccoides | reverse complement strand
GATTTCTTTTTCATTTAATTTTGTGTTTTCCATTTAATTCTTTTTCGTTTGCTGGTATTTTATGATACTACACATTGTACACGTTATGCATATATATAAATAGAATTTCTAGTAGAACCGATCATATATATATCATGAAATGTCTCACAAACCACCATATTAATTCACACATACACACATGTATATATATATACAATTAGCTAGCTATATACAATTTCTCCTACATGTTGCCTTCGGAGCCAGTGGCATTAGCCTAATTGGTGCCTTCAGAGCACGATGACAATTGGAAGTGGTTCATTGGGGCGGTAGCGGGTAATGGTATTCTCCGTTCGGATCTATGACCTGGTCGAGCAAAAATCCCGCTATTTCCTCTTGAAGTGCTTGTACGCGCTCCGTTGGTAGGAGCTTCTCCCGCACCTCTGTGAACTGTTAAGAAGGAGATCAATATGCATGTGTATTAGTTGTGTGACTAGATATCGATAATGGTGTAAAAA
Organism: Triticum dicoccoides; assembly: GCF_002162155.2. NCBI lineage: Eukaryota > Viridiplantae > Streptophyta > Magnoliopsida > Poales > Poaceae > Triticum > Triticum dicoccoides. Next base: position 27,926,760 of record NC_041392.1, on the reverse strand, counting down.
TTGTAAATAGTGTTCTGACAAACGTACCCATTCCTGTCTTTGAGATCTGCTCCTTTCGGACGCCATCATGCGAATGTTCTCGCAAACGCAGTATGCACACAGATCAGTCCCCTGTGCCTGCTCAAGGGCATTTACGAGAATGGAATTTGATAAGATAATAATTAATCAAGCATGATAATTGAAGAGATGGCAGCTAGCTAGCAAGCTAGTACTACTTAATTACTTACCTTGGGTCGATACCATTTCAGCTTTCGTTTCCATTGGCCTGGAGTGACGCTGATGAACCTTGTCCAAGCCCTGCCCGCCGACAAAGAAAATGAATAAAAGGGTTATTAAATAGTTCATATCAGGAAATGACGAACTAAATAGGCCGAGATATATAGTTAATAATGATTGAAATTACCTGTTGACTATCCCAAACAAGATGTTGTAGTCAGTTTTTTTGAGTAGTGAGTCCAGTACTTCAACTGTTCCTTCATCAACTTTAATGATACATAAGATCCAGTGAAAGTTGCATGCACACACGTTTGCATGTCTTAATTAAGCGGGCATATGTAAGCAAAAACATGTAGCTAGCTAGTAGGCAAAAACAGAATTTGTAGTACAAGACAGTGTGACTCACTCGAAGTTGTAAGGAAGTAGTATATCTTCATTGTATTTGAGGCGCTTCAAAAACTCTAGCATGCTTTCCTCTACACTTCTTTCATAATATGCATCTAATTTCCATGTGTATTCATTAACGGTATTTGGGTCAATGAACCCAATGCCATAGCGTCCACCTTTTTTCATTTCATACATCTTCATCCTGCATAATACCACAGAAAAGAATATAGTGAGGATAATTACAGGTAATGATTGATCAAAATGATCACTACAGCTAGCTTGAGACTTAAATTACAGAAAGAAATCACTTACAGACAATAGCAACTGATGATAGATTTGTCGAGTGCGTCTTGATTGTATAACTGAAATAGTTCTGAATACTCAACGGACACATCTTTCTCATGGTAGTAATGATCCTTATTGACATTCACCATGAGGGACTCTCGATTGGAAATCTTGGTAATGTTCATGTACCATTGATGCAATTCATACATTCTCGTTGGGAGCTTCTTGACCTCGTCTGGCTCGACCAAAGGTTGGCCCCGGACATATTTCCGTTTTATTTCCTCCTCTCTAAGCAGAGGCATGGGCTCGATCTCGAGGAGTTGTCCAACAGTGATCTTGAGGATTTCAGCCTGCCTTATATGCTCCTCGGTTATTACCACATCGCCCAGCTGGGGAACGTTAACGGCTTGCCCACAATAATATTGAGCGCGTGTACTCTCATGTGTTGTTGGCACAACAAGCGGGGGGATTGATTGCGCCGCCTGTTCTCCCAGCTGGGGAACGGTTTTACCACATTTTTTGCCAGCTGATTTGCTCGAGCTCGAGCTCGCCTCTTTCTGTAGACGTGCTCGATTTAACTTCTTGAGGTGGCATTCATAGTCTGTGTCAACAGGCTTGGGAGCTGGTGGTCTAGCCATACGAATGAAGTGGTCAATCTTTTCCTCAGGCACTTTCTCCCTTGGCGGCGGTGGCGGTTTCGGTGCAAAATGGGCTTCCACCTCGGCCTTCAATATGGCTGCGTTTTCCTCCCCAGACTTGTCGTGAGGCCTCTGCGGAAGAGGCGCGAGGCTGCTTGGACCATATTGAAATCGCTTGCCTCCGCCTGTACCTCCCGTACTACCTTGACTTGTACTGCTACGCACCATAGCTGCGGCGGCTCTCTTTCGTGATTGCTGAGGCGGCGGAGACGGCTGACGTGGCTGAGTTGGACGAGGAGGAGTGGCCTGAAGCTGTGCCGGACTTGGAGGAGGAGTGGCTTGAAGTTGTGCCGGACTTGGAGGAGGAGTGGATGTATGACGCTGTGTCGGACTTGGAGGAGGAGTGGCCTGACACTTTGCCGGACTTGGAGGAGGAGGAGTGGCCTCACGCGTTGGTGGACTTGGAGGAGCGAGAGTCTGCTGACTCGGTGGCGGACTTCGACGAGGAGTTGGGTGACGCGGTGACGTGGCCTTCGAAAGACGATGCAGTCCTTTCTCCATAGGATGATACGATGTATAGCCTCTCCCAATGTGTGCTCGTCGTCACCTCCAGGAATGTCAAGATGTAGCCCCGAATATGGGTCCACCACCCCATCAACCAAGACACGAGCATAGGCCGCTGGAATTGAGTTGCAATGGAAGGTTGCCTCGGGGGGATTTGTAAAAGGAACGGCGTCCGCCACCTTCATGGATATGTTCTTCATTTTGAAGTGTAGCTCGCAGTTAGTGTTCTCCATGATGTCATCCACGGGGTATCTATCCAGCATTGCGTCGCCCGGGGCGGAACCCATGCTGCTTCTCGGCATGGATGGGGCGGTGCTATCCAATGCTGGATCATCCGCTTGCTGCTGCAGCTGCTGAGACCCCCTTTGCTGGCTAAGTGAGTCGATCTGCTACTGCTGCTGCTGGAATTTGAGTGCCAAGTCCGCGTGCCTTGCTTCTAGGCCTTGAAGGCGTTCATAGTCCAGCTTCCTCTGCTCCTCCTCCATCTTCCTCTTCTTCTCTTCCGCAATCTTCTTTCTCGTGCGGGTTCTGTAGTCGGTGTTCCAGCCCGAAAACCCCTCATACCACGGAATAGCGCCCTTGCCTTGTGTTCTTCCTGGGTGTTCAGGATTTCCTAGGGCACGCGTAAGCTCGTCGTTCTCTCTGTTGGGCTGGAACACCCCCGATCGAGCCTCTTCTATTGCAACAAGTAGATTATCGTCGGCTCCGTTCAGACATGCCTTCGTCGAAACTTTGCCTGTCTTCGGGTCCAACTCCCCCCCATGCGCATAGAACCAAGTCCTGCACCTGGGGGGCCAGCTCCTAGTAACCGGAGTGACACCTGCATCCTCCATCTCTTTCTCAGACTTATCCCACTTAGGCATTGCCACCGCGTAGCCACCTGGCCCCAGCTTATGGAACTTATCCCTTTTTTCGGCATTCTTCTTGTTTATTCTCGACCGTTCCTTAGCTAATTCCGAATCCTTGAATTTCATGAAATCGTCCCAATGAGCACTTTGCTTCTCTAGCGTTCCCTCGAATACTGGAGTCTTCCTTCCTCCCTTGACGTACTTGTCCCATACACGATTCTTGTGGTTGTTGAATGCAACCGCCATCTTCCTAAGAGCAGCTTCCTTGACTTTCTCCACATCTGCATCTGTGAAATGATCTGGTAGGGTGAAATGTTCCATGAGAGTTTCCCAAAGCAGACCTTTTTGTCTGTCGTCGACAAAAGTAACATCTGGACGTGGCTTTGCTGGCTCTCTCCATGCTTGAAGGAAGATCGAGAGTTGGTCCTTCACAAGAACTCCGCACTGATGAATGAACTTGTCCGCAATCTTCTTAGGTGCTAATGGTTCGCCATTAGGTTTGATAGCCTCGATATTGTACTTTACGCCCTCCTTCAACTTTTTGTTCGGGCCTCGTTTCCTGTTGCCTGAAGATTTGCTCGATCCGGATGGCTGAAAGAAGAAAGATCGATTCGTTAATATATCTTCAAGTCATTTAAAACATGTGATGATCACCAGATGCCTGCTTACATAAATATATATACCTCGCCGGTCTTTGTTGTTTCAAGATCAACATTTTCTTCGTCATCATCATAATCATAGTTCATGACTTCATCAATTCGGTCGTCGCGATCGAATATCATATCACCCTCCCCGGTGTTGTTTAGAAATTCGGAGCCGTCATAATCTTCTTCATTCTGATCATCATCTGGCCCACGAGGATGGCGTATGATATCGAACAGGGCCTGTTCTCCCTCTCTGCCGATATTGTCCGCCATAGCTTTTATTTAACTAATACAAAAGAAATATAAAACAATTTAGTATTCAAATTACAATGCATGGATGCAATCAATTAATAAAGAAAAACTGAATCAATCATAGTACATAATAAGCATCATCGAATATAATCTCGAATACATCGTCTCGAATAATAGATATAATCTCGAATACATCATCTCGAATAATATATATAATCTCGAATAAATCATCTCGAATATTATATATCGAATACATCACTAGCTAGCTAGCTATCTAGCAGCTAATAAAGATCGAATACTAAAGAGTAATCTAGGCCACTCGCGGTTCCTGAGGCGCGGGCGGTGGACAACCAAAGTGAAGGAACCATCACTGGATCATAACTCGGGTGATCTCCCCAAAGAACCTGCCAGGTATTGGAGAACCCGACGTCCATAGCAGCCATGTAGCAATGGACGTGCTCGTCCTCCTCCCTGACACGGCAACGTACCACCTCCGGCGGGGCCGGCTCCCTCTGCACCGAAAGTGGCCCACGCGAACGCCACCAAAGGAGATGAGGGTCAACGACGGGACTCGGGGCCGGTTCCTCACCAAGCGTCGCGCCCCTGAAGGTAGCACCTCCCAGTGCCAGCCCGGCGGAGCCCAGCCCCGGACATGGGTCCTCTGAAGCAGGACGTCGTCGCGAACGGGGCGACGACGAGGATGCGGGCCGGGCATCGTCGACAACAAATACTATATGCCGCAAAAGTAAAGTAACATTTTTTAAATGATGGATTGTGATTTCATATATGCAAATTCTACATTTTATAACTAAAAATATAAGAAACTAAAAAAAACATCGATCATCGTCTAACAATTTGAAATTAATCTAATTCATCTAGCTAAAACTAACATTTCCAAAATTTCTAACATTTCTATAACATTTGTATAAAAAACAGAAAAAACCTTTGACATTATATATATTATAACTAACATTTCTATATACTATTTGATCTTAATCTAATCTAATTAATTAATTCATCTAAAACTTTGTATGAAAAATAGAAAAACAGAAAAAACTAAAAACTAAAAACAGAAAAATTGTGTGTGTGTGCGCGCGTAGTGTGTGTGTGTGTGTGTGTGTGTGTGTGTGTG
>NC_041392.1:27912736-27921298 GCF_002162155.2 Triticum dicoccoides | reverse complement strand
GCGCGTGTGCGCTACGGCCGGCGCCGGCGCGCGCGGTGGCTTTGATCGATTGGAGGGAGGAGAGGGGCCGGGGGAGGGGCTCACAGCGCGCGCGGGCGAGGTCGAGGCGACGGCGACGGCGAGGCGAGGTCGATCCAAGGCAACGGCGGCGAGGCGAGGGGACGGCGATGGGCCGGTGCGGCGACCGAGACAGGCCGGCGACGGGGGCGGCCCGGAGTCGACGGGGACGACGCGACGAGGACGGGGGCGTCGCGGAGTCGACGGGGACGGCGGGACAGGGGCGGCAACGGCGCAGGACGGGGCAACGGCAGAGAGAAGTGGGAGATGAGAAACTGAAATTTTTCGAAGTGTTTTCATATATAGGGGACACCTTTAGTACCGGTTGGTGCCGCCAACCGGTACTAAAGGTCTGTTTTGGCCAGGCCAAGCGGCGGGAAGCGCACCCCTTTAGTACCGGTTGGTGGCACCAACCGGTACTAAAGGGGGGTCTTTAGTACCGGTTGGTGCCACCAACCGATACTAAAGGTGGTGCGCTGGCGCGGGTGCGGTGCGACAAGTTTAGTCCCACCTCGCTAGCCGAGGGGCTCCCGCACTGGTTTATAAGCCTCAGTGCGGTAGCTCTCTCGAGCTCCTCTCTTAAGCAGGCCTTCTGGGCCTACGTCTGCTGCTATGCCCTGATGGGCCTATTGGGCTAGCGGGCCTGCATCCTGGTCCAATTATAATTTAGGTTTATAGTCGTATGCAGGCCGCTGTGGCCTAGTAGGTGGGCTTTTTTCATTTAGTTTTTTCTTTTCTGCTTTATTTATTTTATTTTATTTACTTTTAGTTGTTTTTTGCTGTATCTAGAGTTTCTTTGTGAATATTTTTGCTTTAGGTACAAAAATTAGAAACTTTCTGTTAGTGCCGGTAGTTTTCAAATTTGAATAGTTTAAATTTTGAATTATTTGAAATTTGTGTGAATAACTAGTTTGTGAATAACTTAATTTTAAAAATACATTTTTCAGTGATTCTTTTTTATTATGTTTAATATTAATGTGTTTTATCATTATATCTAATTTAGCTGAAAAAATCAGTAAAGGCATGAAAGAATTTGTTTGCACATAAAATTTCTTCACGTTTCAAATGCCAAAACACATATCTACCCTAACTATTACAGAGATTCCCCCTGGGTGTGAAACACGGAAGAAAGTGATGAAATTGAAGCCGATCACATCCCAGATCTTTGGGTGTGAAACTTTTGCTTCGCGTGTGTCCCTTTACGCCGTAACCATGGAAAATCTTCATCATTTAACGGGATGCTCGGGTCAATATTCACTGTGAATGGAGCAATTTCATCAAACTTTTCATAATCTCCTGACATGTCTGTCTTGTCATCCACTCCCACGATGTTTTTTTCCCAGAAAGAACTATGTGACGCTTTGGCTCATCGTACGATGCATTCGCTTCCTTATCTTTTCTTTTTCTCGGCTTGGTAGACATGTCCTTCACATAGAAAACCCGTGCCACATCATTGGCTAGGACGAATGGTTCGTCTACATACGCAAGATTGTTGAGATCCACTGTTGTCATTCCGTACTGCGGGTCTTCCGTTACCCCGCCTCGTGTCATATTGACCCATTTGCACCGAAACAAAGGGACCTTCAAACCACGTCGATAGTCAAGTTCCCATATGTCCTGTATATAACCATAATATGTTTCCTTTCCCGTCTTGGTTTCTGCATCAAAGCGGACACCACTGTTTTGGTTGGTGCTCTTCTTATCTTGGGCGATCGTGTAAAATGTATTACCATTTATCTCGTACCCTTTGAAAGTCATTATATTCGAAGATGGTAACTGGGACAGCAAGTACATGTCATCTTCAATAGAGGCGTCATGCATGGTACGTGTCTGCAACCAGCTGGCGAAACTCCTGGTTTGTTCACGTGTAATCCAGTCATCAGACCGCTCCGGGTGTTTGGAGCGTAGCAAATTCTTGTGTTCATCCATATACGGAGCCACCAAGGAGGAATTCTGTAGAACTGTGTAGTGTGCTTCAATGAGAGAATGTCCGTCCATACATATTATTTTTTCCCCTCCTAGCGTGCCTTTTCCATCCAGTCTGCCCTTATGCCGCGATTCAGGAACACCAATCGGCTTAAGATCAGGAATAAAGTCAATACAAAACTCAATGACCTCCTCATTTTCATGGCCCTTGAAGATGCTTCCTTCTGGCCTAGCACGGTTATGAACATATTTCTTTAAGACTCCCATGAACCTCTCAAAGGGGAACATATTGTGTAGAAATACAGGACCCAAAATGTTAATCTCTTCGCATAGGTGAACTAGGACGTGCGTCGTGATGTTGAAGAAGGATGGTGGGAACACCAACTCGAAACTGACAAGACATTGCACCAAATCATTCTCTAACCTTGGTATGATTTCTGGATCGATTACCTTCTGAGAGATTGCATTGAGAAATGTACATAGCTTCACAATGGCTAATCGAACGTTTTCCGGTAGAAGCCCCCTCAATGCAACCGAAAGCAGTTGCGTCATAATCACGTGGCAGTCATGAGACTTTAGGTTCTGAAACTTTTTCTCTGCCATGTTTATTATTCCCTTTATATTCGACGAGAAGCCAGACGGTACCTTAATACTGAGCAGGCATTCAAAGAAGATTTCCTTCTCTTCTTTGGTAAGAGCGTAGCTTGCATGACCCTGATGTATGCTATCTTTTCCGTGCATACGTTGCTGGTCCTCCCGTGCATCAGGTGTATCTTTTGTCTTCCCATACATGCCCAAGAAGCCATGCAGGGTCACACAAAGATTCTTCGTCATGTGCATCAGGTCGATTGCGGAGCGGACCTCTAGGTCTTTCCAATAGGGCAGGTCCCAAAATTTAGATTTCTTCTTCCACATGGGTGCGCGTCCGTCAGCGTCATTCGGAACAGGTTGTCCACCAGGACCCTTTCCAAAGACCACCTTCAAATCCTTGACCATATCATGTACATCAGCACCGGTACGGTGGCGAGGCTTCGTCCGATGATCCGCCTCACCTTTGAAATGCTTGCCTTTCTTTCTTACGGGATGCCTGCTCGGAAGAAATCGACGATGTCCCAGGTACACATTCTTCTTATAATTAGCAAAATATATACTGTCGGTATCGTCCAAACAGTGCGTGCATGCGCGGTATCCCTTGTTTGTCTGTCCAGAAAGGTTACTGAGAACAGGCCAATCATTGATGGTCACGAACAGCAACGCCTTTAGGTCAAATTCTTCCCCCATGTGCTCATCCCATGGACGTACACCTGTTCCATTCCACAGTTGTAAGAGTTCTTCAACTAATGGCCTTAGGTACACATCAATGTCGTTGCCGGGTTGCTTAGGGCCTTGGATGAGCACTGTCATCATAATGAACTTCCACTTCATGCACAACCAAGGAGGAAGGTTATACAAACATAGAGTCACATGCCAGGTGCTATGGTTGCTGCTCTTCTCCCAAAAGGATTAATGCCATCTGCGCTTAGACCAAATCATAAGTTCCTTGCATCATCTGCAAACTCCTTCCGTACTTTCTTTTGATTTTTCTCCACTGCGACCCATCAGCGAGTACTCTCAACTTTCCGTCTTTCTTACGGTTTTGTCTGTGCCATCGCATCGCCTTGGCATGCTCTTTGTTTTGGAACAAACGTTTCAACCGTGGTATTATAGGAGCATACCACATCACCTTGGCAGGAATCTTCTTCCTGGGGCGCTCGCCCTCGACATCACCAGGGTCATCGCGGCTGATCTTATAGCGCAATGCACCGCATACCGGGCAAGCGTTCAAATCCTCGTACTCACCGTGGTAGAGGATGCAATCATTAGGGCATGCATGTATCTTCTGCACCTCTAACCCTAGAGGGCAGACAACCTTCTTTGCTTCGTACGTACTCTCAGGCAATTCGTTGTCCTTTGGAAGCATATTCTTTATCATTACCAGCAACTTTCCAAATCCCTTGTCAGATACACCATTCTCTGCCTTCCATTGCAGCAATTCCAGTGTGGTGCCCAGCTTTTTCATGTCACCTACGCAATTTGGGTACAACAATTTTTTGTGATCCTCTAACATGCGCTGCAACTTCTTCTTCTCCAAATCACTTGCGCAGTTTCTCTTTGCATCGGCAATGGCCCGACCTAGATCATCAACGGGCTCATCTGATGCCTCTTCTTCAGCTTCTTCCCGCATTGCCAGCTCAGCTTCTTCCCGCATTACCGGCTCAGCTTCTTTCCCCATTGTTGTATCATCGTATTCTGGGAACCCATGGCCAGGATAGCTGTCGTCGTCCTCTTCTTCTTCATTGTCTTCCATCATAACCCCTCTTTCTCCGTGCTTGGTCCAAACATTATAGTGGGGCATGAAACCGGACTCAAACAGGCGGACGTGAATGGTTCTTGACGTAGAGTAATTGTGACCATTCTTACAGCCAGCACATGGACAAGGCATAAAACCATCCGCCCGCTTGTTTGCTTCAACCGCAAGCAGAAAAGTGTGCACTCCATTAATGAACTCGGGAGAGCATCGGTCATCGTACATCCATTGCCGGCTCATCTTCAATACACATCACCGAAAACACCAAATTAATACAATACATAAAGTTCATACAACACTTAAATGCAACAAACAAATAACTCTCTAGCTAAAGCATTTAAATGCAACGATAAATGCGATCAAGATCACAACTAAGGTAACAATTGATCCAACAGCATAATGATACCAAGCCTCACTATCAATGGCATATTTTCTAATCTTTCTAATCTTCAAGCGCATTTTCTCTATCTTGATCTTGTGATCATCGACGACATCGGCAACATGCAACTCCAATTCCATCTTCTCCCTCTCAATTCTTTTCAATTTTTCTTTCAAATACTCGTTTTCTCTTTCAACTAAATTTAACCTCTCGACAATACGGTCGGTTGGAATTTCCGGTTCACATACCTCCTAGATAAAAATATCTATGTCAACTTGATGGGCATAATTTGTCATAAACATGAAATGCAACAAATAGTTTTAAAAGAGAATATACCACATCCGAATCATAACAAGGACAAGGGCCGACGGGGACGGATATCAAAACCATGGCAGTATGTACAACAAACAACGTACAGGTAAGATAATTATACGAGTAACTATATATCCAAATCACACAAACATCAATTTTTTATCTAAAATTTCATGAACAAGAGGCTCACCACAAGGTGGTGCTGGCGACGGGACGGTGCGGGCGATCGACGGTGGTTACGACGGAGATTTAGAAGGCGCTAAGTAAACCACACCTACATATGCAAACTAAGTGTTATTTTGACCTCAATTTGCATATAAATCAAATACTCATATAATTCCTCCCAAATTACTAAAACCCACAATTAATCACTATATAAACCAATGCAAGAGCTAATCTAGCAATGAGAGATGAAAGGACAAAGTTGCTAACCTTTGTGATCATTTGAATGGATGGGGGCCTGCAAATCTTGACAAATTTGGGGCAAATTTTGTGATGAACTCGAGAGGAAGAAGGAAAGAACAGAGGAGAGGGAGAGGGGAAAGGGGGAAGAACAGAGTGCTGGTGGACGAAGGGTTTGTATAGGACGACCTTTAGTACCGGTTCGTGCCACGAACCGGTACTAAAGGTGTTGGAGGGGCCCCTCTGTGACAACATCCTGCCACCACTTTCATTAGTACCGGTTCATGGCACGAACCGGTGCTAAAGGTTCGCCACGAACCGGTACTAAAGAGCTCCTCCCGCCTAGCCGTTGGAACCGGCACTAGTGCCGGTTCTGTTACAAACCAGGACTAATGTGTCTCACATTTGACCCTTTTTCTACTAGTGCCACCGTGCGCGGCGGATAGAGGCAGGCCTGACAGCCAGCTCGCCGAAGGTCTCCGACGTTGGAGCAGGCCTTCAACAGTGAGCCGACGGCCGTACCTGTGCCGTTCCATGCTGGCTTGACCATGGAGCATCCGCAGGCACACTACGACGTTGTCATAGAAGATGATTAGCTAACGCTGGAGCCATTGTTAGGGTTCCGACACGCGCAGAAGTAACAATGCTATAACCTCGACCTCCTTGCACATCACCAACTTGCAGAGTTTTAGATATATAGCGAGTTCACGAACGAGGATGCCATGGCGATAATGGCGGCGGAGAACTCGAACTTCGTCGAGGAGGAGCGGGCGCCCTATGAGGCTATGCGCAACGCTCACATGGCGGCCTCGGATGCCCAGACGACGCAGGTGGACGCTAACGCCAATGGTGCCAGCTACGCACCATTGGCACCACTTCGACGACGAGTCCAGTCCACGTCCATCGTCGACTTCACCTCCACCGGCAACGGGCAAGGCGTGGACGCCAACAAGGAAGAGTAGGGCATGGGAGATGGCGGTGCCTCGTATCTAATGTGGGCCAGTATGTGTCACATGTCCTACTCTACCTCGTCGATGACCGCACCTTCACTTTTCGGGGCTCACGGACGCCGGATATGGACCAGACGGGGAACAACAAGGACTTGGAGTTAGGACTCTTGCTGGGCCTCACGGCTGCCAGCGAATATTTACACTAGGTTAACCTCCGGACGCTTTTATTTAGTTAAAATGTGTCCATAATGTAATAAATTTGGTTCGGTTTAAATAAAAAATCGTTCGATTTGCACAAGGTTGTCAGAATCGCAATTTTGTTGTACGATTCTACGACTTTACGATCCAAGCTAGCCCCACCGATTCTACGATTTTGATTCGTAGAATCCACATTTTTATGATCCTGGTAGTTAAGATTCTATGATATGTGATCCTGCCATCAAAGCTCCGGTCTGAGTTAGAATCGCAATTCTGACAACCTTAGATTTGCATGAATATCATCCAATTCATTCAAATCTGTTTTGAAATGTATGCAGGCAGGCAATCTCTCCACTACTTTCTGTCCATATATTGACACAGGAAAAAAACATGAATGAACGGCAACACTGTGAAGAAAAGTTGTGCAGTGATTTGCATCGTACGGATGTTGCCGCTTCTCTCGATTGGATCGCATCGTCCACAGCTAGCTTATCCTGTCCTGTCCAATCACAGCTGTGCATTCCCACAAATTATCTCCCCAACGTGTTCCACGCTCGCCCTGAGACAGACCCCATGGATGACACCAACCTGCTTGTCCTTTTTTCCCTAAAAAAAACCCCTGCTTGTCCTTTTTGCGACAGAAATTTTCTTACTAGCACATGCGTCGTTTAACCTCTTGTGCCATTTGTAGTCCTAAACTTTATAAAAATTAAAAAGTATATCAAAAAACGTAATCCCTCTATCCTGGAATATAAGACCTTTTTTGACACTATCATTGTCAAAAAAACGTCCTATATTTTGGGATGGAGGGAGTATATCACACGATTCAAGTCATCACAAGATCTTGGCAAGTCTGTCCACTACACAGAATGGACGGAATTACATGTGATAATTATTATTTTTCACAACTTATGACATAATTTCTGAACGATAATGGATTGCTACCAACATGGACCTTTATGACAGTAAGGATTTTCCTCAAGCTAGCACACCATGTAGGATATAGCTTCCCTACAACAAACTAGCCACAACACACTTTGCAAGTTTGCAGTGCACCTTATGAAGCACCAGGGGAAGCTAGCGCGCGCACACACACAATAAAATGCCCATGGCCAGGATGCTCGTCCTCGTCATGGCAATGACAATGTGTGTTTTCTTCTGTTGTTCAAGTGCAATGTGCATTCTACCATATATAAAAAATAAATTAAAATCGGGTTTGCTAAACATCATGAACATGGAAAAAATTGTGCATCAGTCACTTTTTCCACTTCGCGCAAAGCAGAAGGAGGGGATAACGTGAAGAGCGATAGCGGCGAGAATGGACCACGGTGAGGCCGATCCAGTGCCTTGCAGGAGATGGGCACAATGCTGTGAGCAGGCAGTGAGTTGTGGCAGTCGAAGCAGGTAAGGTACCAGGTTGACAGTGCGGGTCGAAGGGGAGGGGCTTAGAGGGATGGTCATGATGGTGGGGTTGGGGGAAGGGTGGTTGCTGGTAGGGCGGGGCGGCTCGCGGTAGTGCATGCCAGCTATGGCGGTGGAGATCGGCGATTACGGCTGGGTCGAAGGGTGACACATGGATGAAGAAGAAAAGGAGGAAGAAGATGAACAATAGGGCAATCCTGGCAGTTGGTTGGACATCTGAGGGCCCGAAAATTTGACTTACAACAACTTCTTTATGTGCCTTATGAATAGACGGTGCACAATAAAACACTAAACATGGATAGGCTAGAAAAAAAGAGCATTCACAGATTAACACTGACTATTGGGTGCAAAATATGAAATTATGAATGGTAAAACTATACATGGTAAAGCAGGAAAAAAATGGATCACATCGCCGCCAGCAAAATATCGCGCCCAGCGTGTTCCACACCCTGCTGTCCTGCGTCACTTAATTTCTCTCAAGCTCACACACCACGTAGGACGTAGCTTTCCTACTGTATTTAACAAGCTATTTTTTGGGTGGAATTTCTGTCAATATATGTTGCTAATTG
>NC_041392.1:27908408-27912114 GCF_002162155.2 Triticum dicoccoides | reverse complement strand
CAAAATATGACACTATGAATGGTTAAACTGTATATGGTAAAGCAGGAAAATAATGCATCACATCGTCCCCAACAAAATATCGCGCCCAGCGTGTTCCACACCCTATGAATGAGCGAAAATACTACACGCACGGATCTTTACGGGACTGCAACGGACCCCTTCCATCTTACTGTTAATCTCCCCCCCCCCCCTCCCCCCCCCCCCCCCCCTGATTTTCATGGGGTGGGGCCTGCTTCACCTCTTCTTTCCAATCACGTCTTTCCATGTCAGCACGTCCTGTAAACATCCGTGAAATATGTCCGTGTGTGTAGCAAAGCTCATGAATGAGACCACGCCCCTGCAGTCCTGCGTCAGTTAATTTCTATCAAGCTCACACACCACGTAGGACGTAGCTTTCCTACTGTCTTTATCTTTAACAAGCTATTTTTCTAATGGAATTTTTGTCAATATATGTTGCTAATTGTGCAGTACATCTTGCCACCACCGGAACGGAGTTCTATTTAAGAAGCCACCCACCACACACACTTGGCAGTGCACCTCAAGAAGTAGAGCACCACAGGGTAGCTAGCAGTAACAATGGCGATGGCAAGGGTGCCCATCCTCATCGCGGTAGCTCTCGTGGCTGCAGCGGCCTCCTGCAGCGCATGGGAGCCCACCATCCGTATGCCAACGGCCGAGGCTGCAGCTGCTGCGGTCGACGACGCGGTGGCGCCGCTCATCCACGCACTGCGCCCGCTGCTGGGCTCCAGCGGAGAGCTCGGCAGCCGCGGCGGCGTGCCGTGCGACAGCTGGAGGCTGGGCGTGGAGGCGTACAACGTGCGTGACTGGAAGACTGTCCCCGCCAACTGCGAGGGCTACGTGGGGCACTACATGCTCGGCAGCCACTTCCGGCGCGACTCCAAGGTCGTCATCGACCAGGCCATTGCCTACGTCGACAGCCTCAAGCTCGCCAGCAACGGCAAGGAGGTGTGGGTCTTCGACATCGACGAGACCACGCTCTCCAACCTCCCTTACTACGCCACGCACGGCTTCGGGTACATACTTACACACATTATGCATCGTTGAGGATCATCTCCATGCAATTTTGCATTTCTCGACAAATATAATCTGCACGACTGTCTATCCGTACGTACGTGCATATTGTACTTGATATTTGTTGCAGGTGCATTTGAGCAGAGACTTGGACTTGTCTGTTCGTTTAGCTAAAGTATGAAAAACCAACCCACTAGAAAACACCAGTAACACCATGGCATCATATGTGAGTGGATTTGTTTTCTACCATGCATGCATACTATATGCCATGTACTAATCAACCGTCAAATGTATTGAAACTGCGTAAAATTATTGTAATATACTTTTAAGCGACAAAAAAATCCGACGAAAGATGACAATTTATTTTGAAAGAAGAAAGACATAGCGAAAAAGTAGAAAATGTTGCACGAATATCTGAGCAACGATGGACAGTGGATGTATGCACTGTAGTATATACGACACTGAGCCCTTTATTTTGTTTCAGTGAAAATACTATTTGTATACCTTAAAAAATCTGAAAAAAGTATACACATAAGGATATATTGTATATAGACGTACAAATTTTCATGAACATGTATATGTTCATATCTGATGTACCCAAAAAAGACAAATAGATAGATTAAAATGTGATTAATTGATGCAACTTTACAAATAGTTGAAGAACGTGTATATGCATTTATAGATTTTATAAATATATTTTTGGCAACTTTTAAGTATATTTTGATCTTGTTTTTTGAAAAATGGGGCTCCCTGTAGCCCGTCCCCTATAACGCATCACTATATGTAATGTAGAAGGCTGGCACCATAAGTTCTCTAATAATAATGAAAGGGGAAAACATAGATGAAAAAGTGGAAATAAAAGGGCATATATGCGTTGGACGTGTTTGAGTTGGGCATCATTGTTGGTCATCTCCAGTCCAATCATAGACACAGCCTGCAGGACCATGGCCATGTGCCGATTGATGAGCAAAACATGCTATGCTATGCCAATTAGATATAGTGGTGTGATGTGCATGTGATGGTCGGAGTATGTAGGCCCGAATCTATTGTCCACTTGGCTACTTTATATCTACCGTTCCTATCAACAAATTTACGCAGCGTAGATGCGCTTCCATTCACCCCTTGGTTTTTAACGTGTGCAGGGCTAGGCCATACAACGGGACGAGCTTCGACGCGTACGTGCTGGAGGGGACCGCGCCGGCGCTGCCGGAGAGTAAGCGGCTGTACTACAAGCTGCTCAAGGTGGGCATCAAGCCGGTGTTCATCACAGGCCGGACGGAAGACAAGAGGGCCATCACCGTCGCCAACCTCCGCAGCCAGGGCATCTCCGGGTGGATGAACCTGACGCTCAAGCAGCCCGGGTTCCATGGCTCCGCGATATCCTACAAGTCCGCCCAGAGGAAGAAGCTGCAGGACGCCGGGTATGTCATCGTTGGCAACATCGGCGACCAGTGGAGCGACCTCCTCGGCGCGCCCGAGGGAGCTCGTACTTTCAAGCTGCCCGACCCACTCTACTACATCGGCTAGGGCTGCCGCCATTGATTGCTCGAATGCTTGTGGTCCACGAATAAGCCTATGCTCTTAATAATTATCTGCACGCTCGATGCATCTCTCAATAATAATAATCCACTCTGCCCTTGTTGCTTACTAGTTGATATGAATTGCTACTGCTCCATGGGCTACTGTTTTTTTTCTTTTCTTTAGGAGGCCACGGGTTATTGTTGCTTGATGTGTTGTTATCTGTCATAATTTCTTTCTTGACAATTGCATGACATATCGTTCCTTTCACTGTGATTGTCGTCCTATAAACAACATTGCTATCAAAAATCGACTACACTAGTAGAAAAATGGTCTAATATGAAGCACATTTGCCCCGGTTTGTAGCTGAACCGGCACGGATAAGGCCAACCTATGCCGACGGTAAAACCGTCAGCATAGATTGCCATGCCACGTGGCACCCTATGCCGACGGCTATGCCATCGGCACAGATAGGAGGTTAGCAATTTTAAAAAATATTCCCACCTCACCCAAAGACAATCAAGATGACCTGTTTAAATAGTTCACTAATTCATACATCATAAGCTCCAGTATTCATTAGACTTCTGTTAAGAAAACGGACAATTACGGTGAAACTTTCAGTGGCTGGCCCGTTGCCCGGGCACTGAAGGTTTCACGGTGATAGTCCGTTTTCCATGGTGGATGCCGGTGTTTTTCATAAATTCAGTTATTACTTTTTTACCTTTTTAGTTTACCATGTGTATGAGGACTCGGTGTGATGCCCGTGACACGGCGGCGGTGACGCCCGTGATGGGGGACACACCCTGGAGCCGCGTGCTGGGTTTCTGTGCCTGCCACCACGCTTCCACAAGCGTAGGAGGGGCCACCGCAACACTTGGAGGCATTGCTACCCCCAGGTACTCCGTCCCGCATAACCCTGACATAAACGACCGCCGGATCTAGTCCTTTGACTTTCGCCGGACGGGGTTTGACCGGTGGACTTTTTCACCGGGTTGTCATGGCCCAGTCTATAGCTACACTCCCGAACACCGTCCCGGCCCAACCCACCCCAAGATTCCCTCCGTGTCGGCCCTACATGGCTGTTTCCCCCCTCCGTGACACGACGGCAGCGACGCCCGTGAGGGGGGCACACCCCAGAACCGCGTGTCGGCTGCCT
>NC_041392.1:27869756-27908148 GCF_002162155.2 Triticum dicoccoides | reverse complement strand
ACTAGTGGACCTTTCCACCAGTTTGTCATAGCCCAGCCCCTAGCTACACCCCTAAACACCGTCCCAGCCCAACCCACCCTAAGATTCTCTTTGTGTCGGACTGACATGGCCGTTTCCCCCCTACGTGACACGGCGGCACACCTCGGAGTCGCGTGCCGGCTACCTACGCCTGCCACCACGCTTCCACGTGGGTAGGAGGGCCCTCCGCAACACCTGGCGGCATTGCTACCCCCAGGTACCCTGTCCCGTCTAATCCTGACACAGACGACCGCCGGATCTAGCCCTTTGACTTTCGCCGGACGGGGTTTGACCGGTGGACCTTTTCACCGGGTTGTCATACACTAGTAGAAAAAGGGTCAAATGTTCAGCTCATTACTCCCGGTTTGTAATTGAACCGGCACTAATGTGACCATTAGTGTCGGTTCCAACGGCTAGCTGGGCCGCTACCATTACTACTGGTTCCAACGGCTAGCTGGGCCACTACCATTAGTACCGTTTCGTGGCGAATCTTTAGCACCGGTTCGTGCCACGAACTGGTACTAAAGAGAGTGGTGGCAGGATGTTGTCAGTCTGAGGCCCCTCCAGCATCTTTAGTACCGGTTCGTGGCATGAACCGGTCTAAAGGTCGTCCTATATAAACCCTTCGTCCACCCGCGAGCGAGCTCTCTCTGTTTTTCCCTTTCCCCTCTCCTCTCTGTTCTTCCCCCTCTACCTCGAGCTCATCTCACATTTTGCCCAAATTTTGTCAAGATTTGAAGGCCCCCATCCATTCAAGTGATCACAAAGGTAAGAAACTTTGTCCTTTCATCTCTCATTGCTAGATTAGCTTTTGCAATGCTTTATATAGTCATTAATTTATGGGTTTTAGTAATTTGGGAGGAATTATATGTGGTAGTTTATTTGATTTATATGCAATTTGAGCTCAAAATACCTCTTAGTTTGCATATGTAGGTGTGGTTTACTTAGTGCCTTCCCGTCTCCGTCCTAACCACCGTCGATCGTCCGCACCGTCTTGTGGCCGACACCACCTTGTGGGGTGAGCCCTCTTGTTCTTATCTTTTTTATATAAAAAATCATGTTTGTGTGATTTAGATATATAGCTACTTGTATAATTATCTTACCCGTACGTTGTTTGTTATTCATAGTGCCATGGTTTTAATATCCGTCCCCGCCGACCCTCGTCCGGGTTATGATTCGGATGTGGTATATTTTCTTTTATAACTATTTTGTTGCATTTCGTGTTTATGACAAATTATGCTCATCAAATTGATAAAAAAATTATCTAGGAGGTATGTGAACCGGAAATTCCAACCGACCCTATTGTCGAGAGGTTAAATGTATTTGAAAGAGGAAATGATTATTTGAAAGAAAAATTGAAAAGAATTGAAGGGGAGAAGATGGAATTGGAGTTGCATGTTGCCCATGTCGTCGATGATCACAAGATCAAGATGGAGAAAATGCGCTTGAAGATTAGAAAGATTAGAAAATATGACATTCATAGTGAGGCTTGGTATCATTATGTTGTTGGATCAATTGTTACCTTAGTTGCGATCTTGATCGCATTTGTTGTTGCATTTAAATTCTTTAGCTAGAGAGCTATTTATATGTTTGCTTTATGAGAATAAGTATTGTATGAACTTTATGTATGAAATTTTATTAATTTGGTGTATTCGGTGTTGTGGAATGAAGATGAGCCGGCAATGGATGTACGATGGCCGATGCTCTCCCCAGTTCGTTGAGGGTGTGCATACTTTTCTGATTGCGGCTCAGGCAAACAAGCGGGCAGATGGTTTTATGCCGTGTCCCTGTGCTGGCTGTAAGAATGATCACAATTACTCTAATGCAAGAACCATTCACATCCACCTGTTTGAGTCCGGTTTCATGCCCCACTATATTGTTTGGACCAAGCACGGAGAAAGAGGGGTTATGATGGAACACTAGTGCAGAACCGGGCTATAGCACCGGTTCGGTAACTGGCACTAAAGTGTGGGGACTAAAGGTCCCCTCCCCCCTTTAGTACCGGTTACGCACGAACCGACGCTAAAGGGCAACCACGTGGCACGAGCCAGCTCCTGGGGCGCGTAGGACATTAGTACCGGTTGGTAACACCAACCGGTACTAAATGTTTGGGTGTGTTTTGGTTTTGTTTTTTATTTTCACTTTAATTTTGTGTTCTCAATTTAATTTAGTGATTGTTTTACATTATAATGAGTTGTTAAATCATTAGGTGAAAGTACCGCAGATTAGTTGACTAGATGCATGTGGATCCTAGCTAAGTCATCAAGTATATATATATGCCATATCCATATTATACATACTTGATCACCTAAGTAAGTGATCGAGGTAATATGGATATGGCATATACTTGATCACTTAGCTATAATCCATCCATTTGAAACTAATCTGCGGTTTCTTTCATAAATGATATAATAACTCATCATCATCATCATCATCATCATATTAATATAAAAACTCTTGCATCATATATATCATCAGCAACAACAGTTTTCACAGCTAGCTAAAAATCATCATATAATAGTCATCTCATTACCACTACTTAATCATCATATAGTCATTACCGCTATCTAATCACCACCAACACTAGCTTAAAGAAGAAACATTCACTTGTACCAGAAGCAAAGATATGATCGAGTTCAACATGGTAATGATATTATAAGCGTTCATAACACCACAAAAGCAAATCACTGTTTGAGATTAAGTTCAGGACGAAGAACACGGACATGAGAGGACAAGTACTAAGAGCATGAACTAGCTAAACACTCCTGCTGCTCTCTCTCAGGTAAAATAGCATAGAACATGTATAGCTTTCCTGATTCATCATATTGGAGCATGCAGATGAACCTGTCTCCTAATCGTGGGTTGCGCTTCTGATTGCTGCCCCTAGTACTTCTCTGCGATCGTTCACAAGTTTGCTCCAGTCTTTTACTATTAAGCATTCCTCGCTATTAGAAAACCTGAATGCACTAAAGTGCATTGTAGCATATCTTGGCCGTAAGCTAACAATATTCATGGTACCTTTATTCTCGATCCAATCAGGCACAACATTCATCGGGAGTCCCTGTTGAAGAACATCGTATAGCAACATACTTAGCAATGAAGTTTAGCTTAAAAAATAATGTATGCAAAAGATGCACTGAGGAGAAATAGTAGAAATCTTACCATCTTTCCTAAATATATGTGACCGTAGTTCAGTACGAACACTATTGGTCGCACGTTTTGAGTACTAACATTTCTAAGTGCAGAAAAAAATTGTCTTGACAGCATCAAGATTCTCAAGCCGTGAAACATAATGACATGTCTCCTCGCAGTTTAGTTCAGCCCCGGGACAGTGGACAGTCCTGTCTACCAAGCGCCGGACATGTTTGCTTGATTGGAAATAAGCTGTCAATATAAATTAGAGAACTAGAACAAAGCATTAGCACATAGTTAATACATGAACTCGTCAAACTACGGTCATCACCGGTAAGTATCCCGATTATTGTCACTTCGGGGCTAACGGATCATAAAACATAATAGGTGACTATAGACTTGCAAGATAGGATCTAGAACTCTCATATATTGATGAAAACATAATAGGTTCATATCTAAAATCATGGCACTCGGGCCCTAGTGACAAGCATTAAGCATAGGAAAGTCATAGCAACATCAATCTCAGAACATAGTGGATACTAGGGAACAAAACCTAACAAAACTAACTCGATTACATGGTGAATCTCATCCAACCCATCACCGTCCAGCAAGCCTACGATGGAATTACTCACGCACGGCGGTGAGCATCATGAAATTAGTGATGGAGGATGGTTGATGATGACGACGGCGACGAATCCCCCTCTCCGGAGCCCCGAACGGACTCCAGATCAGCCCTCCCGAGAGGTTTTAGGGCTTGGCGGCGGCTCCGTATCATAAAACGCGATGATTTCTTCTCTCCTATATTTTTCTCCCCGAAAGCAGTTATATAGAGTCGGAGTTGGAGTCGGGGGGTCTCCAGGGGGCCCACGAGGTAGGGGGAGCACCCTAGGGGGGCGCCCCCACCCTCGTGAGAAGGGTGTGGGCCCCCTGGTCATCATCTTTGGCGATGATTTTTTTTTATTTATTGTAATATATCCCGTCGAGTTTCAGGTCATTCTGAGAACTTTTGTTTTCTGCACATAAAACAACATCATGGCAATTCTGCTGAAAACAGCGTCAGTCCGGGTTAGTTCCATTCAAATCATACAAGTTAGAGTCCAAAACAAGGGCAAAAGGGTTTGGAAAAGTAGATACGTTGGAGTCGTATCAACTCCCCCAAGCTTAAACCCTTGCTTGTCCTCAAGCAATTCAGTTGACAAACTGAAAGAAATAAAGAAAAACTTTTACAAACTCTGTTTGCTCTTGTTGTTGTAAATATGTCAAGCTAGCATTCAAGTTTTCAGCAAAGATTATAACTAACCACATTTGCAATAATTCTCATGTCTCATGATTACTCATATCAATAACATAATAAACTAGCAAGCCATAATAATAAATCTCGGATGACAACACTTTCTCAAAACAATCATAATATGATATAACAAGACGGTATCTCGCTAGCCCATTCTGAGACTGCAAAACATAAATGCAGAGCACCTTTAAAGATCAGGGACTGACTAGACATTGTAATTCATGGTAAAAGAGATCCAATCGCAGTCACACCCAATATAAATTAACAGTAATGAATGCAAATGACAGCTGCGCTCTCCAGCTAGTGCTTTTTAATAAGAGGGTGATGACTCAACATAAAAGTAAATAGATAGGCCCTTCGTAGAGGGAAGCAGGGATTTGTAGAGGTGCCAGAGCTCGGTTTTGAAATAGAGGTGAATAACATTTTGAGCGCTATACTTACATTGTCAACATAACAACCAAGAGATGGCGATATCTTCCATGCTACACACATTATAGGCGGTTCCCAAACAGAATGGTAAAGTTTATACTCCCCCTCCACCAACAAACATCAATTCATGGCTTGCTCGAAACAACGAGTGCCTCCAACATACATCAGGTCTCAGGGGGAGTTTTGTTGGCAATTATTTTGATTTAATTTGCATAAAGCATGGGACTGGGCATCCCGGTGACCAGCCCTTTATCTCGTGAGTGAGGAGCAGAGTCCACTCCTCTTGAGAATAACCCGCCTAACATGGAAGATACAGATAGCCCTAGTTGATACATGAGCTATTCGAGCATACAAAATAGGATGATTATTTGAAGGTTTAGAGTTTGGCACATACAAATTTACTTGGAACGACAGGTAGATACCGCATATAGGAAGGTATAGTGGACTCATGTGGAATAACTTTGGGGTTTAAGGGATTTGGATGCACAAGCAGTATTCCCGCTTAGTACAAGTGAAGGCTAGCAAAAGACTGGGAAACGACCAACTAGAGAGCGACAACAGCCATGTACATGCATTAAAATTAATAAACATTGGATGCAAGCATGAGTAGGATATAATCCACCATGAACATAAATATCGTGAAGGCTATGTTGATTTGTTTCAATTACATGCGTGAACATGTGCCAAGTCAAGTCACTTAAATCATTCAGAGGAGGATACCACCCTATCATACCACATCATAACCATTTTAATAGCATGTTGGCACGCAAGGTAAACCATTATAACTCATAGCTAATCAAGCATGGCACAAGCAACTATGATCTCTAATTGTCATTGCAAACATGTTTATTCATAACAAGCTGAATCAAGAACGATGAACTCATCATATTCAAAAAAACAAAAGAGGTTGAGTTCATACCAGCTTTTCTCATCTCAGTCACTCCATCATATATCATCATAATTGCATTTCACTTGCACGACCGAACGATGTGAATAATAATAAGAGTGCACGTTGTAGGATCTAGAAGTAGATGTGTCTAAAGGGGGGGTGATTAGACACTTAGTGCTAAAGTTGCAATTTTTAAGCTTTTTCGGTTTAAGTGGGGTTTGGGCACAATTTCAGCACACACAATACATATCAAGCAAGCATGCAAAGAGTATATGAGCAGCGGAATGTAAAGCATGCAACTTGCAAGAATGTAAAGGGAAGGGTTTGGAGAGATCAAACGCAATTGGAGACATGGATGTTTTTCCCGTGGTTCGGATAGGTGGTGCTATCCTACATCCACGTTGATGGAGACTTCAACCCACGAAGGGTAACGGTTGCGCGAGTCCAGACAGGGCTCCACCCAAGGGCAACGGTTGCGCGAGTCCACACAGGGCTCCTCCCACGAAGGGTCCACGAAGAAGCAACCACCCACAAAGGGTCCACGAAGAAGCAACCTTGTCTATCCCACCATGGCCATCGCCCACGAAGGACTTGCCTCACTAGCGGTAGATCCTCACGAAGTAGGCGATCTCCTTGCCCTTACAAACTCCTTGGTTCAACTCCACAATCTTGTCGGAGGCTCCCAAGTGACACCTAGCCAATCTAGGAGACACCACTCTCCAAGAAGTAACAAATGGTGTGTAGGTAATGAACTCCTTGCTCTTGTGCTTCAAATGATAGTCTCCCCAACACCCAACTCTCTCTCATAGGATTTGGATTTGGTGGAAAGAAGATTTGAGTGGAAAGCAACTTGGGAAGGCTAGAGATCAAGATTCATATGGTAGGAATGGAATATCTTGGTCTCAACACATGAGTAGGTGGTTCTCTCTCAGAACATATGAGTTGGAATGGTGTGTGTGTTCTGATAGCTCCCTCTTCGAATGAGAAGGAGGTGGAGGGGTATATATAGCCTCCACACAAAATCCAACCGTTACACAGTTTTCCAATCTCGGTGGGACCGAATCAATAAACTCGGTCGGACCGAAATAGTAAACCTAGTGACCGTTAGGAATTTCGGTGGGACTAACATGCAACTCGGTAGGACCGATTCGGTTAGGGTTTGGGCATAATGTAATCTCGGTGAGACCGATTACACAAACTCGGTGAGACCGAATTTGGTAACTAGCTAACCAGAGAGTTGGTCAGGCAAACTCGGTGGGACCGATTTGCTCTTTCGGTGAGACCGAGTGGAACTCGGTGAGACCGAAAAGTTACAAAGGGGAAACACTGAGTTTACATTGCAATCTCGGTGGGACCGATTCGCTCTTTCGGTGGGACCGAAATGTTACGAAAGGGAAACAGAGAGTTTGCAACCCCATCTCGGTGAGACCGAGATCCCTATCGGTAGGACCGAATCGCTAGGGTTTGGCAGTGGCTAATGACAAGTGAAACTCGGTGGCGCCGGATAGGAAGAATCGGTAGGACCGAGTTTGGCTTAGGGTCTAGGTCATATGTGGATATGGGAAAGTAGTTGAGGATTTTGGAGCATATTATTAAGCACATGAAGCAAGAGGCTCATTAAGCAACACCTCATCCCTCCTTGATAGTATTGGCTTTTCCTATGGACTCAATGTGATCTTGGATCACCAAAATGTAAAAGTGAAGAGTCTTGAGCTTGAAGCTTTAGCCAATCCCTTGTCCTTAGCATCTTGAAGGAGTTCCCACAACCTTTAGTCCATGCCACTCCATTGTTGAACTTATCTGAAACATGCTAGATAGAAGTGTTAGGCCAACAAGAGATATGTTGTCATCAATTATCAAAACCACCTAGGGAGCACTTGCGCTTTCAATCTCCCCCTTTTTGGTAATTGATGGCAACATACATCAAAGCTTTAGATAAAGATATACAGAACAGCAAGTAAAGCTTTGGAAGAACATATAGCAAGCATAGGCTCCCCCTACATGTATGCACTCATGTAAATATGAAATATAGAGGCATGTGAGAGCATAATCATGACAGAGTAGGCAATGTGTTACATGTATCTTGGCCATATGCATCAGAGCAAAAGATTATTAAGGAAAAATACCTTCATGCTCATGAGTCCTTCTTGCAAACAGTATGTACATAAGCAAGAACTCCTCATACTCATGATTTTGATGCATATACTTACCTTGTGGTCTCGAGTTGGCTTAGGATGGAATGAACCTGCACAAACAAGGTTAGATAACACAGGTACGTCCACTAGCCAGAGCAAACAAAGGAAACCATAAGAATGCCAAGACTGGGATGACATGCAGAGAGTGAGTACAAGGTACCACATTTGATTCAACATGTCCCCAAGAATAAGATCAGAGCTGAATAGAACTTAATTCAAATGAGTTCATATGAACATGTCTTTCCCCCAGAAGGACATGTGGCATCTCTCCTCTTGAACATCAAGCATCTGGGATCCTTGAGTATTTCTCTCCCCCTTGAGGTCTCTCTCTCCCCCTTAATACTTTCTCTCTTGTAGGTTTGGTCCTTGAGATTGTTTCTCTCCCTTGATGTGATCTCTCTCTCCTACAAGCTTTGGTGTGAACTCTCTCTCCCCCTTTGACATCAATTTCCAAGAAGGTTTTGCCTGGAATCCGTCGAATAGGTTTGGTCCTTGAGATTTAGTACAAAGCAGAGGATAAAATTGTGATGCTTGTGGAGGACAAGATTCATTGAGTGGAGCTGGATCAGAAGAAATGTAGAACAAGTGGCAAAGTGGTTTTCTGATTGCAAAGTCGGTGGAACCGAGTGGCATATTTCGGTGGTACCGAAAAGATTCGGTTTGACCGAAATTTGCAAGTCGGTGAAACCGAGTTTACACAGAGAAAAACACTTGTCACATCAGCTCATTAGTCAAGTAAGATCTCACAAAGATTTGCAAAGAATTAGCTGAAGGATTTGCAAGGAATTTGATGCAGAAATATGAAGAACAAGAACAAAAAGGAAAAGAGTGAGAGTTTCTAGATGAAGTTTTTTTTTGTTTGAGAGAGAAGGAAACAAATATGCTAGGAACAAATGCAATAACTCAGAAAAGGACACAAGAGAACTTCATCTAGAATTGGGCGGTGACATAGTCACCTATGTTAGAGTATATTGACTTAGGAGTCAAGTGAGGACACTTGATCATAGGTCATACTCATCGTTTAAGCTCAAAATGGGGTTACCATTTTTCGTTTAAGCATCTTGATGTATTCACATCTTGTTGAGTTGCTTTGACTCATGTCTTGGAGTAAAGCTTCTCTAAGATGGAATGACATACCTTGGGTGGTGATGTGGTTCTTGCTCATGTAGTTGAACTTGTGTGGGTGCTCAGGGTTGATGTAGTTCTTCAGGAGTTGGGAGCACCACTTGGAGTTTGAGTTCATCTACCTACATGGGTTAGTTCTTGCAAGGAAGAGCACTTGTGTATCCAAAAATGACAATCATGAAGCTTAACATAGAATTTGTCAAAGGATATGTTTGAATGGTTTTGTGCTTCCTTGTCTTCAACCACTATTGTGTAGAGTCTTGGTCTTGTAGATTTTGCTCAAGATGTGAGTGAGTCGCAATCTCATGGAATTAGATTCAACCAAGCACCTACATGGGTTAGACAACATGCAAGGTGCAAATATATCCAAGACATAAGATAGTTATCGTAAGAGATACATCATGGATTAGTTATAAGCTCATGTCTTGCATGTATCCAATGGAGTTTCTACTCCAAGTTCGAAGCATCAATGATGTTCAATTCTCCTCTCAACCTGCAAAACACTTTCTCATCAAGCGGTTTAGTGAATATATCCGCTAATTGCTTATCGGTGCGAACATGCTTAAGGTTGATGTCACCCTTAGCAACATGATCTCGAATGAAATGATGACGAACTTCAATATGCTTAGTTCGAGAATGTTGTACAGGATTATGACCAATTTTGATAGCACTTTCATTGTCACAAAGCAGTGGAACATGTTTCACATAAATCCCATAATCTTTAAGAGTTTGGGTCATCAAAGTAATTGAGCACAACATGAACCAGCGGCAATGTATTCCGCTTCGGCGGTGGATAAGGATACCGAGTTTTGTTTCTTGGAAGACGAAGACACAAGAGATCTACCAAGAAATTGACAAGTACCCGAAGTGGACTTTCTATCAACCTTGTCTCCGGCATAATCTGAGTCGGAATAGCCAACAAGATCAAACGAAGACCTCTTAGGATACCAAATGCCAAAATTTGGTGTATGGATTAAATATCTCACTACCCTTTTCACAGCCTTAAGATGACAATCTTTAGGAGCAGCTTGATATCGTGCACACATGCACACACTTAGCATAATATCGGGACGTGAAGCACATGGTATAACAATGAACCAATCATAGAGCGATAAACCTTTTGATCAACAGGTTCACCATCTTTGGTCAAATCATTATGTCCACTAGTAGGCATGGGTGTAGACATACCTTTGCATTCTTGCATATTGAACTTCTTGAATAAGTCCTTGGTGTACTTTGTTTGAGAGACAAATGTACCTTCCTTAGTTTGCTTGATTTGCAACCCGAGAAAGAATTTGAGTTCACTCATCATAGACATCTCAAACTTCTCTGACATTAGCTTTCCAAACTTTTCACTAAAGAGAGGGTTAGTTGAACCAAATATGATGTCATCAACATAAATTTGGCATACAAATAGTTCTCCATTAACCCTTTTAGTAAAAAGAGTAGAATCAATTTTACCAATTTCAAAACCACTTGTAGTAAGGAATTTGGTCAAGCATTTATACCATGCTCTAGGAGCTTGTTTAAGACCATAAAGAGCTTTGTGAAGTTTGTAAACATGATTTGGTTTCTTAGGATTGACAAAGCCGGGAGGTTGTTTGACATAAACTTCCTCCTCTATTTCTCCATTTAGAAAAGCACTTTTAATGTCCATTTGGTACAAGGTGATATTATGGTGATTAGCATAGGCAAGTAAGATGCGAATGGACTCAAGTCTAGCAACGGGAGCATACGTCTCACAATAGTCCATACCTCCGACTTGTGTGTATCCTTGGGCGACGAGACGTGCTTTGTTGCAGACCACTTGTCCATCTTCATCTTGCTTGTTGCGAAACACCCATTTGGTACCAATGATGTTGTGGTTGTTGTCGGGCTTCTCAACCAATGTCCAAACTTGGTTTCTCTCAAAATTATGTAGCTCTTCATGCATAGCGTTTATCCAATCCGGATCTTCCAATGCTTCTTCAACCTTCATTGGTTCAATGCTAGAGATGAATGAATAGTTTTCACAAAAGTTAGCTAAACGAGTTTTTGAGCGAGTGATTCTCCCGGTTTGTATATCATTGAGGATTTGCTCGACGGGATGATCTTTGGCAATTCTTGCTCGAACTCGTGAGAGCTTTTGCTTGGGTCTTCGTTGAACATCTTCTTCATCTTGTTCTTCTTCTCGGCCTTCTTCATTGTTGACATCGTCGTTCTCTTGTCGTGGTGGAGAAGGAGGTTGTTGATGTTCATCTTGACGTACTTCCTCGTTTTCTTCATCTTGGTGTGTCCCACTTGTGGATGCTTCCATGTCGATTCTTGGTTCACCTTGTTGTGAAGTAGAAGCTTCCACTTGGACGGATGAAGTACTCTCCTTCACCTCTGTTGGACGAATTTTGCCAATGGACAAATCTTGAATTGCTTCTGAAGGGTCTTTGTCTCCTACATCAATTGGCAATTGCTCTACTTGCGAGCCATTAGATTCATCAAACTTCACATCTACCGTCTCTTCAACTTTTCGGGTGAAATTGTTGTAGACACGGTAAGTGTGAGAGTTTGATCCATAACCAAGTAGAAAACCTTCATGAGATTTAGGAGCAAACTTTGAACAACGATGCTTATCAAGAATGTAGCACTTTGAGCCGAATACTCGAAAGTATCCAACTTGAGGCTTGTTACCGGTGAGGAGCTCGTATGCCGTCTTGCCGAGTAGCTTGTGAAGATATAAGCGATTTGTTGCGTGACAAGCTGTCTCAACCGCTTCTGCCCAAAAGTGCTTTGGCTCTTGTATTCATCAAGCATTGTTCTTGCCATTTCGATGAGCGTCCGGTTCTTCCTCTCAACAACTCCATTTTGTTGAGGTGTGTATGTAGCCGAGAACTCGTGTGAAATCCCTTCTTCGTCAAGAAAGGTGTCCACATTTGCGTTCTTGAACTCCGTACCGTTGTCACTCTGAACCTTCTTGATCTTCACATCAAACTGATTTTGGGCTTTCCTAGCGAAGTTTCTGAAGATCTTCTGGACCTGCGACTTGTCATTAAGAAAGAACACCCACGTAAATCTTGAAAAATCATCAACTATAACTAGACCAAAAGAATTTCCACCGAGACTCTTGTAGGCATTGGGACCAAAAAGATCCATGTGAAGCAGCTCGAGTGGCCTCCTTGTGGTCATGATGTTCTTCACGGGATGTCTTCCTCCAACCTGTTTACCTGCTTGACAAGCACTGCAAAGTCTATCCTTATCAAATATGACATCGTTAACTCCAAGGATATGATTTCCTTTAATAAGCTTGTCAAGGTTTCTCATGCCAACGTGACCTAGTCGTCTATGCCACAACCAGCCTTTTGAGGATTTAGCAACAAAGCAAGTTTTAGGTTGTGCCTTTTTAGAGAAATCGACAATGTAAAGATCACCTCTGCGCATACACGTAAAGACCATTTTATGATTGTCTCGATGAAATACTTGGCAATCTACCTCAGTAAATAGGACATTCAAACCGAAATCAGCAAGTCTAGATACTGAAAGTAAGTTGTAGCCAAGAGATTCAACGAGCATGACATTTTGAATGGAACTATCATGTGAGATGGCCACCTTACCAAGGCCAACCACTTTACCCTTTGAATTATCACCAAAGGTGACATATTTTCGAGGGTCGTTGTTTTCAGCAAGTTCACGGAACATCTCTTCATCTCCGGTCATATGATCAGTGCATCCACTATCAAGAACCCATTCCTTTCCTCCTGATTCATATCCCCGAAGATTTGCCATAAGACCAAAATGTCTCATTGCATTATCAAGATCGGAGTCACTATCATCATCATCATAATATTCATGTTCATCATGATCTCATGACTCATCATTTCCTAGAGAGGGTAATTCATTAGATAAATGATCAAAGTGGTTACTTTTATGAATTCTTATAGCTTTGAGTATGATATCATTAATGATTCCAACATCTCCTTTAGCATGCTTAAGATTGGCAAGTTCAAGAAGACATTTGCCAAAACTAGGATCACTAGAGTTCATCTTACTCAAGGCAATAGATTTATGGAGAATTTCATCCAAAGTTTTCAAGGAGTGATTGGGAAACCGTTCCTCAAGAAATTTCCATATAGTATAGGCGCAATTTTGAGTAGGCAAACTAGCAATCAAATCTTTGGGCAATCCTCTAATGATGAGCTCAATAGTTCTAAGATTGTGAATCATGTCAATGTCTTCATCTAGGGTAGGATGGAAGGGATCAATATGGGGTGCACAAGGGCTAGCAATATACTTGTTCAAATGATATTGATTGAAGATTACAAGCATCTCATTCTTCCACTCATGAAAATACTTTCCATCAAGAATAGGCACTCTATGTCTAAGCCTCCCTAGAGTAGACACATCCATCTTCTTCCAATGGTGATTAAACCAAGATAATGGAAACCAAAGCTCTGATACCACTTGTAGGATCTAGAAGTAGATGTGTCTAAAGGGGGGTGATTAGACACTTAGTGCTAAAGTTGCAATTTTTAAGCTTTTTCGGTTTATGTGGGGTTTGGGCACAATTTCAGCACACACAATACATATCAAGCAAGCATGCAAAGAGTATATGAGCAGCGGAATGTAAAGCATGCAACTTGCAAGAATGTAAAGGGAAGGGTTTGGAGAGATCAAACGCAATTGGAGACACGGATGTTTTTCCCGTGGTTCGGATAGGTTGTGCTATCCTACATCCACGTTGATGGAGACTTCAACCCACGAAGGGTAACGGTTGCGCGAGTCCACACAGGGCTCCACCCAAGGGCAACGGTTGCGCGAGTCCACACAGGGCTCCACCCACGAAGGGTCCACGAAGAAGCAACCACCCACAAAGGGTCCACGAAGAAGCAACCTTGTCTATCCCACCATGGCCATCGCCATAGAAGTACTTGCCTCACTAGCGGTAGATCTTCACGAAGTAGGCGATCTCCTTAACCTTACAAACTCCTTGGTTCAACTCCACAATCTTGTCGGAGGCTCCCAAGTGACACCTAGCCAATCAGGAGACACCACTCTCCAAGAAGTAACAAATGGTGTGTAGGTAATGAACTCCTTGCTCTTGTGCTTCAAATGATAGTCTCCCCAACACTCAACTCTCTCTCATAGGATTTGGATTTGGTGGAAATAAGATTTGAGTGGAAAGCAACTTGGGAAGGCTAGAGATCAAGATTCATATGGTAGGAATGGAATATCTTGGTCTCAACACATGAGTAGGTGGTTCTCTCTCAGAACATATGAGTTGGAATGGTGTGTGTGTTCTGATAGCTCCCTCTTCGAATGAGAAGGAGGTGGAGGGGTATATATAGCCTCCACACAAAATCCAACCGTTACACAGTTTTCCAATCTCGGTGGGACCGAATCAATAAACTCGGTCGGAACAAAATAGTAAACCTAGTGACCGTTAGGAATTTCGGTGGGACTGACATGCAACTCGGTAGTACCGATTCGGTTAGGGTTTGGGCATAATGTAATCTCGGTGAGACTAATTACACAAACTCGGTGAGACCGAATTTGGTAACTAGCTAACCAGAGAGTTGGTCAGGCAAACTCGGTGGGACCGATTTGCTCTTTCGGTTAGACCGAGTGGAACTCGGTGAGACCAAAAAGTTACAAAGGGGAAACACTGAGTTTACATTGCAATCTCGGTGGGACCGATTCGCTCTTTCGGTGGGACCGAAATGTTACGAAAGGGAAACAGAGAGTTTGCAACCCCATCTCGGTGAGACCGAGATCCCTATCGGTAGGACCGAATTGCTAGGGTTTGGCAGTGGCTAATGACAAGTGAAACTCGGTGGCGCCGGATAGGAAGAATCGGTAGGACCGAGTTTGGCTTAGGGTCTAGGTCATATGTGGATATGGGAAAGTAGTTGAGGATTTTGGAGCACATTATTAAGCACATGAAGCAAGAGGCTCATTAAGCAACACCTCATCCCTCCTTGATAGTATTGGCTTTTCCTATGGACTCAATGTGATCTTGGATCACCAAAATGTAAAAGTGAAGAGTCTTGAGCTTGAAGCTTTAGCCAATCCCTTGTCCTTAGCATCTTGAAGGAGTTCCCACAACCTTTAGTCCATGCCACTCCATTGTTGAACTTATCTGAAACATGCTAGATAGAAGTGTTAGTCCAACAAGAGATATGTTGTCATCAATTATCAAAACCACCTAGGGAGCACTTGCGCTTTCACACGTGCATTGGACTAAGCTGGAATCTTAGAGCATTCAAGAAACAGGAGAAGACAAGGCAATATGGGCTCTTTTGTCAGATAAACAATAATGCATATAAGTGCCACTTCAACAAATTAATCATGGTCTTCTCCTACTGCCCCCCAAAGAAAAGAAAAGAAATAAAACTATTTACACGGGAAAGCTCCCAACAAGCAAAAGAAGAACAAGAAATATTTTTGGGTTTTCTTTTTAATTACTACTACAAGCATGGAAAGTAAAAAGCTACAACTAATTTTTTTGGTTTTTCTTAAGGTTTATTAAACACAGAAGAAGAAAGCATGAAAATAAACTAGCATGGATGATACAATGAAAAAGTATGAGCACCGACATCTGGCAATGAGTGTGTGTGAACATAAATGTAATGTCGGTGAGAAATACGTACTCCCCCAAGCTTAGGCTTTTGGCCTAAGTTGGTCTATGGCCACAGCTGGCCTGGCTGATATCCATAATAATAGTTGTTGGGGTCGTACTGCGATGAGGAAGAAGAAGGCTCCGATTGCCACTGGCTGGCAATCATCTTCGGATCCCACTGATAGTTAGATTGTTGTGAAGGATCAAATTGTGGTTCCGGTTCTGCCTCCTCGGCTGGTGTAGGGTTCCGGTAGGCGTGGATAGCCGTCAATGGAACAAGGTACTTGCCTATAGTCAAATCAAACAAAGCAGGAGCAGGCAATGTAATGGTCTCAGGATGATGTTTATTAAAGAACAATTGATATTTAACCTCTCCTGCCCTATTCTTAACAATAAAATCATGTGCAACCATACTTTTATAATCTAAATAAACACGAGGCAACACTTTTTCTTCCTTCTCAGCATGCCTAATAGGAATGTTAAAATGTGCAGCTAGGCGTGTAGCATAGATGCCTTCAAAGATGGGACCCTTAGTACGGTTCATACTTAACCGTCTAGCAATAATGCCGCCCATACTAAAAGTTTTATCACTGTATAAACCTTGGAGCAAAATAATAATATCAGGGATACTAAGGTTTCCACAGTTTCCGCGACCAATTAAGCAACGACTAGCAAATAATGCAAAGTAACGTAAGACATGAAAATGTATGCTAGTGATTCGTGCATCAGAAACCTTCCTAGTTTCCCCAACAGTGATAGTATTAATAAATCCCTCCACATCATCATGTGGTTCTTCTGTCTTGCCCCCAAAAGGGACTAAACAAATCCGACAGAAATCATAAAGTGACATCTCCTTATGCTCATCATATAAATGAAACTCCACCGTAGGTGGTGAGTTCCTAGAATGAAAATGAAAATTTTGCACAAAGGTATTTGTGAGCAAGAGATACGGATCGCATTGGTCGTGGAGGAAAGCGGTGAGGCCTGTATTATGAGCCAACTCATGAAAATCTTCATAAATCCCGGCTGCTCTCACGAAATCCTAAAAAGGCCATTCACACACCCGAACCTCCGCGGTGCGCGGCAAATTATACTTAGGCTTCGGTGCATTTTCCTTCGAGCTTTGGCTCGATGAGCCCCTCAATAATATCCTCATCATTTTCTGAAAAATTCTGAAATTTTAGTAACTTCAAAATAAAAGTAAACCAAACTCAATAATACTGATAGCAACTACTCCTACAAGTGCCTATCGCCTATATCATGCATCTAAACTACTTTTGACCATATAAATTTGACATGCAAGCTCAAGAACAGGGTCACCTAAGCAACACAAATTTTCAATGAATAAAGCACTAGAACAAAAACTAATTGGACCAATGGAGGACTCACATACCAAGGAACAATCTCCCCAAGCAGTTTTGTGAGAGGTGCTTTGAGCAAGGAGATCGAAAATGGCAGCAAAACGAGCTTGGACTCGGGTTTGAGCTAGTTTTTCGTGTTTGGGGGAGGAAGATGAAGTGTGTGGCTGAAAGAATAAGTGGAGGAGGGCCACCATGGGCCCATGAGGCAGGGGGCGCGCCCTAGGGGGGTGGGCGTGCCCTCCACCCTCGTGGAAAGGTGGTTGCCCCCCCCCCCCTGGTGTGTTCTTTGTTCCATAAATCCTCAAATATTTTATAAAAAATCATATTTAATTTTCAGGGCATTTGGAGAACTTTTCTTTTCGAGGTATTTTTTGCACGGATAATCAGATAACAGACCGAAAATTATTTATTTTTACTTTATCTAATATAAATAACAGAAAGTATAGAGAGGGTAGAGAAGGTTGTGCTTCTAGTTTCATCCATCTCGTGCTCGTCAAAAGGAATCCACTAACAAGGTTGATCAAGTCTTGTTAACAAACTCATTCCGGTTAAAATGAAACCGGAGAAATTTCGAATAACACTAGGTTACCTCAACGGGGATTTGCACATCCCCAATAATAAGTATATCATATTTCTTCTTGACAGTAGGGAGAGGAAATTCAAAACCTCCAAATATAATCGATGAAATTTTTCCGATAGAATTGATACTATGAACTTGAGGTTGTTTCCTCGGAAAGTGTACCCTATGCTCATTACCATTAACATGAAAAGT
The DNA here is from genome assembly GCF_002162155.2 of Triticum dicoccoides. Classification (NCBI taxonomy): domain Eukaryota; kingdom Viridiplantae; phylum Streptophyta; class Magnoliopsida; order Poales; family Poaceae; genus Triticum; species Triticum dicoccoides. The sequence continues at coordinate 27,890,350 of NC_041392.1, read as the reverse complement.
GACATTGCCTTTGTTGCAATCAATAACAGCCCCTGCAGTATTAAGAAAAGGTCTTCCAAGAATAATAGACATACTATCATCCTCGGGAATATCAAGAATAACAAAGTCCGTTAAAATAGTAATGTTTGCAACCACAACAGACACGTCCTCACAAATGCCGACAGGTATAGCAGTTGATTTATCAGCCATTTGCAAAGATATTTCAGTAGGTGTCAACTTATTCAAATCAAGTCTATGATATAAAGAGAGAGGCATAACACTAACACCGGCTCCAAGATCACATAAAGCAGTTTTAACATAGTTTCTTTTAATGGAGCATGGTATAGTAGGTACTCCTGGATCTCCAAGTTTCTTTGGTATTCCATCCTTAAAAGTATAATTAGCAAGCATGGTGGAAATTTCAGCTTCCGGTATCTTTCTCTTATTTGTAATAATACCTTTCATGTACTTAGCATAAGGATTTGTTTTGAGTATATCAGTTAATCGCATACGTAAAAAGATAGGTCTAATCATTTCAGCAAAGCACTCAAAATCCTCATCATCCTTTTTCTTGGATGGTTTGGGAGGAAAAGGCATGGGTTTCTGAACCCAAGGTTCTCTTTCTTTACCATGCTTCCTAGCAACAAAGTCTTTCTTATCATAACGTTGATTCTTTGATTGTGGGTTATCAAGATCAACAACAGGCTCAATTTCTGTATCATTATCATTACTAGGTTGAGCATTATTATGAACATCATCATTAACATTTTCATTAGGTTCATGTTCATTACCAGATTGAGTTTCAGCATCAAAAATATAAATATCATTTGGATTATCAGGTGGTTCAGCAATAGGTTCACTAGAAGTTTGCACAGTTCTATCATTTTTCTTTTTCTTCCTTTTAGAAGAACTAGGTGCATCAGTTTTATTTCTCTGAGAATCTTGCTCAATTCTCTTAGGGTGGCCTTCAGGATACAAAGGTTCCTGAGTCATTCTACCAGTTCTAGTAGCCACTTTAACAGCATAATCATTTTTCTTACTATTCATCTCATTGAGCAATTCTTTTTGAGCTTTAAGTACTTGTTCTACTTGAGTGGTAACCATAGAAGCATGTTTGCTAACAAGTTTAAGTTCACCTCTAATATTAGCCATATAATCACCTAGGTATTTAATCATATCAGCATCTTGTTTTAATTGTCTAGCAAAATAAGCATTGAAGTCTTCTTACTTAAACATAAAATTATCAAACTCATCCAAGCATTGACTAGCAATTTTAGTAGGAGGGATTTCAGCTTTATCATATCTATAGAGAGAATTTACCTTTACTACCTGTGTCGGGTTATCGAGGTCTGGAGGTTCTTCAATAAATAAAGGATTAAGATCATATATTTCTTCATCGGCCGGTAAATTAAGACCATGTATTTCTTCAATAGGAGGTAAATTCTTAACATCTTCAGCTTTAATACCTTTTTCTTTCATAGATTTCTTTGCCTCTTTCATATCTTTAGGACTGAGAAATAGAACACCTCTCTTCTTCGGAGTTGGTTTAGGAATAGGATCATTAATTGGAGCAGGAGCTGCCTCAGGAGCTGGCTCAGGAGGTGCCCAATTATTTTCATTTGTCAACATATTATTCAATAAGATTTCAGCTTCATCCGGTGTTCTTTCCCTGAAAAGAGAACCAGCACAACTATCCAGGTAATCTCTGGAAGCATCGGTTAGTCCATTATAGAAGATATCAAGTATTTCATTGTTCTTAAGAGGATGATCAGGCAAAGCATTAAGTAACTTGAGAAGCCTCCCCCAAGCTTGTGGGAGACTCTCTTCTTTAATTTGCACAAAGTTGTATATTTCCTTTAAAGCAGCTTGTTTCTTATGAGCAGGGAAATATTTAGCAAAGAAGTAATAAATCATATCCTGGGGACTACACACACAACCAGGATCAAGAGAATTAAACCATATCTTAGCATCACCCTTTAATGAGAATGGAAATATTTTAAGGATATAAAAGTAGCGAGATCTCTCATCATTAGTGAACAGGGTGGCTATATCATTTAATTTAGTAAGATGTGCTACAACAGTTTCAGATTCATAGCTATGAAAAGGATCAGATTCAACCAAAGTAATTATATCAGGATCAACAGAGAATTCATAATCCTTATCAGCAACACATATAGGTGAAGTAGCAAAAGCAGGGTCAAGTCTCATCCTAGCATTTGGAGATTGCCTATTCCATTTAGCTAATAACCTTTTGAGTTCATATCTATCTTTGCAAGCTAAAATGGCTAAAGAAGCATCTTGATCAAATAAATAACCCTCAGGAATAACAAGTGATTCTTCATCATCACTTTCATCTTCATAATCAGATTCAATATTCTCAATCTCTCTAGCCCTAGCAAGTCGTTCCTCGAGAAAATCACTAAGTGACATAGTAGTATCAAGCATAGAGGTAGTTTCATCATAAGTATCATGCATAGAAAAAGTAGCATCATCAATAACATGCGACATATCAGAATGAATAGCAGAAGCAGGTGTAGGTGTCACAAGCTTACTCATAACAGAAGGTGAATCAAGTGCAGAGCTAGATGGCAGTTCCTTACCTCCCCTCGTAGTTGAGGGATAGATATTGGTTTTTGGATCTCTCAAGTTCTTCATAGTGTCCAGCAGATATAAATCCCAAGTGACTCAAAGAATAGAGTTATGCTCCCTGGCAACGGTGCCAGAAATTGGTCGTGATAACCCACAAGTATAGGGGATCGCAACAGCTTTCGAGGGTAGAGTATTCAACCCAAATTTATTGATTCGACACAAGGGGAGCCAAAGAATATTCTCAAGTATTAGCAGCCGAGTTGTCAATTCAACCACACCTGGAAACTTAGTATCTACAGCAAAGTGTTTAGTAGCAAAGTAATATGATAGTGATGGTAACGGTAACAAAAGAGTAATGAAAGCAAAGTAATGTTTTTGGTGTTTCGTAGTGATTGTAACAATAGCAACGGGAAAGTAAATAAGCGTAAACCAGTATATGGAAAGCTTGTAGGCATCGGATCAATGATGGATAATTATGCCGGATGCGGTTCATCATGTAACAGTCATAACATAGGGTGACACAGAACTAGCTCCAATTCGTCAATGCAATGTAGGCATGTATTCCAAATATAGTCATACGTGCTTATGGAAAAGAACTTGCATGACATCTTTTGTCCTACCCTCCCGTGGCAGCGGGGTCCTAATGGAAACTAAGGGATATTAAGGCCTCCTTTTAATAGAGAACCGGAACAAAGCATTAGCACATAGTGAATACATGAACTCCTCAAACTACGGTCATCACCGGTAAGTATCCCGATTATTGTCACTTCGGGGTTAACGGATCATAACACATAATAGGTGACTATAGACTTGCAAGATAGGATCTAGAACTCTCATATATTGATGAACACATAATAGGTTCAGATCTGAAATCATGGCACTCAGGCCCTGGTGACAAGCATTAAGCATAGCAAAGTCATAGCAACAGCAATCTCAGAACATAGTGGATACTAGGGATCAAAACCTAACAAAACTAACTCGATTACATGGTGAATCTCATCCAACCCATCACCGTCCAGCAAGCCTACGATGGAATTACTCACACACGTCAGTGAGCATCATGAAATTGGTGATGGAGGATGGTTGATGATGACGACGGCGACGAATCCCCCTCTCCGGAGCCCCGAACGGACTCCAGATCAGCCCTCCCGAGAGGTTTTAGGGCTTCGCGGCGGCTCCGTATCGTAAAACGCGATGATTTCTTCTCTCCTATTTTTTCTCCCCGAAAGCAGATATATAGAGTTGGAGTTGGAGTCAGGGGGTCTCCAGGGGGGCCACGAGGTAGGGGGCGCGCCCTAGGGGGGCCCACCCTCGTGAGAAGGGTGTGGCCCCCCTGGTCCTCATCTTTGGCAAGGATTTTTTATTATTTATTGTAAGATATCCCGTGCAGTTTCAGGTCATTCCGAGAACTTTAGTTTTCTGCACATAAAATAACATCATGGCAATTCTGCTGAAAACAGCGTCAGTCCGGGTTAGTTCCATTCAAATCATACAAGTTAGAGTCCAAAACAAGGGCAAAAGTGTTTGGAAAAGTAGATACGTTGGAGACGTATCACGCCCCAGGAAGAAGATTCCTGCCAAGGTGATGTGGTATGCTCCTATAATACCATGGTTGAAACGTTTGTTCCTAAACAAAGAGCATGCCAAGGCTATGCGATGGCACGGAGGATACCGTGAGAAAGAAGGAAAGTTGAGAGTACCAGCTAGCGGGTCACAGTGGAGAAAAATCGAGAGAAAGTACAGGGAGGAGTTTGCAGGTGACGCAAGGAACGTATGGTTTGTTCTAATCGCAGATGGCATTAATCCTTTTGGGGAGCAGAGCAGCAACCATAGTACCTGGCATGTGACTCTATGTATGTATAACCTTCCTCCTTGGTTGTGCATGAAACGGAAGTTCATTATGATGCCAGTGCTCATCCAAGGCCATTAGTTGAAGAACTCTTACAGCTGTGGAATGGAACAGGTGTACGTGTGTGGGATGAGCACATGGGGGAAGAATTTGACCTAAAGGCGTTGCTGTTTGTGACCATCAATGATTGGCCTGCTCTCAGTAACCTTTCAGGACAGACAAACAAGGTATACCGCGCATGCACGCACTGCTTGGATGATACCGACAGTATATATTTGGGTAATTGTAGGAAGAATGTGTACCTGGGACATCGTCAATTTCTTCTGAGCATGCATCCCGTAAGAAAGAAAGGCAAGCATTTCAAAGGTGAGGAGGATCACCGGACGAAGCCTCGCCACCGTACAGGTGCTGATGTACATGATATGGTCAATGATTTGAAGGTAGTCTTTGGAAAGGGTCCTGGCGGACAACCTGTTCCGAATAACGCTGACGGACATGCACCCATGTGGAAGAAGAAATCTATGCTTTGGGAGCTGCCGTATTGGAAAGACCTAGAGGTTCGCTCCGCAATCGACGTGATGCACGTGACAAAGAATCTTTGCATGGCCCTGCTTGGCTTCTTGGGTGTGTATGGGAAGACAAAAGATACACTGGAGGCAAGGGAGGAGCAGCAGCGTATGCACGGAAAAGGCGGCATACATCAGGGTCATGCCAGCTACGCTCTTACCAAAGAGGAGAAGGAAATCTTCTTTGAATGCATGCTTAGTATGAAGGTACCGCCTGGCTTCTCGTCGAACATAAAGGGAATAATAAATTTGACAGTGAAAAAGTTCCAGAACCTAAATTCTCATGACTGTGCTACGTCTTGAGCTTGCGTTGGTTTTCCCCGAAGAGGAAGGGATGATGCAGCAGAGTAGCGTAAGTATTTCCCTCAGTTTTTGAGAACCAAGGTATCAATCCAGTAGGAGGCCATGCTCAAGTCCCTCGTACCTGCACAAAATGATAGCTACTCGCAACCAACGCGATTAGGGGTTGTCAATCCCTTCACGGTCACTTACGAGAGTGAGATCTGATAGATATAATATTTTTGGTATTTTTGGTATAAAGATGCAAAGTAAAAAGTAAAGGCAAAGTAAAAAAGCAAAGCAAGATTAAAGTGATGGAGGTTGATATGATGAGAATAGACCCGGGGGCCATAGGTTTCACTAGAGGCTTCTCTCAAGAGCATAAGTATTCTACGGTGGGTGAACAAATTACTGTTGAGCAATTGACAGAATTGAGCATAGTTATGAGAATATCTAGGCATGATCATGTATATAGGCATCACGTCCATGACAAGTAGACCGAACCGATTCTGCATCTACTACTATTACTCCACTCATCGACCGCTATCCAGCATGCATCTAGAGTATTAAGTTAAAACAGAGTAACGCCTTAAGCGAGATGACATGATGTAGAGAGATAAATTCATACAATATGAAATAAACCCCATCTTGTTATCCTCGATGGCAATGATACAATACGTGCCTTGCTGCCCCTTCTGTCACTGGGTAAGGACACCGCAAGATCGAACCCAAAGCTAAGCACTTCTCCCATGGCAAGAACTACCAATCTAGTTGGCCAAACCAAACGGATAATTCGAAGAGACTTGCAAAGATAACCAATCATACATAAAAGAATTCAGAGAAGATTCCAATATTATTCATAGATAGACTTGATCATAAACCCACAATTCATCGGTCTCAACAAACACACTGCAAAAATAAGATTACATCGAATAGATCTCCACAAGAGAGGGGGAGAACTTTGTATTGAGATTCAAAGAGAGAGAAGAAGCCATCTAGCTACTAACTATGGACCCGAAGGTCTGAGGTAAACTACTCACACTTCATCGGAGAGGCTATGATGATGTAGAAGCCCTCCGTGATGACGGCCCTCTTCCGCGGGAAGGCCCCAAGATGGGATCTCGTGGATACAGAAAGTTGCGGCGGTGGAATTAGGTTTTTGGCTCCTCTTTTGATTGTTTGGGGGTACGTGTGTATATATAGGAGGAAGAAGTACGCCGGAGGAGCAACGAGGGGCCCACGAGGCAGGGGGCGCGCCCTGGGGGGCGCCCCCCACCCTCGTGACCACCTCTTTTGTTCCTTGGAGCAGGGTCCAAGTCTCCTGGATCACGTTCGGTGAGAAAATCACGTTCCCGAAGATTTTATTCCGTTTGGACTCTGTTTGATATTCTGTTTCTTTGAAACACTGAAATAGGCAAAAAAACAGCAATTCTGGGCTGGGCCTCCGGTTAATAGGTTAGTCCCAAAAATAATATAAAAGTGGAAAATAAAGCCCAATATAGTCCAAAACAGTAGATAATATAGCATGGAGCAATCAAAAATTATAGATACGTTGGAGACGTATCAGGCATCCCCAAGCTTAATTCCTGCTCGTCCTCGAGTAGGTAAATGATAAAAAGAGAATTTTTGATGCGGAGTGCTACTTGGCATAATTTCAATGCAAATCTTCTTAATTGTGGTATGAATATTAAGATTAGAAAGATTCAAGACAAAAGTTTATGTTGACACAAAAATAATAGTACTTCAAGCATACTAACAAAGCAATCATGTTTTCTCAAAATAACATGGCCAAAGAAAGTTATCCCTACAAAATCATATAGTCTGGCTATGCTCCATCTTCACCACACAAAGTATTTAAATCATGCACAACCCCGATGACAAGCCAAGCAATTGTTTCATACTCTAACTTTTTCAAAACTTTTTCAATCTTCACGCAATACATGAGCGTTATCCATGGATATAGCACTATAGGTGGAATAGAAGGGTGGTTGTGGAGAAGACAAAAGGAGGGGAAGATAGTCTCACATCAACTAGGCGTATCAACGGGCTATGGAGATGCCCATCTATAGATATCAATGTGAGTGAGTAGGGATTGCCATGCAATAGATGCACTAGAGCTATAAATGTATGAAAGCTCAACAAAAGAAACTAAGTGGGTGTGCATCCAACTTGCTTGCTCATGAAGACCTAGGGCAATTTGAGGAAGCCCATCATTGGAATATACAAGCCAAGTTCTATAATGAAAAATTCCCACTAGTATATGAAAGTGACAACATATGGGACTCTCTATATGAAGAACATGGTGCTACTTTGAAGCACAATATATGAGACTTGCTATATCATGGTGCTACTTTGAAGCACAAGTGTGGAAAAAAGGATAGTAGCATTGCCCTTTTTTTGGGGCCTTCTTTTTTTCTTTGGCCTTTCTCTTTTTTTATTTGGGACAATGCTCTACTGAATGATGATCATCACACTTTTATTTATTTACAACTCAATGATTACAACTCGATTCTAAAACAAAGTATGACTCTATATGGATGCCTCCGGCGGTGTACCGGGATATGCAATGAATCAAGAGTGACAAGTATGAAGAAATTATGAACGATGGCTTTGCCACAAATACTATGTCAACTACATGATCATGCTAAGCAATATGACAATGATGAATATGTCATGATGAACTAGATGGTGGAAAGTTGCATGGCAATATATCTCGGAATGGCTATGGAAATGCCATAATAGGTAGGTATGGTGGCTGTTTTGAGGAAGGTATATGGTAGGTGTATGATACCGGTGAAAGGTGCGCGGTATTAGAGAGGCTAGCAAAGGTGGAAGGGTGAGAGTGCGTATAATCCATGGACTCAACATTAGTCATAAAGAACTCATATACTTATTGCAAAAATCTAGAAGTTATCAAAGCAAAGTATTACGCGCATGCTCCTAGGGGGATAGATTGGTAGGAAAAGACCATCGCTCTTCCCCGACCGCCACTCATAAGGAAGACAATCAATAAATAAATCATGCTCCGACTTCGTCACATAACGGTTCACCATACGTGCATGCTACGGGAATCACAAACTTTAACACAAGTATTCTATAAATTCACAACTACTCAACTAGCATGACTTTAATATTATCACCTCCATATCTCAAAACAATTATCATGCTTCAATCTTTTCTTAGTATTCAACACACTTAAAAAAAAGTTTCACAAATCTTGAATACCAAGCATATTATTATTAAGAAAATTACCATGCTATTAAGAGACTCTCAAAATAATTTAAGTGCAGCATGAGAGATCAATAGTTTCTTTAAAACAAATCCACCACCGTGCTCTAAAAGATCTAAGTGAAGCACATAGAGCAAAATTATAACGCTCAAAAGATATAAGTGAAGCACATAGAGCAATTTTATCTAGCTCAAAAGATATAAGTGAAGCACATAGAGCAAAACTACTACGCTCAAAAGATATAAGTGAAGCACATAGAGTATTCTTATCAAATTTTAATTCATGTATGGCTCTCTCAAAAGGTGTGTACAGCAAGGATGATTGTGGCATACTAAGACACAAAGACACAAATAATACAAGACGCTCCAAGCAAAACACATATCATGTTGGTGAATAAAAATATAGCTCCAAGTAAATTACCCATGGAAGTGGACGAAAGAGGGGATGCCTTCCGGGGCATCCCCAAGCTTTGACTTTTTGGTGTCCTTGGATTATCTTGGGGGTGCCATGGGCATCCCCAAGCTTAGGCTCTTGCCACTCCTTGTTCCATGATCCATCAAAAGAATTCACCCAAAACTTGAAAACTTCACAACACAAAACTCAAAATAGAAAACTCGTGAGCTCCATTAGCGAAAGAAAACAAAAGACCACTTCAAGGTACTGTAATGAACTCATTCTTTATTTATATTGGTGTTAAACTATAACACCCCGGATGTAATTTACCTTATATGTATCCCAACTCTTGTCGTTTCCGGCGCTAAGTTATTTTATTTCCTCGGGTTCGGGTTATTGTCTCCGTGTGTTTTGTCTTTGTCATGCATCTCATATCATGTCATCATGTGCATTGCATTTGCATACGTGTTCGTCTCATGCATCCGAGCATTTTCCCCGTTGTTCGTTTTGCATTCCGGCGCTCCTATCTCCTCCGGTGGTCCTTTCTACCTCTTTTCGTGTGTGGGGGTTAAACATTTCCGGATTGGACCGAGACTTTTCATGCGGCCTTGGTTTACTACTGGTAGACCGCCTGTCAAGTTTCGTGCCATTTGGACTTTGTTTGATACTCCAACGTTTAACCGAGGGACCGAGAAGGCCTCGTGTGTGTTGCAGCCCAACACCTCTCCAAACTGGCCCAAAACCCACCAAATACCCTTCCATCATCTAGAGCGTTCGATCACGATCGCGTGGCCGAAAACCGTGCTCAATTTGGAGCCTCCTAGCTCCCTCTACCTATAAAAAGGCACTCCCCCGAAAATCCCGGATCAAACCACCCTAACCCTAGCTCCCCTCACCTCCGTTGCGGCCGGACATGACCGTTATTCGCCGGACGAACCGTGCCGCCGCCCCGCACCAGTAGGAGGGCGCCATGTGGCGCGATGCTGCCTCCCGCCGCGCTGGCCCGCTCGGCCCAGGGCGGGCCCCCAAAGCCCGTTCGTCCCCGTCGCCGCGCCTCCTCGCCGACTCTTCACCGCGCGACCCCGCTCCGCCTCGACGTCGCCGGTCGCCGGCCGCCGCCCGCCGTGCTCGCTCCGGCGCCACCCCGCCGCGCTGCTTCCGCCGGAGACCGCCGCCCGAAGCCGCCGCAGCTCCGGTGCCGCCCCGCGCCGCCTCGCCCCGCCTCCTCCAAGCTCCGGCCGGCCTCCTCCTCGACGCCGGCGTCTTCTCCGACGACTCCCGTCGCCGTCCGCGCTGACTCCGGCAAGCTCCCCGGCGATCTTCGATCCGCGTGCATGAACCCTAGATCTGGATCTAGCCGGTTGACCTTTCCCCTCACCCCCAGTATTTTAGCGTTTTTCATTGCATCATAACTCTGCACCCATGGCTCCGTTTTGGGCGTGTAGCATATCAAAATGTTCGCCTCAGAGAGTACATCATTTCATCTCATTGCATCATTTTCATTTGAGCTCATCTTGATGCCCGAAATGCTGTTGGAAGAGGGCTATGTGGTATAATTGTCAGATCTGCTGCATCAAATAGCTATTTGTCTTTTTTGCCATGATTAATGTGTGCATGATATGCTGCTGAGCTCTACATGTGTGTTGTTATATGCCATGCCATCTTTACATAGGTGCTTACCATGTATTTTTGTGATATGTGTGGTGACTAGCACAAACTTGCAAAGTAGTGCATTCGTTAATGCTGATTTCAGGGACTTAGAATTTCACTAAGTCCTTGAGCTGATTTGGTCATTATGCCATATGTTCATGTTGTTTCCTAGTGATCCGTGCCTCTTTTGAGGATGATCAGTAAGGATGATTTGTTAACATTGTGGTGCTCTATCCATCCTTGTCTTGGTTTGCATTTATGGAGCACCCTAGCTTGAGTCAATCGAGCTCTACTTTTGCTATTTTGTGAATCCTGACAGATTGTTGTCTTGTTAGCGATTTTGCCGAGGATGTTGCTAGTGATCCGTGCATGCTATGTTGTTGTTCTTGCCATGAATAGCTTCTATGATATGTATTCTTGGTGGGTGTATGCTTAGTTTGTCATGCCTTGCTCTGTAGTGAGTGCATCGAGCTCGTGAACATGCCTACTTGTTAAGTGATTTGCATGCTCCGGTTTTCACTAAGTCTGTAATTTGATTATGTTTTTGCCATGTTCACATGCTTGCAATTGTATTTTCTGATCCCTTTTGGCTCAAGGTCACTAAGGGACTTTTGTTAAGTGCTTCGAGTAGCTTCATGTCATGCCTTGCTTTGCCATGTTAAGTTCCTGTAGCATATAGTTTTGATGCTCCAAAGTGTGCTACCTGTTGTTAAATTCCAGACTTGTGCTAATTTCACTAAGTCTGAAACCTGTTATAGTTTGCATTTTTGCCATGCTTGTTTGAACCTGTTAATGGATGAATTAGCCGTAGCTCGGTGTTCATCTTTTGTCAAGCATCATGAGTGGATCCCTGCCATGTATTTTGTTGTCATGTTTGAGTGATGTGGCATATTTATCTTGATGCATTTAGTTGGCTACTTGCTGTTTATCGCAGACCGGTGTCATATTTGTTTCGCTTGCCATTTCCAAACCGTGCATCCAATTCTGGTGATCTTTATATCGATTTCAACCGAAATCACCTCACCTTTCCAGTGGCACTCTTGGATTTCCAATTTGAGACTAGGTTCAATCATTCCTTGTCAAATCTTGCATATGCATCACAAATCGCATCCCGCATAGCATACCATGGTTGCATCATGTTGTTCGAGCATTGCACCTGTTTGATTGTGTTCCTTTTGTTTGTTTGTCTTGTTTGGGTAGAGCCGGGAGATGAGTTCGCTAACGAGGAGCCCGTTGAGTTTGCTTATGAGGATCAAGTCAACTTTGACAACTTTGCAGGCAAGATGATCATACCCTCGAAATCACTTCTATCTTTGCTTGATAGACGCTCGCTCTTTTGCTATGCCTATGCTATGATACCTACCACTTGATTATCATGCCTCCCAAATTGCCATGTCAAACCTCTAACCCACCATGTCCTAGCAAACCGTTGATTGGCTATGTTACCGCTTTGCTCAGCCCCTCTTATAGCGTTGCTAGTTGCAAGTGAAGATTGGAGATCGTTCCTTGTTGGAACATTGTTTATTGTTGGGATATCACCATATTTTCTTGTTATCTTAATGCATCTATATACTTGGTAAAGGGTGGAAGGCTTGGACTTTTGCCTAGTGTTTTGTTCCACTCTTGCCGCCCTAGTTTCCGTCATATCGGTGTTATGTTCCCGGATTTTGTGTTCCTTACACGGTTGGGTGATAATGGGAACCCCTTGACAGTTTGCCTTGAATAAAACTCCTCCAGCAATGCCCAACCTTGGTTTTACCATTTGCCACCTAGCCTCTTTTTCCCTTGGGTTTCCGGAGCCCGAGGGTCATCTTATTTAAACCCCCCTGGGCCAGTGCTCCTCTGAGTGTTGGTCCGACTGAGCTACCTGCGGGGCCACCTCGGGGAAACTTGAGGGTTGGTTTTACTCATAGCTAGTCTCATCTGAGTGTGCCCTGAGAACGAGATATGTGCAGCTCCTATCAGGATTTGTCGGCACATTCAGGCGGTGTTGCTGGACTTGTTTTACCATTGTCAAAGATGTCTTGTAGAACCGGGATACCGAGTTTGATCGGAATGTCTCGGGAGAAGGAATATCCTTCGTTGACCGTGAGAACTTGTGATGGGCTAAGTTGGGACTCCCCTGCAGGGATTTGAACTTTCGAAAGTCGTGCCTGCGGTTATGGATAACATGAACCTTAACTTAATTAAAATGAATCAACCGCGTGTGTAACCGTGATGGTCTCTTCTCGGCGGAGTCCGGGAAGTGAACACGGTGTTGGAGTAATGCTTGACGTAGGTTGTTCTAGGATCACTTCTTGATCATAGTTCTTCGTTCGTGCTTTGCCTCCTCTTCTTGCTCTCTTTTGCGAACAGGTTAGCCACCATATATGCTAGTCGCTTGCTGCAGCTCCACATATTACCTTGCCTTACCTATAAGCTTAAATAGTCTTGATCGCGAGGGTGCGAGATTGCTGAGTCCCCGTGACTCATAGATTACTTCCAAACCAGATGCAGGGACCGATGATTCCGTTCCAGATGATGTGCTTGAACTCAAGTGGGAGTTCGACGAAGACTCACGCCGTTACTATGTGTCTTTCCCTGATGATTAGTAGTGGTGCCCAGTTGGGGCGATCGGGACCGTGTCGCATGTTGGGGTTGATCTTTTATTTTGGTACCGTAGTCGGAGCATGAGTGTATTGGATGACCGTAATGTTATTCATGTATTTGTGTGATGTGGCGAGTGTAAGCCAACTATGTACCTTTTCCCCTATTATCTATTTACATGGGTTGTTGTGAAGATTACCTTACTTGCAACATTGCTTTCAATGCGGTTATGCCTCTAAGTCGTGCTTCGACATGTAGGAGATATAGCCGCATTGAGGGAGTTACATAAACCTACTGTATTCCAACTTCTCTATGGATTATAAACTATTTTACTAGCCATAGATTCATCAAAATAAGCAAACAACACACGAAAAACAGAATCTGTCAAAAACAGAACAGTCTGTAGTAATCTGTAGCTAGCGCAAGATCTGGAACCCCAAAAATTCTAAAATAAATTTCCGGACGTGAGGAATTTATCTATTAATCATCTGCAAAAAGAATTAACTAAATATCAGTCTTCTAATAAAAATGACAGCAGTTCTCGTGAGCGCTAAAGTTTCTGTTTTTTACAGCAAGTTCAACAAGACTTTCCCCAAGTCTTCCCAACGGTTCTACTTGGCACATACACTAATTAAACACAAAAAACACAACCAAAACATAGGCTAAATAGTTTATTTATTACTAAGCAGGGGCAAAAAGCAAGGAATAAAAATAAAATTGGGTTGCCTCCCAACAAGCGCTATCGTTTAACGCCCCTAGCTAGGCATAAAAGCGAAGATAGATCTAGGTATTGCCATCTTTGGTAGGCAATCCATAAGTGGCTCTCATGATAGTTTCATATGGTAATTTTATTTTCTTTCTTTCAAAGTGTTCCATGCCCTTTTTTAATGGAAATTGAAATCTAATATTCCCTTCCTTCATATCAATAATTGCACCAATCATTCTAAGGAAAGGTCTACCAAGAATAATAGGGCAAGAAGGATTGCAATCTATATCAAGAACAATGAAATCTACGGGAACATAATTCCTATTTGCAACAATAAGAACATCATTAATCCTTCCCATAGGTTTCTTAATAGTGGAATCCGCAAGATGCAAGTTTAGAGAGCAATCATCAAAATCGTGGAAATCTAATAAATCACACAAAGTTTTGGGAATAGTAGAGACACTAGCACCCAAATCACACAAAGCATAAAACTCATAATCTTTAGTTTTAATTTTAATAGTTGGTTCCCACTCATCATAGAGTTTTATAGGGATAGAAACTTTCAACTCAAGTTTTTCTTCATAAGATTGCATCAAGGCATCAACAATATGTTCGGTGCAGGCTTTATTTTGACTATAAGCATGTGGAGAATTTAGCACGGATTGCAACAAGGTAATACAATCAATTAAAGAGCAACTTTCATAATTAAATTCCTTGAAATCCAATATGGTGGGTTTAGCAACATCTAGATTTTTATTTCTTTCAATCCCACTTTCATCAATTTCATCATTAAGATCTAAATACTCCGAATTTTTAGAACGCCTTCTAGGTAAAGGAAGATCATATTCAGTTTCATCAAGATTCATTTTGCAAAACAAAGATTTAATTGGGGACACATCAATAACTTTTAGATCTTCATCTTGATTTTCATAGGAATTGGAGGAACATGCTTTAATAAAGGCATCTTTGGAAGCACGCATCCTAGCGGTTCTTTCCTTGCACTCATCAATGGAAATTCTCATGGCTTTGAGAGACTCATTGATACCATGCTTAGGAGGAATAGATCTAAGCTTTAAAGAATCAACCTCAAGAGAAATTCTATCAATGTTTCTAGCCAAATCATCAACTTTAAGCAATTTCTCCTCAAGCAAAGCATTAAAATTCTTTTGTGAATTCATAAATTCTTTAACACTATTCTCAAATTCAGATGGCATCTTATTATAATTTCCATAAGGGTTGTTGTAGGAATTCCCATAATTATTAGAAGGATTACTAGGATATGGCCTAGGATTAAAATTCCCTCTATAAGCGTTGTTACCAAAATTATTCCTACCAGCAAAATTCACATCCATAGATTCATTGTTATTCTCAATCAAAGTAGACAAAGGCATATCATTAGGATCAGAAGAAACACTCTTAGTAGCAAATAATTTCATAAGTTCATCCATCTTTCCAATAAACACATTAATTTCTTCTATCGCATGCACCTTTTTATTAGAAGATCTTTCAGTATGCCATTGAGAATAATTAACCATAATATTATCTAGGAGTTTAGTAGCATCTCCTAAAGTGATTTCCATAAAAGTGCCTCCCGCGGCCGAATCTAAAAGATTTCTAGAAGCAAAATTCAATCCGGCATAAAAATTTTGTATAATCATCCACAAATTCAAACCATGAGTAGGGCAATTACGTATCATTAATTTCATTCTCTCCCAAGCTTGTGCAACATGTTCATGATCAAGTTGTTTAAAGTTCATAATATTGTTTCTAAGAGAGATGATCTTAGCGGGAGGAAAATACATAGAGATAAAAGCATCTTTGCACTTGTTCCATGAATCAATACTATTTTTAGGCAAAGACGAAAACCAAGCCTTAGCACGATCTCTAAGAGAAAAAGGAAATAGCTTCAATTTAATGACATCATTATTGACATCTTTTTTCTTTTGCATATCACATAAATCAATGAAACTATTCAGATGAGTAGCGGCATCTTCACTAGGAAGGCCGGCGAATTGATCTTTCATAACAAGATTCAACAAAGCAGTATTAATTTCACAAGATTCAGCATCAGTAAGAGGAGCAATCGGAGTGCTAAGGAAATCATTATTATTGGTATTGGTGAAGTCACACAATTTGGTAGTATCTTGAGCCATCGCGACAACCAAGCAATCTAACACACGAGCAAACAAAAAGCAAGCGGGAAAAAAGAGGCAAATAGAGAGGGAGGATAGAGAGAGAGGGCGAATAAAACGGCAAGGGTGAATTGGGGGAGAGGAAAACGAGAGGCAAATGGCAAATAATGTAATGCGAGAGATAGGGATTGTGATGGGTACTTGGTATGTTGACTTTTTGCGTAGACTCCCCGGAAACGGCGCCAGAAATCCTTCTTGCTACGTCTTGAGCTTGCATTGGTTTTTCCCGAAAAGGAAGGGATGATGCAGCAGAGTAGCGTAAGTATTTCCCTCAGTTTTTCAGAACCAAGGTATCAATCCAGTAGGAGGCCACGCTCAAGTCCCTCGTACCTGCACAAAACGATAGCTACTCGCAACCAACGCGATTAGGGGTTGTCAATCCCTTCACGGTCACTTAAGAGAGTGAGATCTGATAGATAATATTTTTTGTATTTTTGTATAAAGATGCAAAGTAAAGAGTAAAGGCAAAGTAAAAAGCAAAGCAAGATTAAAGTAATGGAGGTTGATATGATGAGAATAGACCCGGGGGCCATAGGTTTCACTAGTGGCTTCTCTCAAGAGCATAAGTATTCTACGGTGGGTGAACAAATTACTGTTGAGCAATTGACAGAATTGAGCATAGTTATGAGAATATCTAGGCATGATCATGTATATAGGCATCACGTCCGTGACAAGTAGATCGAAACGATTATGCATCTACTACTATTACTCCACTCATCGACCGCTATCCAGCATGCATCTAGAGTATTAAGTTAAAAACAGAGTAACGCCTTAAGCAAGATGACATGATGTAGAGAGATAAATTCATGCAATATGAAATAAACCCCATCTTGTTATCCTCGATGGCAACGATACAATACGTGCCTTGCTGCCCCTTCTGTCACTGGGTAAGGACACCGCAAGATCGAACCCAAAGCTAAGCACTTCTCCCATGGCAAGAACTACCAATCTAGTTGGCCAAACCAAACGGATAATTCGAAGAGACTTGCAAAGATAACCAATCATACATAAAAGAATTCAGAGAAGATTCCAATATTATTCATAGATAGACTTGATCATAAACGCACAATTCATCGGTCTCAACAAACACACCGCAAAAAGAAGATTACATCGAATAGATCTCCACAAGAGAGGGGGAGAACTTTGTATTGAGATTCAAAGAGAGAGAAGAAGCCATCTAGCTACTAACTATGGACCCGAAGGTCTGAGGTAAACTACTCACACTTCATCGGAGAGGCTATGATGATGTAGAAGCCCTCCGTGATGACGGCCCGCTTCCGGCGGAGCTCCGGAACAGGCCCCAAGATGGGATCTCGTGGATATAGAAAGTTGCGGCGGTGGAATTAGGTTTTTGGCTCCTCTTCTGATCGTTTAGGGGTACGTGTGTATATATAGGAGGAAGAAGTACGCCGGAGGAGCAACGAGGGGCCCACGAGGCAGGGGGCGCGCCCTAGGGGGGGCACGCCCCCCACCCTCGTGACCACCTCTTTTGTTCCTTGGAGAAGGGTCCAAGTCTCCTGGATCACGTTCGGTGAGAAAATCACGTTCCCGAAGATTTTATTCCGTTTGGACTCCGTTTGATATTCCGTTTCTTTGAAACACTGAAATAGGCAAAAAAACAGCAATTCTGGGCTGGGCCTCCGGTTAATAGGTTAGTCCCAAAAATAATATAAAAGTGGAAAATAAAGCCCAATATAGTCCAAAACAGTAGATAATATAGCATGGAGCAATCAAAAATTATAGATACGTTGGAGACGTATCAGACTGCCACATGATTATGACGCAACTGCTTCCGGTTGCATTGAGGGGGCTTCTACCGGAAAATGTTCGATTAGCCATTGTGAAGCTATGTGCATTCCTCAATGCAATCTCTCAGAAGGTAATCGATCCAGAAATCATACCAAGGTTAGAGAATGATTTGGTGCAATGTCTTGTCAGTTTCGAGATGATGTTCCCACCATCCTTGTTCAACATCATGACGCACGTCCTAGTTCACCTATGCAAAGAGATAAACGTTCTTGGTCCTATATTTCTACACAATATGTTTCCCATTGAGAGGTTCATGGGAGTCTTAAAGAAATATGTTCATAACCGTGCTAGGTCAGAAGGAATCATCTCCAAGGGCCATGAAAATGAGGAGGTCATTGAGTTTTGTATTGACTTTATTCCTGACCTTAAGCCGATTGGTGTTCCTGAATGGCGGCACAAGGGCAGACTGGATGGAAAACGCACGCTAGGAGGGGATCAAATAATATGTATGTACGGGCATTCTCTCACTCAAGCACACTACACAGTTATACAGAATTCCGCCTTGGTAGCTCCGTATATGGATGAACACAAGAATTTTCTACGCTCCAAACACCCGGAGCAGTCTGACAAGTGGATTACACGTGATCAAACGAGACTTTCGCCGGTTTGTTGCAGACACGTGCCATGCATGACGCCGCTATTGAAGATGACATGTACTTGTTGTCCCAGTTACCATCTTCGAATGTAATGACTTTCAAAGGGTACAAGATAAATGGGAATATATTTTACACGATCGCCCAAGATAAGAAGGGCACCAACCAAGACAGTGGTGTCCGCTTTGATGCAGCAACCAAGATAAGAAAGGAAACATATTATGGTTACATAGAGGACATGTGGGAACTTGACTATGGATGTGGTTTGAAGGTCCCTTTGTTTCGGTGCAAATGGGTGAATATGACACGGGGTGGGGTAACGGAAGACCCGCAATACGGAATGACAACACTGGATCTCAACAATCTTGCGTATGCAGACGAACCATTCATCCTAGCCAATGATGTGGCACAGATTCTCTATGTGAAGGACATGTCCACCAAGCCGAGAAAAAGAAACGATAAGGTAGTGAATGCATCATATGATGAGCCAAAGCGCCATATAGTTCTTTCTGGGAAAAGAAACATCGTGGGAGTGGTTGACAAGACAGACATGTCAGAAGTTTATGAGAAGTTTCATGAAATTGCTCCATTCATAGTGAATATTGACCCGAGCATCCAGCTAAATGATGAAGATTGTCCATGGTTACGGCGCAAAGAGACACACGTGAAGAAAAAGTTTCACACGGCCCAAAGATCCCATCCTGGGATGTGATCGGCTTCTCACTGTCATCACTTTCTTCTCAAGTGAGTTTCCGGACTTATATATCTGGAAAGTCCCGCTTCAAACAAACCGGAGGGAATCTTTGTAATAGTTAGGGTACTTATGTGTTTTGGCATTTGAAACACGAAGAAATTTTATGTGTAAACAAATTCTTTCATGCATTTACTGATTTTTTCAGCTAAATGACACTCAAATTGAAAAAACACTTCAAATGAATTCTGAAAAGGTTGAAAGTTGGCATGGTATCATAATTTAACCCACACAGCATGTGCAAAAAAAGTAGACAGGGTTACGGCAAAAACTGGATGCACTTCGTGTACAAAATGGACAATCTCTTTCAAAGTATCAGGGTTTTGGACGAAAACTCATCTCTTACAAAGACATTTCATTTTTTAAATAACCTAAGTATTACCAAATTGAATATAATGATAAAACACACTAATATTAAACATAAGAAAAAGAATCACTGGAAAATCTATTTTTAAGGTTAAGTTATTCACAAACTAGTGATCCACACAAATTTCAAATAATTCAAATTTAAACTATTCAAATTTGAAAACTACCTACACTAACAGATAATTTGTAATTTTTTATACCTAAAGCAAAAGTATTCACAAAAAAACTCTGAATACAGCAAAAAACAACTCAAAAATAAATTAAAGAAAATAAATAAAGCAAAAAAGAAAAAGAAGAAAAAAAACTAAATAAAAAAGCCCGCCTACTGGGCCACGGTGGCCTGCATATGACTAGAAACCCAACCTCTGTTGGGCCAGGATGCAGGCCCGCTAGCCCAGTAGGCCCAACACGACATCGCAGAAGAGGTAGGCCCAGAAGGCCTGATTTAGAGAGGAGCTCGAGACAACAGCGGCGGCGAGGCTTTTAAGCAGGTGCGGGCGCCCCTCGGCTAGCAAGGTGGGACTAAACTTCTGCGCCCCTCGCCTGGCAGCACACCACCTTTAGTACGGGGTCGTGGCTCCAACCAGTACTAAAGGGGGGGGGGTCTTTAGTACCGGTTGGAGCCACGACACGGTACTAAAGGGGTGTCGTTCCCGCCGGTTGGCCTGGCCAAATTTGACCTTTAGTACCGGTTGGTGGCTACAACCGGTACTAAAGGTCCCTCCTATATAAACAATACTTGAAAAAAATTATTCTCGTTCTGTTTCTCCAACGCAGAGCCTGCCCCGCTCAATTGACGCCGTCGCCGCCCCCGTCGCGTGCGGTTGCCGTCGCCGCCCCCGTCTTCGTCGTCGCCCCCGGCCCGTCCCCGTCACGCCACCCCCGTCTCCGTCGCCGCCCCGGCCTATCCCCGCGTCGCCGCCCCCCGTCTTCGCCCCCATCGTCTAGCCTCACCGTCGTCGTCGCCCCGCTGTGAGCTCTCCCCCCTCTCCCTCTCCCCCGGCCACCATGGCCGCCCCTCCCCGAGCCCACACACACACACACATGCACGATGAAC
>NC_041392.1:27855151-27869191 GCF_002162155.2 Triticum dicoccoides | reverse complement strand
TAATTAGTATATAGGCATTTTTGTATGTTTAATTAGTTTAGATGTTTTAGATTATTATTTTTTCACTAGTATATATGTATGAATGCATGTTAGATGGATATAGTTACTGTTTAATTAGTATGGATTTTTTGTATATAATGTTGTTTTTCTATTTTTTTAATGGATGTATAGAAGTTGCTTTTTGTGTTTTTAGTGTTAGATGCTTAATTAGTGTTATAAAAGTTGATCATATATATATATATATATATATATATATATATATATATATATATATATATATATATATATATATATATATATATATGTCAGACGAAGGACTAGGAGAAGTCGCATAGGAAAAAATTGCTCAAAATTTCCTAATAAAGTGGCATTGCATATATAGGAATTTTTTCATAAGAATTTGTTATTGACGTCAACGATGCCCTTCTCGCATCCTCGCCGTCGACTCGTTCGCGACGACGTCCTGGTTCAGAGGACCCATGTCCGGGATTGGGCTCCGCCGGGCTGGCACTGGGAGGTGCTACGTTCAGGGGCTCGCCGCTTGGTGAGTAACCCGGCCCCGGGTCCCGTCGTCGACCCTGAGCCCCTTTGGTGGCGTTCGCGTGGGCCACATCAGTGCAGAGGGAGCCGGCCCTGCCGGAGATGGTGCGTCACCGTGTCAGGGAGGAGGACGAGCACGTCCGTCACTACATGGCTGCTATGGACGTCAGGTTCTCCAATACCTGGCAGGTTCTTTGGGGAGATGACCGGAGCTGTGACCCTGTGATGGTTCCTTCTCTTTGGGTGTCCACTGCCCGCGCCTGAGGAACCGCGAGTTGCCTAGATTCTTCTGTAGTATTTGATCTTTATTAGCTAGCTAGCTAGTAATGTATTCGATATATAATATTCGAGACGATGTATTCGAGATTATATATATTATTCGAGACGATGTATTCGAGATTATGTACTATGATTCAGTTTTTACTTATTGATTGCATGCATGCATTATAATTTGAATACCAAATTGTTTTATATTTCTTCTGGATTAATTAAATAAAAGCTATGACGGACAATACCGACAGAGAGGGGGATGAGGTCCTGTTTGAGATCATACGCTCCCTCGCGGGCCAGATGATCAGAATGAAGATGATGACGACTCCCAATATCTGAACAATACCGGGGAGGGTGATGATATGATATTCGATCGCGACAACCGAATTGATGAAGTCATGAAATATGATGATGATGACACCGAAAATGATGATCTTGAAATAATAGAGACCGGCGAGGTATATTTATATAAGCAAGCATCTGGTGATCATCACATGTATTTAATGATTTGAAGATATATTAACGAATCAATCTTTCTTCTTTCAGCCCTCCGGATCAAGCAAATCTTCTACAGGCAGCAGGACAGTGCGAGGCCCGGGCAAAAAGTTGAAGGAGGGCGTAAAGTACAACATCGATTCCATCAAAGCTAATGGCGAACCTAGCACGCCTAAGAACATTGTGAACAAGTTCATTCGTCAGTGCGAAGTTCTTGTGAGGGACCAACTCCCGATATCCATTCAAGAATGGAAAGAGCCAACAAAGACATGTCCAGATCTTACTTGGGTCGACGACAGAGCAAAATCAACGCTTTGGGAAAAACTCATGGAACATTTCACGCTACCAGATCATTTCATTGATGCAGATGTGGAGAAAGTCAAGGGCGCTTCTCTTAGGAAGATGGCAATTGCATTCAACACTCACAAGAAAAAAATATGGACCAAGTATGTCGAAGGAGGAAAGAAGACTCCATAATTCAAGGGAACACTGGAGAAGCAAAGATAACACTGGCCCGCTTTCGTCAAATTGAAGGAATCAGAATTATCTAAGGCACGGTCGAGAAAAAATGAGGCCAATGCCGCAAAAAAGGAGCAGTTTCATAGGCTGGGGCCAGGTGGCTACGCGGTGGCAATGCCTAAGTGGGATAAGTCTGAGCAAGAGATGCTGCATGCAGAGGTCACTCCGGTTACCAAGAGCTGGCCCCTCAGGTGCAGAACTTGGTTCTATGCGCTTGGGGGGCATTGGACCCGAAGACAGGCCAGGTTTTGAAGAAGGCAAGTCTTAAAGGAGCCGAAGATAAGTTACTTCAAGCAATAGAAGATGCTCGAAAGGGGGTGTTCACACCCAACAGAGAGAACGACGAGCTTACGTGCGCCTTGGAAAATCCTGAACACCTGGGAAGAACACGAGGCAAGGACGTTGTTCCATGGTATGAGGGCTTTTCGGAATGGAACACTGACTATAGAACCCGTGCAAGAAGGAAGATGAAGGAGGAGAAGAAGAGGAAGCTGGAGGAGGAGCAGAGGAAGTAGGAAGCAGAACACCTTCAAGGCCTAGAATCAGCGCACGCAGACTTGGCACTCAAATTCCAGCGGCAGCAGCAGTAGCAGATCGACTCACTTAGCCAGGAAAGGGGGTCTCAGCAGCGGCAGGAGCTAGCGAATGATCCAACATTGGATAGCATCGTCCCTTCCATGCCGAGAAGCAACGTGGGTTCCGCCCTGGGCAACGCACTTCTGGATAGATACCCTGTGGATGAAATCATGGAGAACACTAACTGTGAGCTACACTTCAAAATGAAGAACATATCCATGAAGGTGGCGGACGCCATTGCTTATACAAATTCCCCCGAAGCAACCTTCCATTGCAACCCAATTCCAGCTGGCTATGCTCGTGTAATGAAGTGGTGGACCAATATTCAGGGCTAGAGCTTGACATTCCTGGAGGTGACGAGGAGCACACACTAGGAGAGGCCAAACATTGTATTATCCTATGGAGAAAGGATTGCATCATCTTTCCAAGGCCACCGACACCGCGTCAGCCGTCTCCTCCTCGAAGTCCGCCACCGCATCAGCAGACTCCCGCTCCTCCAAGTCCACCAACGCGTCAGGCCACTCCCGCTCCTCCAAGCCCACCAACGCGTCAGGTCACTCCTCCTCCTCCAAGTCCAGCACATCGTCAGGCCACTCCTCCTGCTTCAATTCCGGCACAGCGTCAGGGCACTCCTCCTGCTTCAAGTCCAACACCGCATCAGGCCACTCCTCCTACTTCAAGTTCGGCACAGCGTCAGGCCACTCCTCCTCCTCCAACTCAGCCACGTCAGCCGTCTCCTCTACCTCAGCAATCATGGAAGAGAGCCGCCGCATCTATGGTGCATAGCGGTACGAGTCGAGGTAGTACAGGAGGTACAGGCGGAGGCAAGCGATTTCAATATGGTCCAAGCCTCACTCCTCTTCCTTTGAGGCCTTACGATATGACCGAGGAGCAAAACGCAACCATAGTGAAGGCCCAAGTGGACGCCCATTTTGGACCGAAACCGGCACCTCCGCCAAGGGAGAAAGTGCTTGAGGAAAGATTGACCACTTTATTCGTATGGCTAGACCACCAGCTCCCAAGCCTGTTGACTCGGACTATGAGCGCCAAACAGCTGGCAAAAAATGTGGGAAAACTGTTCCCCATCTGGGAGAACAGGCGGCGCAATCAATCCCCCCGCTTGTTGTGCCAACACATGAGAGTACCGGCGCCCCATGTGGGAAAACCGTTCCCCAGTTGGGCAATCAACTGGTTATAACCGACGAACATAGAAGCCATGCTAAAATGCTCGGTATCACTGTTGGACAACTCCTCGAGATTGAGCTCATGTCTCCGCTTAGAGAGAAGGACATAAAACGGAAATATGTCCGTGGCGAACCTTTGGTCGAGCCTGAGGAGGCCAAGAAACTCCCAACGAGAATGTATGAATTGCATGATTGGTACATGAAAATTACCAAGAGTTCCAATCGAGAGTCCCTCATGGTGAATGTCAAGGAGGAGCATTACTTCCATGGGCTAGCTATCTCCGTTGAGTATTCAGAACTATTTCAGTTATTCAATCAAGATGCACTCGACAAATCTATCGTCAGCTGTTATTGTTTGTAAGTGATTTCTTTCTGTAATTTAAGTCTCAAGCTAGATGTAGTGCTCATTGATCAATCATTACCTGTAATTATCCTCGCTATATTCTTTTCTGTGGTATTATGCAGGATGAAGATGTATGAAATGAAAAAAGCTAGACGCTATGGCATTGGGTTCATTGACCCAAATTCCCTTAATGAAGACACATGGCAATACAAATGGTATCAAAAAGATGTAGAGAATAACATGCTAGATTTCTTCAAGCGCCTCAATACCAATGAAGATATACTACTTCCTTACAACTTCCCGTGAGTCACACTGTCTTGTACTACAAATTTTGTTTTTGCTTACTAGCTAACTAGATGTTAATAATTAAGTGTATAGGGTTTAGGGTAGTTGATTAGTGTTATGCACATGCCCGCCTAATTAAGACATGAAAACGTGTGCGCATGCAGATACCACTGGATCCTGTTAATCATTAGAGTTGAAGGAAGAACAATTGAAGTACTGGACTCACTACTTAAAAAAGAAAGTGACTTCACCTTCTTGAAGGGGATAGTCGGCAAGTAATTTCAATCATTATTAACTATATCTCGGCCTTTTTAGTTCGTCATTTCCTAATATCAACTATTTAATAATCATTTTATTCATTTTCTTTGCAGGCGGGCAGGGCTTGGGCAAAGTTCATCAAGGTGACTCCAGGCAGATGGCGAGAAAAGTTGTTTTGGTTTCAACCCAAGCTAAGTAATTAAGTAGTACTAGCTAGCTACCATCTTTTTAATTCTTGTTTAAATACCATTAATTAATTATAATGCTTGATTAATTATTATCTGATTAAATTCCATTCTCGTAAAGGCCCTGAAGTAGGCGCCGGGGACTGATCTGTGTGCATACTACGTTTGCGAGAACATTCGCATGATGATGTCCGAAAGGAGCAAATCTGATAGACAGCAATGGTACGTTTGCCAGAACACTATTGACAATTTTTACATGATTATCGATATCGAGTCACACAACTAATACACATGCATATTGATCTCCTTCTTAATAGTTCAAATACATGCGGGAGTAGCTCCTACCAACGGAGCGCATACTAGCAATTCAAGAGGAAATAGCGGGATTTTTGCTCGACCAGGTCATAGATCCCAAAGGAGAATACCATTACCCGCTACCCCCCCCCCCCATGAACCACTCCCAATTGTCATCGTGCTCCGAAGGCACCAAGGCAACATGTGTATGCGTGAATAATGGTGGTTGTGAGACATTCAATGATATATATGATCGGTTCTACGAGAAATTCTATTTATATATATGCATAATGCGTACAATAAGTTGTATCGTAAAATACCAGCAAACGAAAAAGAATTAAATGGGAAACACAAAATTAAAGGAAAAAGAAATAATGAAACCAAAACCCCCCATACATTTTAGTACCGGTTAATGCTCTCCCCGCCCCTGGCGCTGGCTCATGCCACTTGGTGGCCCTTTAGTGGCGGTTCGTGCCGAACCGGTACTAAAGGGGGGACCTTTAGTCCCCACCCTTTAGTGCCGGTTACAGAACCGGCACTAAAGGCCCTTGCGAACCGGTGCTAAATTCCGGTTCTGCACTAGTGATAGCCCCGCCCATAGCTACATCCCTGAACACCGTCCCGGCCCAACCCACCCCAAGACTCCCTCTGTGTCGGCCCGACGTGGTCGTTTCCCCCCTTCATGACATGGCGGCAACGACGCCCGTGAGTGGGAGCACACCCCGGAGCCGCATGCCGGCTGCCTGCGCCTGCCAACATGCTTCCACAAGCTTAGGAGGGCCCACCACAACACCTGGCGGCATTGATACCCCTAGGTACCCCGTCCCATATAACCCAGACACAGACGACCGCTGGATCTAGCCCTTTGACTTTCGTCGGACCG
The DNA here is from genome assembly GCF_002162155.2 of Triticum dicoccoides. Lineage (NCBI taxonomy): Eukaryota > Viridiplantae > Streptophyta > Magnoliopsida > Poales > Poaceae > Triticum > Triticum dicoccoides. The sequence goes on along the minus strand of NC_041392.1, from coordinate 27,863,359 downwards.
TGTTTGACCGGTGGAACTTTTCATCTGGTTGTCATAGCCCAGCCCATAGTTACATCCCCAAACACCGTCCCGGCCCAACCCACTCCAAGATTCCCTCTGTGTCGGCCCGACGTGGCCGTTTCCCCCTCCGTGACTTGGCGGCAGCGACGCCCGTGTGGGGGGAGGGAGGCACACCCTGGAGCCGCGTGTCGGCTATGTGCGCCTGCCACCATGCTTCCACAAGCATAGGAGGGCCCACCGCAACACCTGGTGGCATTGCTACCCCTAGGTACCCCGTGCCGTCTCCACTACCCGTGACACGACGGGAGCGATGCCCGTGAAGGGGGCAATCGATATATAATCGAGATATGTTTTCTGCACATAAGGCACATTTAAGTTAATCAAATTTGTTGTAAAAAATAAAAAGGAAAAAAATAGAAAATAAATAAAATAATAAAAAATTATTAGAAATGTATGCTGACGGCAATGCCGCCGACATAGCTACGGCCACGGATCGTTAGATCCCTGGATCGATGACGTGGCGTAGGGCGCGGATCGATGATGTGGCAGGCACCATGGGCCAGGCCTATGCCGATGGCAACGATATGCCACTCCACGGACCGGCGAGTGGCTCAGATCGATGACGTGGCGGGCCATTCGGATCGATAACGTGGGCATAGCTATGCCGACTGCCACCGTTAGCCCGTCGGCGTAGGCTTCACGCCGTCAAATGGATGTCGCCGCCTGGGTAGCCGGGCCCACAGATATGCCGACAACCGCTCCTATGCCGACGGCCACCGTAGGCATTTAGTTCGCGATGCCGACGGCCGACCTATGACGATGGCCCCCGTCGGCATAGATTTGGCCGTCGACATCTGCACTTATTCTGGTAGTGCGACATCTCAATAAGCAGAGCACCATAGAGTAGCTAGCAGCGCGCGCGCACACACACACACACTAATAATGGCAATGGCAAGGAGGTCTGCCTTTGCATTAGGAGAACAGAAGTCATACAAAAATGATTCGACCATCGGAGAATTCCTTGCTGGTCCCCCACTCAACAACAGAATTCGAAAAAAAGGATTACATCACAAACCCACAGTGGGCACCCTCGTCATAGCATCGTTAAAACACTTACGTCTTCCTTTGATCAGTCCCGCCAGCATTAGAGCCATCAATTCCTTCTGCTCAAAGACTCTTCAATTCCATTCCTTCCACAAGTTCTACACTATGTATGGCGCCAGCGTGAGCTCCTCCTTGATTTTGTCTTTCGGCCAATTGGCAGAGCACAAGTTCCTCCACCACTCACCAATGGATGGTGCTGCTGCAGCCACATCTCAACATTTCAATATGGTGCCGAGTGGTTGCTCCGCATCTACTACAATTCATCATGAACTTTCATATGACATTGATCACATTGTGGTGTGCTAATGACTGAATGACAAAAATAGAATTTGTTGGTTTTGTTTGATGATGTTTCACTCACCAAGATGTTATTTTATGCCTTTTTGAACATCAAGCCCATAAATATGAATCAAAACGAATAAAGTGGACATTTTCTAATATCCCACGGCAACGCGTGGAGCATCATCGAACATATAAATGACGCTAGACAACCCGCCGTTCTGGAGGCATCGAGCGCGCACGACGTCTTTGACCGCACGATGGAGTTACTCGAGCAGTAACAGTGCATTCTTTGGCTGCTGGCGTCTGGTCAGCCGTTGGTTTTTTTTACGTTTGGGGCTGCTTCAAGAGTCGATGGCGGGTGGGCCCACGAGGTGGGTTTTTCCTTGTTTCGGTGCGATTGAATTAGCCACGAAGATGAAAATATCTCCCTCGTCAGCCCCTCTCGCATCCTCCTCGATTCCTTCCACTCCCTCGCGACCCCCGCCGCCGCCTCCTCTCCTGCCGCCGCCGCGCCAGGACCTCGCCTCGCCCTCACCGGCCACCGGCGACCTCCAACCCTTGTTCTCCGCCTCGTCGCCATAGCCACCATGAGCTCGAGCAGACAAGCGGCTCGGCAGGACGAGGGGGCAGCAGCCAGCCGCGCCTCGTCCGTGTCGCGTGGTGGCCCAGATGCGGTCGCCCCGTGCTCTGCCTCCACGAGCGCGGCCTCGATCCAGACTCGGCAGGAGGAGGGGAGCAGCAGTCGGCCATGCTGTGTTGGCCGTGGAGGAGGAAGGAGCTCATGTGGCTAGGGTTCGGCTACCCTCGTCATCCATCTCCTCGATCTCTCTCTGTCTGGCCGTGGTCTGAAGGAGGAAGAAGGGACCCAACGAAATCGAGCGATGCGGGCTGCAATAGCCTAAATAGGTGGCGGTCGAGACCACGGGAGCGGGAGCGACGGCCATCTCCCCCCGCCCCACTCTCTTTACCTCTTCTATGGAGATGCTTTGCTGGGGACATATGATTTCATCCCATTCTGTACTATCCATCAGGTATGGATTTCTCTCGCCACTTTCTTTTTAGTCAATGACTTGGTGTCTAATATAGGAAGGCTAATTCGTCCCCAATCTAGGCCTCGGATCCACGGCTTCTCCATCTTCCTCCTCCAGCCCCTTTCTCCATGTCGGCCATCCAAGATAGAGACGGCTTGGATGGCAAGGGCCAAGCATCGGCATGGATGAAGGCCTCCAAGATTTAAGTGGTCAATTATGAATGACGATGCAGCCTGCAGGTAATCATTTGTGTTATTTGCTTCTTTTCCAGGTTCGTCATATCCATATCCTATGTATTTCATCATCCCATGTGATTCAAGCTGGGCCATACGGTTGTATGCTAGATTAGTATGTACTATATACATCTGGATGACCGTGAGGATTAAAGAGTGCCCTTAATTCCAATGGAAAAATGCCTAAATCTCGCTGTGCACTAATTCACGGCAATGAAATTCTATAACTCTGCAAAAATCGCTTTGATGTTGTACCAGCTGAAGCTTTTTCGTCTTCTGAATTGAACAGGCAGGAGTTTAGTTTGGTGTTCTCAAACAGGCCATAGTTTGATGTCCTAAATCTAATTTGGCCTTTCAAGTTAGATATTATCCATGTATAAATACAGATTTCCTTGAATATATATTGTTTTGATCAGCACAAAATAGCTCTAGCCTCTCGTACAATTTTCAGTGTCGTGCATGGGTGGTTTTTGTGCAGTTATGTTGATCTGCATGCATTTTCTGCATTATAGTGTTGATATGTCTCAGTAAAATAGTGAGTACATATAACGTATACAAGCTACAATCACTAATCCATTGATCCTTTGTTACATTCCAAGAGTCAGGGAACCGACACCCAAATAAATTCAGGCCAGTCCTCGATGTGAAGAACCTAAGGGAGGCGGATCCCGACACTTATGACAGCCAAAATTAGGCCGCCACTCGTCTCTCTTCCGCACCTGCTCTTCAGATGGCCAACAACATTTCGCGAGCAATGACTACTGTCCAGTTAAGAGCAAGTATGTTTTCTTGCTGAAGCATTGTTTGGATTATAGTTACTTCTCTGTTTCTATCAATAACTACACATGTGTTCTTCTACTTATACCGTCAAATTCTTATCTTTTGACATGGATCTTTTAAGAACATTAAATAGACCACCCAGTGCATGTAGAGGTTGTCCAATGCCCTCAACTATAACATGATGTATTCATGCAAGGTGATGTTATAACCATATCTAGAGAAGACCGCAGACAAATTTCTTAAGCACTATTGTGTTCACTATGCTCTCCACTGGCATGTCAGCACTGATTTTATCTTTCTAAGTTCTCAAGAATTAGAATTTACTATTTATACAGTGACAGTGCTTCGAAGGTTTGAGTTTTTTGAAGATCCCCATATGTGTTTCTGCAACTTACAAGGTGTTGTGCACCTTGCAATATTACCTTAGAAGTGCTGATCACATTCATAAAGACAACTTCGTAACCATTACAATATTTCTCTGTTTCTTTTTTTCTTAATATTCCCTTCTTTTCTGAAGTTCTTCTCGCAAACTGTTGGTCAAGGTTGTATTATGTAATTTTAGGCTATGTATTTTTGGCGCATTCCCATTTTGGAAAAGAAGCAGTAGCCAGTGATGTGTGATGTTTCAAGAAGAACTGAAATTAGTAAACAACTCTATACGAAAGAATAATAATGAACATGACTTCAAAAACCTGGAGATGTTATACTGGAATTGTTGCAAATCTTTGGAGATGTTTCCTAAAGAGCACAAGCATAGTAGATTTACTGAATTCAGATAACAACATGCAACGATACAGAGCTATAGTAATTAGCTTTTGTTCAAAGCTCTAGCAATATTTATTTCTGCCCCCTATTGTTGTCAACCATGTTATATGTTGAATATAATAATGATACATCTTACAAATAAATCAGTGTATACTTCAATGTTGCTGCTTTCTAGAAAGTACCTCCTACTTTTTACTTGCTTTCTTTTCTATAAGAATGCAATTATACTGCTGAGAGAATAGTTTAGATACCCGATTTGCAATGTTCAGGATATCGGTAATTGGTACCATATTGGTCAGGTGCTGAGTAGGGATAAATAGGCGAATTCGCTGACCAACTGAGTAGCGATTAACTCACCGAGATGCCAATTAACTGGCTGATATTTGGAATGCCGATTTGAACTGAAATTTATTCGCTTACCACTGCCTGCCTTCTAGGAATTATTCATATTTTTTGTGTAAAATTTCCCAGATTAGTACATTTGGTAGGTTTGATGATTTGTGAAAAATTCAAAAAAAACGGAGAACTTTTTAAATTTTAATTTTGACTATGCTCTCAACGTGCTACATTGCTACACCCGGTATGGTTGATGATCTGTGAAAATTTAAAAAATTCTGAGAACTTTTTTTGGGTCAAAATTTGTCATAAAAGTTCAAAAAAATTAAATTTGACGATACTCTCAACAATTCTTTGCTGTTGCTTGTGTAGGAAAGATCTTGCTGTTACTTGTCTTTTCAACAGTTCTTCTGTGTGGAAGGCTCTTTGCTCACACTCAAATACTACCTCTGAAACATGGAAGAAGGAAAAGGTTACTCTTCTGATCTTGAGAAAACAGTTTCAGAGAAGCTAGCAGATGCAGAAGAATCTCTGAGGAAGTTGAAGCAGGTCTGTTCAGCACCCTGCATCGTTACTTGAACCACCTTTCTGGCCTTGTAACTGTACCCCTTTAACAGAGTTCGACGTGTATCGGTACCATGTAGTTCTCGGAATTTTTAGGCTGATGGAAATACATAGTTTGACGTGTATCGATATCTTCAGACCTTTGCTTCCGTAGTTTCGCCGAACTGAACTTCTCTAAAATACATGAACTAGAGCTTAGTCTTTAGATATTTTGTTTTTAATTTAAAATTGTTCAGATTGATTACTCCACCATTAAAATGTGGTTTATAGAGGCAAAATGCTTGTATATATATGACTGGTTGATACAAAATCTGGACAGTTATGTCAGACTTTTTATCTTGGCATTTGCTTTTCATGAATCTACTAAAGTTTTTTTTACCTGATGATCTTCTGTGCAGCTATATTCAGGTTATAGGGCCTCTATAGAAAAAGCAATAATTTGAATTATTTTCTTAATTTTTCCATTCTAAATTCCTCAATAATTATAACAACTCAAGTGTATCCATATAGTTACATATCACATTAGATTTTCTTCTTAACTGGATTTTATGCCATGTAATGTAGGTTCTCTTCAATTTGTTGTTGTGCTAGGCATGAACAGAATGGCTTCCTCTTCTTGCGAACCACACTGATGTTGGCTTCTGGTTTCTGCTGTAATGGTCTTTTTTTTACTACGGACAGTGTTTCTTGAGGCTATGTCTCTGCTATAGGTATGACATTATCGTTGGAACTTATACTATGTCTATTTGGTATATATGAATATATCCTTCCAGAGAATACTTGCTTCTGCATTATATACTGGATGGAAATAATTTCTTTGTACGCTAGAACATGGCCTTGCTAATTAGTAGGCATTCCTGAAGGTTTTTTGAACTGTTGGGAGACATGAGAAGGTTTTTCCTGTTAGTGCTTATGATTGGTTTGCTTCATGCTTACTGCTTTAGGACAGATATGTGCATGTTGGTTAATATCAACGTGTGTGGGATGTGCCCAGTTATCTTAGCTTTTTGCAATACATGAGATTACTTCTTTGGGAGAATATTTGCTGCTTGCTGATAAGGGAAGGCTAAGTATAGATAATTAATGCGGGTGTTCCAGAATTCAGTGTATACCACCTGCTTATTGTTTATGTATGCCCAAACCAATGTTAGCTGCTTACGATAAAGGATTTTATTTTTAATATATGGGTTATAGAATCCAGCAGATCGCCTGCTTACTATTTATATATGCAAAGGGTAATGCGTGTTGCACACTTATAATAAAGGGAAGTTAACTAGCAGAGGCACACTGGTATGATATACATGTTCATACATTAATATTATTACATATATATTAGTCAAAGGGACACTGTTATAGTCCATGATGTAAGCGGGGCTTTTACGTCTTCAATTAGAAGAGGCGTCCTAAAACTTGTGATGTTATTCTGTGGAAAAAAATGTCGTTACCAAATGCTAATCAGATAAATATTGTTTTAAATTAGGTACTTGAGTCATTGGCACAATCGGTAAATTTCGGTGGCTTAGATGGAATTTCATTGAGAGGTTCTCTGTCATTGACTATGTGGTGCTAATTTGTTTTTATGTCTCTAGGTCACCGCATTTCGGGGGACTAAGTCCGACGACGGGAGATTCTACATATATTTTCTAAAAGACATGTCGCTTGGTCGAGGCCTTGATCATGGTGATATGTGTTTATTCGTCCGGTGACTTAGTAGAACAATAACCTCTGTGCACAGTGATGTTTCAGTTTCTACTAGAAGGTTTCAAAATTGAATGCACGGAGGGTTTAAATGAGTCTTGTACAGGACTGAGAACAAATTATGCTTTCTGAGTTTCAAGCTACTGAAAGTAATTGAAGCTTTGCTTTCGCTATGTAACAATGGTTGCATGTGTTAATTAGTGGTGCACATTTTTTGAGACCGTCCAAAATTCTATTATAAAGTGCTTATATGAAATTGATAGGTATCTGGAACTTCTTGTGCTTGAAACTAAATAGTGGAACACATCACATGCTTATTAGTCATATGCTACCGCTTATCAATATATCTCATATGAAACCTTTTACTTAACTTTTGCAAAGGTTATTCCCTGATATAAACATCTTATGCATTTACTTGTTTGTGTAGAAGTGTGATCTGTTAGCCAATGTATTTTTTTAAGTATTACAGTTTTATAAATAGGAGGGAATGGGGGAAATAGCTATCGAAGAATACACCATGTTATCACTCCTAATTCCATAGTATAGTAACATTCACAAGGCAATATAAGTAGGCGTTGGTCTCTAAATAATAAATATTCTACTCCCTCCGTTTCAAAATAGATGACTTAACTTTGTACTAACGTTAGTACAAAGTTGGGTCATTTATTATGGAACGGAGGGAGTAACTTGCAAGGTTTGAAAACTTGGTTCGCTCTCGGCCTTTGCGCCATTGGCGCAACGGGTCATCTAGTCTAGTTTAACAAATTTGAGTCCGAAAAAGGTAGAACCTGGTGTTGGTGAAGTGTGAGGGGAGGCAACCATATCTTGTCATGTGTATCTGGACTTATTATATCTCTTAGCTTCAGTTCCTCTAGACAGAACAAGTTCTGTCTTTAAGCCAAAGTAAACAGATTTTGGCTTGACATTTCCAGTGGTACAAAATCATCCATCTATAGCTAGCCTTCCCACTATGTGGCACCAAATATTGTTGAAAAAAACAAGCACATTACAGACAGTGATTGCTTCTTTACAAAAAGATAATGGATGGACCAGAAACAGATTTTGCACTATGTACTCGAGACACGTGAATAACGAAAACACATGTACTCTACTATTTGACGAACGGCCCACCACATACTCTTTGCACGACACTGCAATAAGCAGAGCACCACAGAGCTAGCACTAGCACACACTAACAATGGCGATGGCAAGGATGCCCATCCTCGTTGCCGTGGCTCTCGTGGCCGCAGTGGCCTCCTGCAGCGCGTGGGAGCCTAACATCTGTAGGCCGATGGCGGAGGTTGCGGCGACTGTTGTAGATGACGCCGTGGTGCCACTCATCCACGCGTTGCGGCCGCTGCTGGGCTCCGGCGGGCAGCTCGGGAGCCACGGCGGAGTGCCGTGCGCAGGGGCGG